>NW_027493383.1:0-426063 GCF_021521415.1 Bidens hawaiensis | reverse complement strand
AAGCTGATCAGTAGGCGCCTCTTTCCTTATCATATTAAGCTCTTAGTTACGTAACTTGTTGACCACTTTTTCCAAATCAAAACTTTCAAACTCTTTATCTTCTTCATCAAAACTGTGTACATCTCCCATTTTGGTGAAAGAGCATCCAGAAGTTTTTCTACAATCTCACTCTCAGTATCCTCTATGGAGTAGTTGTTCAACTCGGTCATCAAATGATAGTATCTTGTGATGATGCCATTTAGTGATTCATTCTTTAAGTACTTGAACACCGAGAATTAGTTTTCAACAATTTTATCATTGAATTTCGAATTCCCACATTTCCTTCATAACGGTTTTCCAGTGCTTGCCACAATTCTCTAGCGGACTTATACTTTCTGAACGTGTGTTGAATCTCTTGAGGCAGTGCCATAGTTATGGCTGCTAATGCTATACTTTCTGCTTCATACATCTTCTTCTCATCATCCTCTATCTTATTATACTTATTTAATTGCTCACGACCTTCAAATTCCGTTATTGGAGTAATATAATCATCCTGAATGCATACCCACATCTTTGCATCTTGGTACTTCACGTACTGCTCAAACCTGTCTTTCCAAGCAACAAAATCAGTGTCTTTAAGTAACTTTGGAGCTTTAGTCGCTGACCCAGCTTCAACCCCTATCTTTACCAGTTCAGTGATGTTTATCGAGGTCATATTTAACCCAAACGAGAGCTGAAATTATACTAAACTTTGTTCCATGAACAGTTGGTGGCGAAGTTATGTTAACTTCGCCTCAGTGAAAACTTCGCTTAGGGCGAAGTTAAATAATCTTCCCTTTTAACTTCGCTGTCTCTTAACGTAGCCAGAGGATAACTTCGCCAGATTATATATCTTCGCCAAAACCCTAATTACGACTGACGGCAACTTCGCTGGACAATTTGATCTGATTATTAGACTGATTCTTTGATTTCAAAAAGTTTAAGGGTAAGAGGGTGTGCGACTAGGGTGGTATTGTAAAGGAATGGACTGAACGAACGGTGTTTAACGTGAAACGATTCCGCGAAAAGTCTAGCGGAACAATTTTAACACTCGTGTGATAATACCGAACCACACAATCAAAAGCAATCGCTCTGATACCAATTGTAGGTTCCCGGCCGGATCTACATATCATACACGGAAGGTGCGGAATCCCCTAAGTATACGATTACGAGTGTATGTACGAGATAACGTAATGAATACGTAATAAACATGAACACGTAAAACAAAGGCTTACTTGTTATTAGCTTCAAGAGCTCTTAACCGATAAACCAACCGTCCACAAACTATGACCCAAAAACTTATAAAACATAAAGCCGAAGTTAGGTTATATAGACCTGTGACAACTTCGCCAAACACACTTAGCGAAGTTGTCCCTAACTTCGCCTACTGGCTAACTTCGCTAATAACTAAACATTAACCAACAAGTTCACCAAAACGTAACAAATAATATACTGATTACAGACACGATAAACTAAAAACTAATGAACTACTGGCACATTGCATCAACAGATAAATATATATTTTTAAAGTCATTTAATATATTACAAGTTGTATTTATTTATGTACTCAGTTATAATTGCTTATTTAAATAATTATATTATATTCAATTCGTATATATTTAGTTAAACTAATAATAATGATTTCGCAATAACAATAACTGTATAGATCGATCAATCAATAACCATTCTACTCACAACATAACTCAAGTCACATAGAAACTTAATTCATTAAATCATCCTATATATTGTATAATTAATTCATACTACTATTATTTAACTAGGAATCCTTGACGGTATATCCCGAAAGATTTGTCATTCTCAGATCATCATCATTTATATTTCATTCATCCGATCAGGAGTAATCACTCCCCTTTTTTACTTATTCTAAATCCTTTTGGGGACATATGCATATTTACAATATCGATCTATTAGCTAGTATTCAAAACCGCAAATGTTTAATCCTTATGTGTATATCAGTTTATGCCTAACTTTCTATTTGCATACCTGCTTTATTTGAATACATTTCGGAGAGGTCCAACATATTCTCAGTCTAGTATGATCATACGACAGTCGTAGTAGCCGGCATCCGACGCATTGACAATGGTTTCACCATCATCTCATTTTTTGGTAACCAATGCTCATTCGTATGGCAACGGTTTAGCCCTTTTTTATGGTTTGGTTGATTTTTTATATGATATGGTTTAGCTGTTTATTCTCACAGGAACAGTTTGCATCTTTTTTTTATCTATTTTATATTATTAATGTTGTGTCTTAAACTGGTGTTTTACTAACTCAACATGTGTTGTTGACATTTTATACGCATTTGCAGGTTATCTGCTTGGTTGTTTAGCAAGATGAAGATCACGTAGAGATGCCCTTTTAGGATACAAACTTAATTGATCATTGTTGTAATTTCTTTATACTTGATTTACTAAGCTGTAATTGTTTTATTTAAATAAATTAAATAGATATTGTCATTTATCAATTTGCATGATAGTACCTTGAGAGTTGTGGACAATCAGCTCATGCCCCAGCATTTCCGCCGTAGGTTGGGGTGTGACAGATGACAGTACTCCATGTTTAGCCACAACCTCCTTGATGAACATATTTGCCTAACGTTTCTGACGAGATGGCCTATCATATAGGCAGAAAGTGAGCACTTTTCGTTAAATGGTCCACAATCGCCCAGATGGTATCATGATGTTTAGATGTACGGGGTAGCTTATTTATGAAATCCATGGTGATGTGTTCCCATTTCCATTCTAGTATCTATAATGCCTGCATCTTCCCATAGGGCTTATGGTGCTCTGCTTTGACCTGCAAGCAAGATAAGCACTTACTGACATAATCAACTACATCATTCTTCATACCCGGCCACAAGTAGTCTCTCTTCAGATCGTGATACGTCTTGGTGGATCCTAGATGAATCGATTATCTCGACTTGTGAGCTTCATCTAGGATTCGACCTATATAATTTCCATGGCGTGGAATCCACATGCGGTCAAACCTAGTCTTCACACCATGAGTGCTGTCCATCAGCTCGTCTTGCTGTTAGAAAATTCTCTTCTTCTTCTTTCACCCTTCATCTATAAGCACCTCAAACTGCACCTTGATGATCTCTTCAAAGAAATCGGAGTTAACGATCAACTTATATGACTTCATTGTTGCAATGACTTCTTCATTCTTCCGGCTTAGCCTTACCCAGATAGTATTTGATATCACATTCGTAGTCCTTTATCAACTCTAACCATCTTCTCTGCCTCATGTTCAACTCATTCTGCTCGAAAAAGTACATTAAACTCTTATGATCTGTGTAGATAGTACACTTAGTACCATAAAGATAATATCTCCATATCTTTAGAGCATGCACTACTGCTGCTAGCTCCAAGTCATGCGTTGGGTAGGTACTCTCGTGAACCTTCAACTGTATGGACACATAAGCTATAACCTTTCCCCATTGCATTAACACACAACCTAACCCACGATGCGAGGCATCAGTACAAAGAACCAAATCCTCCTCACCTTCGGGTAGAGCAAGGATTGTAGCTTGCGTGAGTCTTCTCTTTAATTCCTCAAAAGCCTACTCTTGAAACTTCTACCAAGTGAACACTACAGACTTCCAGGTTATTCCGGTCAATGGTGCGGCTATCTTGGAGATGCCTTCGATGAATCTCCTATAATAGCCAGCCAACCCTAAGAAGCTGCGTATTGCAGTCGGGTTCTGCGGAGTTTTCCAATTCGTTATCGCCTCAATCTTAGATGGTTCCACAGTAATCCCTTCAGGATTGATTACGTGACCTGGAAACTGCACTTCGAAATCTTAGCATACAACTTCTCTCCCTTCAGCTTCTCTAATACTTATCATAGGTGTTCCATGTGGATAGATTCTTTCTTCGAATAAATCAATATATTGTCAATAAACACGATAACGAATTTGTCCAACATCAGCCGACATACCCTATTCTTCATGTCCATAAATGTTGTCGGTGCATTCATGAGACCAAACGATATTACGAGGAACTCGTAGTGTCCATACCGCGTCAGAAACGCTATCTTAGGGATGTCTGCCTCTTTCACCTTCAGTTGATGATAGCCTGATCTAAGGTCTTTCGTGAGAACCAACTCGAACCTTGTAGTTGGTCAAAAAAATCATCAATCCGTGGCAACGGATATCTGTTCTTCACTGTAAGTTTATTCAACTCACGATAGTCTGTACACATTCTAATACTTCCATCATTCTTCTTAACAAACAACACCGGTGCGCCCTACAGGGAGACACTCGGCCTAATGAAACCCTTGTCAAGGATTTCTTACAGTTGGGACATAAATTCCTTCATCTCGGATGGCGCTAGGAGGTAAGGTGCTTTCGTACGGGTTGTGCTCGTCTATTTGGAATTCTACCTCTCGCTCCGATGGCAACCCAGAAGATCCTCTGGGAACACTTGTGGATAGTCGCGCACAACAGGGACATATTTAACTTCTTTCGTCTCGGCTGTAGCTTTGACAACGTACACCAGATAGGCACCACACCATCGCCTTAACAAACCTTCGGCTTTTATCATCGAAATGACATTAAGCCCCGAACTTTCTTTATCACCATAAACCGTCACTACACTACCATCCAAGGATTTTAATCTTATTATCCTACTCTTACACACTATCTGAGCCTAAAACTCAGATAGCCAATCCATTCCCAAAACAACATCGAACCCTCCTAAGGTCATAACATACAGGGTAACAGGGACCTCACGTCCTCTAACTATATCTTACAATCCTTAAACATTCTCATTATCCTAACTGAGGTCTGACTAGCTGTTTCTACTTTAAAAGTTTCAGGCACATGACAACATTTCATTTTAGCTAACTTACTGAATGTTGTAGCTACAAAACTCCTATTTGCACCTGAATCAAACAACACAAAAGCGGAAATACCGTTTTACAAGAAACGTACCTGTCACAACAATAGAGATTTGTTTGGCCTGCTCCTGAGTCAGCATGTAGGCTCTGGTTCTTGGCCTTAACTGGTTGGCATCTTTCTTCCCGCTTCCCCAGCTTCACCATCAGTGCACTCCCTCGCAATATGACCCGTCTAACCACACTTGTAACATGCGGGCTTTGCATTGCATTCATTGGTATGGTGCCCCACTCTCCCACACTTGTAGCAAGCATTCGAACCAAGCTTGAACTCTCCACCATGAATCTTGCCACACTTGTAGCAAACGCCTGTTCCCTTACTCCATCTGCACTCACCACCGTGTATCTTACAACACGTCTTACATAACTTCTTCTCCCACACCCTTGGCTTCTTGTCCTTGGGGTTCCACAACTGAGTACGAGTCTTTTAGCAGGAGCAACCCATTTCTTCTTTTTCTTCTATTCTACCACCACTTCATCCTCAGCCAATTCATCATAAACTATCTCTGCAAGCTCAACAGCAAAGTCGAAAGTAGCAGGTTTACTTGTCTTGACCAAAGTGCGGACATTTTGTGGTAGTCCTCTTATGTAACACTTTTTATGATTCGCTTGGCCTCGGTGTTCACCATGTTAGGCACCAATATCTACATGCGGTTGAATTCAGTTATGTACTCGCGGCGTGTCATCATTCTCGCTTTCAGATTCAAAAACTTCATCTCAGCACTCTCAACCTCAGCATCAGCACAAAATCGCTTCATCACCAACTCCTTCAGGTCATCCCACCTCATCGCCTTAATCTCTTCCCGAGTCTTCCTCTGTTCCATAGTCTCCCACAAGTACATAGTCTCTTCACCAAACGACTGAGTGGCATACCCATTGGAGAGTAGCAATTGCATCTCCTAAACCAGTCAACTTTGGCGGGTCGCAACCTTTGAACGACTTATAGTTACACCCACCTCGTCCTCTCTTTCTCTCATCAAACTTCACAGATCGAACTTCACTTGAGTCGCCTTCCTCATCATCAGCTTTCTTACCATCCTCCCCTGCCCTCTCAGCGGTCCTCGCATGGCTTTCAGCAGACTTTCCAAGGTGTAATTCCTTCACTACAGCAGCTACAGCCTAAGGAATAGCGGCTTGACCAGCAAGGTCAAGTTGATACCCTTCATTGTTGCTCGGATTATGTCCAGCTGCGCTTCCTTCTTCCCTTGTGTTAGTAACAAACTCTACAGAAGGTTCTCGAACCATACGTATCCTACCACGACGTTTAGTATGACCTCTTTGGCCAACATCCTTTCTTGCTCCAGCCATCCGTATTCTATAAGGAAACACAAACGTTATCACTCAAGGAACTATTTAGTACAAGAATAGTAACTCTAACAGGTAGTAACAGTGGCAGCTGTGATTAGGTGATCATGTTACTTTCCGTGACCTATACACTTACCTTTATGAGTCTATTTGTGCTGGTTCTATTTCTGAGAAGTTAGGCAATCAAACATTTCATATAATCATACACTTCTATCCCTAGAAATTAAGCTAACTTCCTTACACATTCTTACATTATACACGGAATTAATCATACACTTAACCTTTACTTAGCTTGCTTGAGTGACACATGGCTTTTTTGAACTGGCATCTTCTTTCTTTTCTTACTTAAGTCTCATTTTCAGTTCGAGTCCAATCATGTAGGATGTTTAATTTTTCGAATTTATGCTCTGATACCAACTTGTAAGGCCCCGTTCCCAGTTCCCTACATTGGCGTTGGATTTACTCATAAACACAGTTTTAAATACCAGAGTTAATTAAAACTTTCGCGAAATAATAAAACTTCAATCATTCATTACAAAGAATTCATAACTTGTCTTTAGAAACATAACTTAAAATATCTTATTAAAACATCATGACAAATTTTCAGATGCCAGCCTTTTTAGAACCTGCCATTTGTCTCCCTCAAGTTAGCTGCTTCAGTCTATTTACCTGCGTGCATAATAAAAGTCTGCTACGCTGAGTGAATTCTAGTTAATCAGGTAACATACAATACATTCACATACTTACTCATACATATCCGTAGACACATATTACTTACTTAACCTGCTTATTGTAACATCCAGAAATTTCTTAGAATAATATTAATATATTAATTTCGTTGGAGGAATTATTTTGAGTTAGTATAGATAGTAATAAAATAATAAGATAAAAGGATGATGGGTTTTAATTAAATATGGACTAAAAAGGAAAGATGGGCCTAAGGTCCATGGGCTTAAGGAGTATAAATACTTCTTAAACCTCAATCCTTTCCATTTCCATTCATTCTACACCATAGCCTACACCATCAAAAACACACACTTAATCCAAACACTCTCTACTCTACTATATTCAACGATCCGATACCAACCGAAGGTAAGAAATCATTTATCACAGCTGACCCAACCTATTAGAACCCGAAACCGCAGACTCGTGCCGCCGTATGAGCCGATTGGATCTAGATCTAGCTTTATTCGGGTGTTTAATCAACCAAAAATGAGCTTAAGGACCATTTTAGCTCAGATCTGGACACCCCAAAGCTACCTAGACCATAAACGACCAAACCCTGACCAACCATGGTGGTTAACGGCGGATGACGGCGCCGGAATCGAAGAAAAACCTTAAAAACGCGTAATAAGGAGTTGAACTAAACTTACACGCCGTATAACTATAAGCAGCGTATAACTTCAGGCAGCGCATAAGTATGAAGGACCGCGCAAGTATGTTTAGCATATAAGATAAATGCAGCGTGTATGTATGAGCCGTATAAGTGTGGACAGCGCAAAAGTATATAGATATCGTATAAGGGTGAGCCACGTATATGTATGTGTGCACCGTATATGTATGTAAACATATATCTATATATGTGGCTTGTATGTATAGCTTATACGTTGGGAAAACTTACACATTGGATAAGGACTTATGCGCCACCCTAACTTACACGTCGAACTAACTTATACGCCCATGAAGACTTATACACTGGATTAAGATACTTTTTAATAAACGAAAGATGAACAGCGTATACGTACGTAAACGATATATATGGATGAATAAGTAAATAATTAATAATGAAGGTAACGTTTAAAATGGAGATTTGATTTGATTAAATAATTGAACTTCAGTTTTCTGATGAGGTTTTTAGTAAAGACTTAGTAATGAAAATAAAATTTTTTCAAGCTGACTTGTCAGCTTAACCCCAACCAGGGGCTCTGCCCCTTAGACCCCGCTAGGGGGCTACCGCCCCTAGAACTCGGCTGCCAGGGGAGCTGCCCCGGACCCCATAGCTAGGGGATTACAATAACCTAGAAATATGATATGGATAGGCTAGTTAATTGATACATGTAATTGTTATATAGTTATCCGCGCCCAGTTAAGGAAAGGAGTTACCATTAACTCTAAAAGGAATCAGACCTTGGTGAGTTTCTAGCCCCATTTCCTTGTTATATTATTAGGGTTGTGTGTATACTCGGTGTGATAAGTTAATACACTTACCTTATGATTTATGTGATAATTATTGAGGTTATGAATGAATGTTTGTCGGTAAGTGAATGATCTTCAGATATTGCACGTATTTCCGAGGAAAGTAATAGTTAGAAGATGTGATTGTATGTATGAATGATATAGCAGGGTTTGTATGAAATTGTATAAATGATAGTATGAAGAAGATGTGAAGATATGAGGAGGGACCAAACCCTTATAATATCAGAGAGGATAGGGACCAGAACCTCATACCCTTATAATATCTTAGAGGATAGGGACCAAACCCTTATAATATATGAGAGGTTATAGGGCGAAAAACTCTTTAAAACGTATAAGTATGTAATGAAAGAATAAATGTAAAGTATGAAAGAAAGAATGAAAGAAAGAAAGAAGTTATAAAGTTATGCATGTACGAAAGAAAGATTAGCAGGTTAAGTACATAATATGTATCTTCGGATGCGCGTGTATAAGTATGTGAATGTATTGTATGTTACCTGATTACCTAGAACTCACTCAGCATAGCTGACTTTTAGTATGCACATATGTAAATAGACTGAAGCAGCTAGCTTGAGGGAGACACGTGGCAGGATCTGAAGAGGCTGGCATCTGAAGAATTGTAAAATATACTTTCTTGAGGGAGACACGTGGCATGATCTGAAGAGACATGTGGCCAAGATAAGTTTGTTCGCTTTACATGCTTAAGTTATGCCACATTTTAATTGTAATATATATTGTTGTATTATATGTATATATGTAATAATGTTATATTGCATTTATGCAACATAACAATATTGCTATATTACGTATATGTGATATGTCAAATATTGCGACCAACTCTTTTTTAAGAAAGCTAGCCTTATAATAAAACAAAAGAGATTTGTTTTTTTTTTAAAGTCTTGGCTGGGTTGAGTTTTTCTTTAAGGAGATGTTCACTCATGATTCCCCTATATATGCATACTATATATAATAAATGAGAGATGAACAAATTAAGACTAAATATTTTAAGAGTTTTGCAACTTATAATGCAAAAGATACATGTTTAAGTAGGGGTACACTTGTCTTTAACACACATAAAAAGCCCATGTTCGTTTGATTTTTATCAAAATAATTACAAGTATGGTACCTTAGCTTTACTTAAGTTTTGATAGTTTAAGAAATAGTTACAATTTTGAACTCTCATGATTATCTACTTTTTAGTCAAACTTTTTTTTTTTTTGGTTTTCTTCATATACGTTTTATAAAAATATGATTACAAATTATCAGAGCATACACAGGCTTATTTTTGTCGATGTTTCAGTATAATTTTTTTACAAAACCGATGGAGAGTTTAAAATGTACAAATCATTATTGCATGAATGTACAAGTTTCTTAAATGATAAATATTTATAACCTCATGTTTTCATTAAATTACATATCTAGTTCTTTATCTTTTAGATAAAAAGCATAAACAAACTTTTTACAATCTATAGCGTCGGAAGAAATTATATATTCACACAAACATGAGGAAAAATCAAATACATAAGAAAAAAAATCAATTTTATTGTTTTTAAAAGCTACGTCACTTCTTTGTTCAAATTTAACATGTACAGGGACTTTTACGTGCAAAAAATTATTGAGGATTTTTGTGAGAAAAAACAGAAAGTATAAAGTATGTTGGTTTTTTATGGTATTTGTCCATTCAAAATTGAAGGAATACTTACAACTTTCACCTCTCATGTTATTCAAATATTACTCAACTTTAAATTTTTTTACTTCTTATATGTTTTATAAAAATATGATTGAAAGTACTCAACTTATGTAAATATCAAAATATTCAAGAAGAACTTGAGTCTAGCTCCGTATGAAGCTCGAGTCAAGCTCGAGCTAGACTTGGCTTGCTAACAATCTTTACATATTGTTTTCCATTGCATCGCGCGAACACATGACTAGTATAATATGAAATGCCAACACTTCATTCTCATCGTTGTTAGTTATACATTTAAGTGTAAAAGGACATTGTAATTAACTTAATTCACATTTTTTTATTAAATAAATGCCCTATTAAGTCTATTTGATTATGTAGCATTTAATTCTACTTTAATAGTTACACAACTAGGAGGATTTCTTGTGTTACATAGGTGTTCGGCCATGATCAGTTAGGTTTGTCGTGGTACAGGTACGGTACCGACACTCGATATAATTTACGATATTCAAAAAACCTCTTTATTTAATTTTAAAACTTATATTGGAACTTTGAGAAAACATTAATCACAATCATAGTTTTTAAGCACTAACGAACAAAAGTTATCGGATACCATGTTCTGTAGGTATTGGTTTGCTTCATCACGATGCCGGTACAATACCAACAACCGCATATTTTGTTTTTTAAAATTTTTTTTATGTTCACGAATGAAGGTTATAGGGAAAAAATCAAACCAGCAAAAAAATAAATTAGTTCAACCCGTATATTATCTTATATGCTAAAAATGTGAGAGCCTACACTATTCTGCCGTTATGCTTTGAAATGTGTAGACAGATGCATGCTTCGGAAAATAATAAACTATTTTATTCACTACGGCAATATTTTTATAGAAATATTATTATAATTAATAGGTTAATGGGATGTAACAACGTTACTTTAGGTGAAATTGTTGTTTATATATATAATAATGTGACATGACAATACCATGTCATGTGAATTTGACAAAAAGAACTTGTGTTTCATGTGAAAAAGAGGTACCTTAAAATACCGAGATGGCTTGGTTTGTAAACGAGCCCACTTAACCTCTTTCGTTTTACTTGTTTAAGTTACCCCAAATTTTGTTATTTATAAGTTCTAACTCAAGTCCGTTTATAAACAAGTCCACACAATATGTGCATGAACCACTCCACTGATTGTCAACTAAGCATTGTCTTTGTCAAAAAAAGAACACTATGAAAATGTTATTATAATCTAGGTTCTTGTTTATTTTTTCATGCATACATTACTGATGGATCTCATGTACAAAACTTAACATGTCTACAAAGGTTGGACTCGGAGGTGTTGTGCTTGTTCTTGAATTGTGCCACCACTGTATGTGTTTTTATTGGTACCAACTGATAATGTTTTCGCATCTTCACAATAACAACCACAAAACTCGCAAAAAGCTGGCTTATTCCCCGGGCATTTTAGCCATGCACATTCTTTGTCGACCATACACTCACAATTGGCACTTGCTTTGTTAGGGAAGTTCATCAAACCTGGAATAACTAAAAGAAATGAAAATTGTTCTACGAAATACACCAGAAGAACACATGTATATGTATAACAATGAGGTGGTGTTAAATACCTGAACTAAAGATCAAAAACATAAGGAAGATTGCCTTTTGCATATATCTTCTGCTTCTTTACTAATATATAATATACATATATATATATAGGGGTGAGATCAAATGATATATATATATATATATATATATAGGATCAAGAGAAAACCCCTTCTTAGAGAAAGAACTAAAGAACTAACAATAAAGTATTTTTAATTTAATTAAAAAAAAAATTCTTTCATCTTTCTTATATGTTGTTATTCTTCACAACAAAAAAATATAAAAAAATTAAAGAAAAAAACTCGTTGTAATGCATATATGCAATACGCCGATTTTTTCTTAATGCATATGTGCACTAGTGTTTATTTTGAATTTTATACATGTTAATATTTATAAACATATACAATTAAGATAAATAATAATGTACATATGTGTAAATTATGTATATTGAGATTAAAAATATATACATATGTGTATTATTCAGTTTTTTTTATGAAACTGAGATGAAAAATAAAAAATTTTGGTTTTTTATTTTTTAAAATTTTTTGTTTTTTTTTTCATTTTTATAATTTATAAATACTTTTTTAAGATGTTTTTTTTGTGGCCTAAAATGGTTCGCAAAGTTCTTTTAAGATCCTCATCACACACACACACACACACACACACACACACACATATATATAGGTGATATCAAATGAAAACTTTCCTTAAAAATAAAACTTTAAAACTTATAAAAAAGTATTATTATTATTTCTTAAAATTTTTGTAGTTCTTTTTTTCATTTTTCTTATATGTATATATTATTAAAAAACCAACGGTTGTCGGTAACCTCGTCGGTTTAGTGCATATGTGCAATAGTGTGTATGGCATATATGCAAGAGTGTTGTATTGCATAGAATACAACACTATTGCACACATCTAATACACACTGTTGTATATATATGCAATATAGCACTTATGTAAACATCGAATACACACTAGTACATATATGTATTCCAACACTAATGCACATGTGCACTAAATCGGCTTTCTTTTATATTGTTTGCATACAATACAACACTACTGCACGTACAAATACAATACACAAATATATATATATATATATAGGGGTGAGTTATAATAAAAAAAAATAGTTTCCTAAAAAGAGTAAAAATAAATCTAAGCCCTTGAATCCATGATATAGTAGTTGAGATTGGTAGTTTTTAAACTACCAAATAGTTTCCTAAGATCTAGGTTTTAGGCTACATAGTTTCCTAACTCTAAATTTTATGTTAATCTTATTTTTCCTACAAAACTATGTCTTTTTATTTTAACCCTTTTATATATAGAAAAGGGTTCAAATAAAAAACAATTGTTTTGTAAGAAGTGTGAGAAGACTTTAAAATAAAGGTAAACCACCTAAATAGGACACTATACCACGTAAATAAGAAACTATACAACTTTTAGAAACTACCAATCTCAACCACTAGATCCAAGATCTAAGGGTCTACATCTATTCTTATGCCTCTCACAAACTATTGTTTTTTACGATAATCATACCCTATATATATTGGGTATGATTATAGGGTATGGTTATCGTAAAAAACCATAGTTTGTGAGAGGCATAAGAATAGATGTAGACCCTTAGATCTTGGATCTAGTGATTGAGATTGGTAGTTTATAAAAGTTGTATAGTTTCTTGTTTACATGGTATAGTGTCCTATTTAGGTGGTTTTCCTCATTTTCAAAGTCTTCTCACACTTCTCACATAACAATTGTTTTTTATTTGAACTCTTTTCTATATATATATATATATATATATATAATATGCAACATTTAATTCTCATTGTTAGTTATGCATTCAATAGCAAAGCGACATTGTAATTAAGATAATATGCAATTCAATTTTATTTTAATATATAAATAGTTTATCTGTTATAAACATTTATTTAATGCATTTCATGTACTTAATTATAAATGTTCATTAAACCATATGATATATTAATGAACATTTATTAAATGTACTTCATGTAGCATTTAATTTATTTTAATTATATTTTTGAAAAATGATGATATATTAATGAACATTTATTAAGTGTGTTTCATGTCACATTTTATTCTCCTCTAATTCTAATTGTTATAGGAGGGGTAGGATCCCTTGTGTTACATTGTTGTTCAATCGCAATATTTCTTAGGTTTGTTATGGTATCATTACAGTACCGACAATAACTATGGTTTACATTATTAACATTAATCACAATCGCATATATATTTTTTTGAAAATTATCAAACAAAAGTTATCAAATAAAGTGTTTTAACGGTATTGGTTTAGTTTGTCACGGTACTGGTACGGTTCTAACAGTCGGCAGAGTTTATGATATTAAAAACCCGTTTTATTTATAACATAACTAGATTTTTAATAAAACTTTTACCCGAACGTGAAGAAAAAAAATAATAATCACAATCACATATTTAGTTTTAATAAGTTTTTGTCTTTTTTTAAGTTTATGAACAAAAGTTATCAGATAAAATTAAACTAGTAAAAAATAAGAGTTAAAGGCGTATATCATATATGTTTTAATATAAATACCAAAATTCAATTCACATCGTTGTTAGTTAAACATTCAAGTGCAAAAAGACATTGTAACTTAATTTATAATTCATATATTTATTTTAATAAATGGTATTATTTAGTGAATTTTATGTTTCTCATTAAATTATAACATAATTAGAAGGGATCCCCATGTTACGTAACTGTTTGGTGTTCGTTTCTTTATGATACAATTGGTATAGTTTACAATACCAAAATAACTGCTTTATTCAATAAAAGCTACATGTGAATGTTGAGAAAAACTCAGAGTCATTAAAGATTTACCAAAGCACTTCCATCTTCTAGGTTAGTAGTTCTTTAATTAATCTTTAAATAATATTCGAAAAAGAATAAGAAAATACTTTTAAAAAACCTTAATACTTAAATATATTTGAAAGAAAAGGATTGAATGGATTAAACGGCGACTAACATAAAATAGGTATATTAGTTTTTATTAATCTCAACTATCATATTTGGTTGTTGTCGATCCTAACTAATGAATTGGTTGCCGAAGGTCTCATCCTTTAACTCATTTGTTCTCAATGGCTCGCGACTAATATAATCCTAACGTCATTACTTGTGGGTCGCATAAAAAACGCTTTTGGCATTAAAAGTCACATTTTTTTGCCGGAAAACTCAACATTTAACATCGCCACCACCACCGGTTGACACCACCAACCAACCACCACCACTTGAGCACCATCAACATATTCTGACGATGGATCTAGGTTCCAGCGACCTCAATAATTGGGGCTTTTACTAGAAAAAAAGGTTTCTAAAGGTGCGATCCAAGGTTACAAAGATGTTCGAGACGAAAATGTTGAATTTTTTGAAAACAAAATATTAATATTTCGGAAAAAACTTTTTTCTGGCGACTTGCAAGTCTGCAACTAATGACGTTAGAATTCTGTTAGTCGTAGACCATTGAGAACAAATATGATAAAATGTGGGATCATTTATCAGCCAATTCATTAGTTTGGACCGAAGACAACCAAAAGATAATAGTTGAGATTTATCAGCCAAACTTTTTTCTGGTTGTAAAGATTTGTTGTGAAAAAAAATAATGTTTTTGAGATAAGTTTGAAATATAGTGTGATGATGATATGATGGTTTGTATGACCATATGAGTTTATTGTTTTAATGCTCTAATATATGGATCTATTAAAAGAGACATGACAGTTTGCAATTGTTTAATTAAAACATGAGTACTAATGAAGTCATATAATAAGAAAAATAATCAACTAAAAACAATATTAAAAGTCAACTTTTTTTTCTAAAAATAACAAATAATCACATAACCATGACACACGAATACAATATAAAGGTTTCAGCAGTCACCAGTCAGCCCTACTGCACTCACCAGTCACCACTCAACAATATTACAAAACATGAGCAACCAGCCGCCGGCCGATGTCGTAGTCGTCATGATTCCCTTCGTCGCCCACGGCCATCTGAACCAGCTCCTCCACCTCTCCCGCCTCATCTCCGCCTACAACATCCCTGTCCACTTCATCACCACCACCACTCACCTCCACCAACTCCGTTCCCGCCTCCACCAATACTCCAATGCCGCACTCCCTAATAATAATAATATTAATTTCCATCAACTCCCGACTCCTACATTCACCTCACCACCTCCTAACCCTTCTAACCGCTTCCCGACCCACTTACAACCCGCTTTCGAATCAACCATCCATCTCCGCCACCCGATCGCTGATCTCGTAGCTTCTATATCCACCACCGCCCGAAGAGTTGCTGTTATTCATGACGTTCTCATGTCGTACACTGTCCAAGACGTGAAAACGATACCCAACGCCGAGACTTACATCTTTAATCCCCTCTCTGCATGCGACGCCTTCTGGAGGAAATGGGAGTTAAAGGGCAGGCCGTTCCCAATGGACCCGGATGTGCTAAACCTGCTGCCGTCCGAAGATGGAACTTTGTCGCCCGAGTTTACAGAGTTTATGATTTTTCAGTACCCGCATGTCGGTTTTCACGTCGGGGAGTTATTTGATTCGTCAAGAGTTATTGAAGGTGAATATATTAAATATTTAGAGAGGGAAGAATTTAACGATAAAAAGAAAATTTGGGCAATGGGGCCGTTCAGCCTTGCTGACAAATTAGTTGTGACGGTTTTAGGAAACCGTCACAACTGTTTGCAGTGGCTGGACTTGCAGCCTCCGAATTCGGTCATTTATGTGTCTTTTGGGACGACCACCACCTTTAGCGACCGACAGTTTAAAGAGCTGGCTGCAGGGCTAGAGAGAAGCCAACAACGGTTTATTTGGGTGGTACGTTCATCGGACATGGGTGATGTTTCGGGAGATGAGGCTAAAATGTCGGATTTGCCGGTGGGATTCGAAGAACGGGTGGAAGGGCGTGGGCTGGTGGTGCGGGGGTGGGCCCCGCAAGTGGAGATTTTAGAACATGTTGGAACTGGTGGGTTTATGAGTCATTGTGGATGGAACTCGACTATGGAGAGTATATTAGCAGGTGTGCCAATAGCCACTTGGCCCATGCATTCTGATCAGCCACGTAACGCGTTTTTGATCACTGATGTTCTTAGAGTTGGGCTGGTTGTGAGTGATTGGGAACATAGGGACGACTTGGTGTCGTCGTTGGTGGTGGAAGATGTTATTAGGAGGCTAATTGACTCTAGTGAAGGGGAGAGGGTGCGGAAGAAGGCGGTTGAATTGGCGGAGGCCGTAAGGAGATCGGTTTCAGAGGGTGGTGAATGTCGTAAGGAGGCTGATTCGTTTGTTTCCTACATTAACAGAGAGTGATGCAATAGTATTGTTTCAGTTATTTTTTAAATGTTTAATTTGAATTCTATATATGTTTAGTGTGATGGATGCGTCAGTATAGTGTATGTTAATTTGTTTGATTAATTGGAAATTGGATAATGTGATTTATAGGGAAGTACTAGAAATCAATGCGTCCATTGTGTCGGGTTGTTGTTTTGACAGGTTGAATGTTTTGAACCCAAACATGAACCCATTTTTTTTTTAAAAAAACATCAAGTTTGACTGTCACTCAGTTAATCAGTATTACATGGTGATTTAGATTGGTAATAGAATTAGACATGAAATGTTTGTGCCCGTTTAAAATACCCTGAAACGAAGAATTTGAGCATGAAAGTTTAGGCTTATATATACCACTCAATAAAATGTTATCAGACATTTGTGCTTGAATATTTTAAGCTTTATTGTTTGACAATTGTACGTATATATTATAACACATAAAATTCAAAAATATATAATTTGTAATACTAAAAGTAAATATTCAAGCAAAATGAGAGTTTTTACCAGGGGGGTTGATTATTTATCAAAATAGGTTATTATAAAAGTATGTACCAAACTAGGTTTTTTTTTATTTTCTTTTTTTCTAAATTAAAAAAAAATGCCTCTTTCACATGTAGGTTTCCAAATCAGTTCAAGCGATTCTTCACGCTTGAACCACTCGAGTCAATCCATTCGACAATATCCATTCTTCACTTTAAATTGCATGTTTCGATTCTCCAGGTCGTGATCTACTCTTCACGTTCAATCACAGGATTTAATTTATTAAGTTCAACTGCAGGTCTCAAAATTAATTAACGATTCGATTAAATTAATTGCAGCTTTGGATTGATTCTTCAAGGCGAATTGCATGTTTCAGTGTTTGAAATTCTTGTTGCAAGTTGTGGATTCAATCGTAAATTCGATTCTGTCAAATTCTTTTTATTATAAGAAAGTTTTAAAAATTGTTTCTTTCATATTTTCAGGGCTTTTTTTATGTTTCTTCACCATCTGCAGATTAAATCTGGCTACTCGTTGTATAGCATATTTGAAGAAATAGCGTGAAAGAAAATTTCTAAGACTTGTTTTTTCATACTTTTAGCCAAGGGTTATTATGGTTTCCATCAAGCTTCCATCTTCCTTTTATCATGCATTATATTACAATATCAAAATTGATTCAAAATTAGGATTAGCGTAACGTCTCAATTTGCGGATGCAAATAATAATATGATACGGATGACATGTTAGAATAAAAGGAATTGGAGATGAAGAGGACATGTTAAAAGAAGATGAGGCCATGCATGTATGAAATATGAAATGGACTTTAAAGGAAAAAAAAAATACTTATCATTGTGGAATATGTAGACAACACAGCAAGATGTCTATAGAGGTAGGGTACCAAAAAGACTCAAATACCCTTAAGTATCACCCGCGGGTCACAGAAGAACCTCTAATAAGCCACCCGCGGAGCATACGGATCACCCGCATATCACGATAGAGGAGGAATGTCCTCATGTCACGCGCGGAACCACCCTCCCACCCTCGAAAGTCGTCCGCAGGATAGGACATCAGTCCGCCCAAACGATCGAGAGGAATTGCCAGCGGAACAGCTGTCACCAACCAATTACCTTCTAGAAGAATATCCACGATTGTTACGTGAGGAATACGTGACCTACCAGCTAATGAACAAAGGACACATGACCAGGTTGTTATAACCGTGCACATGGTCAGGGTGCGACCCGTCATATCATTGGGAAACACGTGTCCGGGTTGTTATACCTATGCACATGGGACGTATAGCTCAACCTATCATAAAAGGACACGCGTCCAGGCGGTTATTGAAGATCCTCTAGAAGAGGACAGCTGGCCCAATCACCTTCCTACATCCTTCGGCTATAAATACCTTGTCAAACGGTATGAGGTATTCATTCACTCACTTGCATTCTGACTATACTTAGTCTGTTTACTTCAGTACTTTCTCCATTAACGAAAGTTACTGATTCTCAAGCCGGAGGGTGGTTACAGGAAGACCCCCCCTCTTGTCCTTCCTGTAATGAGACTCACGGTGTCTGTTTTGCAGGTTCCGGTCATTGGACTTTGGGAAGTTGTACTCATATCTTGGTTGCAATTATCGTATCTTACCCTATGGACTCATTGGATCCAGGACCCATACTCGGGGATCGGATCCGTGTTTCTTCATTAGTGCCATCCGTGTTGGTGTTAGAACTGCATAATTTTGTCTCTGTTGGTTTTTTGGTTCGTTTGATATGAGTAAACTTCCTGAAGGGCCGACGGGAACTTCTGCACCCAATTCGCGTGTAACTAACACAGAAGCACCTCCGAGTCTTAGTGTTTTTACACGTAACACAACTCCGGGTGGCTGTGCTCTTGAGCGTATCACTGCTCCGGGGTCACGAATCACTGAGGTAACACCTGGGGGTTTTACCCTAGAAAATGTTACAGCACCAACCGATCCCACTCCCACAAACATGGGACGTGCCTTAGCACCGGAAGATTCTAATTTGGGTCAAAAACGAATTACGGAAGAGACTCGCCGGAAACGGCCAAAATTGGATTTGGAAAATGATTCAGGCGATTCTGACATAGCGAGATCTCATCAACGTAATTCTAGATCCAGAGGAGCATTAACTCCTGAAGAGTGGCTCCACGTGCAACAACAAAGTTTGAAGGCTGAATACAAGCGAAAAAAGCCTAATGAACGACTTCAAGCTCGCACTATGGATTATGAGGAATCTCCTAGGGGATCTCCTTCTCCTCCACCAATAGTGAGAGGAATTCAGATTCGTTACAGCCAACAGGCGGAGCCAGAGTTTGGCGAATTACCGAGGCTACGCCCTCGTCCTCGCATAGACATGCAGATACCATCCTATTTGGACGAGTTTGATAGTTACGATTCATCTTATCACCTGGGAGATTACAGTATGTATACCGGGGATAGTAGGATGAGCTCACAGGCGAGAACAGTCGTCTGCAAGACATAGTCCGCCACACCGAGTACCATAGAAATGCTGAACGAGACTTTACCAAACCATACTGCCCCGCGGCTTTCGCCGAAAAATCAAAATTCATAGCGAGCATTGCCACAGCACCCTTCCCTGTTAATGCTAAAATACCTACATCGGTAGGTAAATACAATGGTATGACTGATCCAAGCGATCATCTCCAGAACTTTGTGGCGGTAGGTGGTGTTAGTGGTTGGACGCTTCCCTATTGGTGTCACATGTTCGCATTGACACTAACAGGGGCAGCAAGAGAGTGGTTTGAAAAGTTACCTGACGGTGAAATTTCTAGCTGGGACGATTTGGTGAAAAAATTTTCTCAGCAATTCAGTCAGCAGAAGAAACATACGCGGGACCAATCAGAAATTTTAGATGTCGTTCGGCGCGATAACGAGTCTATAGAAGATTTTATCACCAGGTTCAACGATGAGAGCCTGAACATCGGTGGAATTAGTAAAGACATGCTTCGTGGTGCCTTCCGCAAAAACGTCAAATGTGATGATTTAGTCCGCACACTTACTGGCAGAGATGGAATGCCAAAAGAGTGGGACGATCTCATGACTACAGCAAAGGTATATGCGAACACTGAGAAAACATTGAGAAGTGGTAACTCAAAGAAAAAATTTAAAGTCGAATTTCAAACTCCGAGACAAAATAGACAGGCAAAAGGCCCTATCTGGTCAAGACTTCAGCCAAGTACGGAAGCACCAAAACCATTTGATGCACGATCCCTCATACGCAACAAGAACAAAGCGGGACCCTCGAATCGAGGTCCCAATAATTGGACTCCTCTTTCAAAGACTCCCGCCGAAATTCTCACCACGGAGAATGTGAATTTTAGAAAACACCAGCCACTGACAAGAAGGTTATTCCTTGACCCGAAAAAGCGTTGTTCGTATCATGATTACGTTGGTCATAATACGAATGAATGCAGAACATTAAAAAATGAAATTGAAGCGGCTGTAAAGTCTGGAAAACTTGGACACTTGGTAAAAGGTGGGAAACCTGACAATGGTAAAGCTCCCACACGGGATATCCAGGGTCCGAGTAAAAAGCAAGTCAGAGATTTAAACGTCCATATGATACAAGGCGGATACGATACAGGGAAAAAGAGGAAAGAGTCTGATGATGAGGAATGGAAGAATGAGCCAGTGATATTTCCTCGAATCAAGGGAGGCCCAAATAACAAAAACCCCTTGATCATCACTGCCCAATTCGAACACTACCGTTCCCAGTACGTCTTCTTCGATACTGGTAGTACTTCGGACATTATGTATGAACAATGTTTTGAACAACTTGACGAAGAAGATAAGGAAAGACTAAAACCCATCCACGCTCCAGTATCGGGGTTCGTAGGGGAGATAATGCATCCGCGAGGGGTAATTTCATTCCCAGTCACCCTAAGCGACGGAATTCATTCTAGGTCCGAGGAGGTCGAATTTCTGGTTTTCCCAGCAACATCAAAACATGACATTATTCTTGGACGAGAAGCGATTGGTGACTTCAATGCTTATCCGTCCACAGCACACGGTGCAGTAGGAGTTCCAACTTGCACTGGCATAGCAATAATTCATGTTAATCGGCACTGCTTTGCAACCGAGAGCTCAAAACCTAGCAAGATTCCAAAACAAACTGTGAAGACTGAACCAGAGAAATGGGTTTTGAACAAAAAATTTCCTGATCAAACTGTAACAATAGGACCTGCTATTTCCGAGATAGTACGAACCTTCTTGAAACAGTTATTATCAAAGAATATTGATGTTTTCGCATGGCAACCCGTGGATATGACCGGTGACCCGAGGAACATTGCGGAACACAAATTAAGGGTAAACCCGTTGTTTACGCCAATCGTTCAGAAACAACGTAAGATGGGTCCGGAACAAACAAAAGTAATGAATGAGCAAGTCCAGGATCTCTTACAAGCTGGAATCATCCGCCCAATTCGTTACCAAACCTGGGTTGCTAATCCAGTTATTTTTCCCAAAAGCAATGGGTCATGGCGGATGTGTATCGATTTCAAAGATCTAAATAAAGCATGTCCCAAAGATTGTTATCCCTTACCCGAAATAGATCTCAAGGTTGATGCTGTGGCACCATTCAAATTCAAATGCTTCCTGGATGCCTACAAAGGCTACCATCAGATCAGCATGGCAGCGGGCGATGGGGACAAAACAGCATTTCGCACTGATCAATGCACCTTTTGCTACAAAATGATGCCTTTCGGACTAAAGAATGCGGGAGCCACATATCAACGATTAATGGACATAGCGTTCAAAGATCAAATTGGCCGGAATTTAGAAGTGTATATGGATGATCTCGTAATAAAAAGTGTTGAGGAAGACCAGATCTTAAGAGATATTGAAGAGACGTTTGAAACCTTGAAAGGTATTAACATGAAGCTGAATCCGGCCAAGTGCTCATCTGGAATGGAAGAAGGAAAGTTTCTGGGAGTGATTGTCATGGACGCGGGCTTCAAAGCTAACCCAGACAAAGTTCAAGCTATAGCCCGCATGCCTTCTCCATCATCCCTCAAGGAAGTTCAGACACTCAATGGCCGACTGGTGGCCTTGAATTGTTTTTTAGCAAATCATGCAGCCAAGTCTCATCCTTTCATCTCAACTCTAAGGAATTGTCTAAAGAAAGCACAATTAAATGGACCGCGGAAGCGGAACAAGCTTTCTTGGAGGTTAAAAAATGTTTGATGGAACTCCCAATGTTAAGCGCACCTCACGCGGGAGAACCTTTGACGTTATACCTATCAGCTTCAGACATTGCTATTGGGGCCGTCCTTCTGACAGATCGCAAGAATGTTCAGACACCAATCTACTACGTCAGCAGAACACTATCGGATCCAGAAACAAGATATTCCATGCTAGAAAAAACTTGTTTTGGCACTGGTCTATGCTGCACGACGCCTCCGCAGGTACTTTAAAGGCACCCCATCAATGTCTTAACTGGATACAAGCTCAAAAACGTTCTCAGCAAGCCAGAATTTTCAGGGCGATTGGCCAAATGGGCCATCGAGCTAGGTGAACACGCAATAGAATACAAACCTAGACCAGCAATCAAAGGGCAAGTGTTGGCGGACTTCGTGACAGAGGTCCCGCGTCAAAAATAAAAAGAATGTTTGATCGAGCAACAACCCCAAGCACCTCCGGAATCAGGACATATGTGATCCTTATTTACGGATGGAGCTTCAAGCAGTGAGGGATGTGGCGCAGGCCTCAGGCTAGTCAATCCCGAAGGCCATGAGTTTACATATGCTATAAAATTGGACTTCAAAAGTACCAACAATGAGGCAGAATATGAATCTTTCTTGGCGGGCTTACGGATAGCCAAAAAGCTTGGGGTTAAGCATTTGGAAGCTCGAGTGGATTCCATGTTGATCTCGGGACAGATCAATGGCACATACGAAGAAAAAAATGATATCATGGCTTCATATGTGTCACAGGCGAAAGATCTGATGCTACAATTCTCTTCTTGCAAAGTCATTCATATAAAGAGAAGCGAGAATAAATCAGCGGATGCTCTCAGTAAATTGGCTTCAACAAACTTTGAACATTTTGCCAAAGACATCCGCATCGAAATATTAGACCGCCCGTCTGTTCCGCAGCATCAAGTTTTAGTGATCCAAACGGGAGTAGAATCTTGGATGACACCCATTATAGCATATTTGTCATCCGGAGCACTCCCGAAAGGAAAGGCAGTGGATCGGAAGATAAAGCACAAAGCCTTGAACTATCAGATACTTGACGGTGTTTTGTACCGATGTTCCTTCCTCGGACCATTACTACGATGTGTGGACGCCGAGGACACGAACTACCTAATCAGAGAGGTTCATGAAGGCATTTGTGGTCTTCACGCTGGCCCACGCATGGTCGTGGCGAAGTTAATGAATGCTGGATATTATTGGTCGGGGATGCACTTGGATGCTGTGAATGAAATCAGAAAGTGCGATTCTTGTCAACGGCATGCCCCTAACACGCTACGGCTAAAGAACGAGTTAGTTCCAGTCACTTCAGCTTGGCCATTCCAAAAATGGGCTATTGATATCATGGGACCTTTCTCTGAAGCCCCTGGACGGGTCAAATTCTTAATAGTAGCCATCGACTACTTTACAAAATGGGTGGAGGCCAAGCCAGTTGCTTCTATAACAGCAGCGAGTGTTAAAAAATTCTTGTGGGAATTCATCATATGCCGTTTCGGCCTCCCCCTAGAGCTCGTTAGTGACAACGGGACAGTTTGCCGACAATGGGTTACAAGAATGGTTAAAAGAATTTCACATTTCTCAAATCTTCACCTCTGTAGCCCACCCGCAAGCGAATGGTCAAGTCGAAAGAACCAATCTGACAATCAAAAAGGGAATCAAGACGAGATTAGGGACGAAAGGAATGGGATGGGTGGACGAATTGCCCCATGTATTATGGGCCTTCTGCACTTAAAAGAATTCCAGTAATTCCGAAACCCCCTTCAGTTTAACATATGGCACAGAAGCCATGATTCCCGCTGAGATTGATATCCCATCTGCCAGAGTTCTCATGATTGAGGGTAATGATCATGAACTCCGGATGAACCTTGACCTCCTCGAGGAAAGGAGAGAACTATCATCAATCCGCAAGCATAATTACAAACGACAGTTGCAAAAATATTATAACTCGCGGGTTCAAAGATGTGAATTCGATGCGGTAGACTTTGTCTTCCGCAATAATGAAGCCTCCGGGCAAGAGCCTCTGGGCAAGTTGGCCACAACTTGTGAAGGACCCTATAAAATTCAGAAAGTTTTATCTAAAGTGACTTACAAGTTGGAAAAGTTGGATGGGACTGAGATCCCTAGGACTTGGAATGGAGCACAACTAAAGAAGTGTTATATGTAGTTTGTTGTTCTGGCCTGCGAGCCCAATTGAATGTTTACAACTTATGTATTTTTGCTTCTTGTAATTCGGCTTATGCCTTTCTAATGGAAATTTTATTTTCAGTCACTTATGACTTGTAATCCTTTATTGACACATAACGAAGGTCCTATGAACACTTATATTATGATAAATAAACAAAGTGTACCGGACGCAGAACTAAAACTTTCTTTATTTACTTAAAAGGGATTACAACATAGATAAAAAGAGAATCAATTACAAGAACAGAAAAATTTATGTGGCAGCATCATCATGCTCAGCATCCTTGCTTCCCGCATCTTCCGCATCTTCTTCTTCCTCATCAAGTTCAAGAAGAGCTTTTAGCTGCTGGATGTTGTCTTCCTTATCAGCGAGATCGGATATCTGATTCGTCAAAGAAAACTTCAACGAATCAAAATCCTTCGATTTCTGCTTGAGGATGCCAACAGTGTCCTAACCAGCTAGGATGTATTCTTCAGGAAGCTTAGAAGTTGAACCAAATTGGTAACCTTCTTGGAAACCTAATTGGCGACCAGCTTGTTTAGAGGCCTTCAGAAGGATAGCAACGTAGTTCCCGAGCTCATCACTAGCCCGAACATCAGCGATGACCTGTTGAAACAATCATACATGAGTAACTCTAAAACACTTAGATTATTTGATAAGAATAAAATGTATACCTTGGGGATGGCTTCAGACAGTAGCCATTTTTGATCCGCTTTAGCTTGGACAAGTTCCAGCTTATCGCCAGCGCATTCCAAGGCCTGCGCACGGTTCTTGGCATTAAGATCAAGTAGACGCTTGTCCTTAGAAGCTGATTCAGCTTGAAGGGTCTCCATCGACTTGGATTGTTCATTTATCAATCTGGCTTGTTCGTCCAATTGTTTCTGAAGAACATCCCTCGATTCCTCAGCAGCGGATTGAGCTACCCTCTCCGCCTCCAGGGCCTGATTGGCTTCCCTAACTTCGTTGATAGCCCTAAGGGCTTATTCTTTGGCATCGGAAGCAGAAGTCGCCAGTTCGTCCCATTCCTCATTCATCGCCAACCAGTCTCTGGTTATTTCATGGGTAGTGGAAATATAATTTGCCACATAGTAAGAGTGGGAGTTCAGCAATTCCTGGCGGACACTGAGGCGACGTCTTTCCTTTTCACCGTGCTGAAGACCTTCCCGCAGAAATTCATAACAGGCGTCCACGTCACGGAATGTCGAATCCCGACGTAAGGACCAATTAGGTTGATGCAGGGTAGGGTCTCCTCTTCAGCAGTAGGAGAATTTTGGGAAGCATAAGGAAACGTGCTCACACCCCCTGATCTCTGAAACAGTAAACATTATAAGAGGGCGACACCTTGGCATGATCAGTCGTATCGACCCCCTTATCCTTCATGGGAGAATCATCCGCCACAATGACCAGGTCCTTGGCAGTGTTAGGAGGTGGTGGTGGCGGACGAAGAGGTGAGTCCTTCAAACCAGAAATACCTTCGGAAAGGTTATCCAGGTTCACTGAAAACCATTAATGGAGGGTTAGGAATACTCCAATCTAAATAAGATAACAAAGTAAAGAAAGGTTTTGCATACCTAACGAAGGGTCTTCAGCATCAAGCTGCTCCAAACGCGCTTCCAACGCGGCAGTATTTGTCTATTTGGATTTTTTCTTCTTTAAGACAATCTTTACCAGATTAACCTTCCGCTTACCTGCCACTTTGGAGGTTCCCGCGTCAATGACCATACGTTTGCCCTCAGCAGTAACATTATCGGGTCCTGGACCCTCAACCTCCGCAGTGCCGTCAGCGTCATCTTGTCCTGCTGCCTGAGTAATCGCGGCCCGTTGACGGGTAAGACCTGCACTTGAGCCCACAGCTTGGTTAGCATCAGTTGAATAAACTTCCTCACAAAGTGATGACTCCTCGCTAGTTGAAAGAGTACAATCACCCCGCTAGAAGTAATGGCAGTTACATGCCTAGGTTGTAGAATGCCCTCACCTTTGAGTATGGTTTCTTCAACATACTTCTCACCTTTAGCATACATTGGTTCGGAGACCAATGGTTCCGGACGAATTTTGGCAGCAGGGAACAAAAAGTTGTTGCTCGTCCGAACTAAAAGGGGACCATCTTTTGGATCAATAGGACGTCGCACCATCATGCCCCCTTCTTGGTCCAACAGAGTGCTGAATGCGGAACCTTCACCTACACAAAGAGATTATAACAGTTAGAAATCTAAGGGATATTAGCAAAACACAAATATTCCCAAACTTACTCTTATCAGTCCTCTCGTAGTAAGGTTCCAAAGTTGGAAATGGCCACAATCGGCTCATCTTCGCACTCACCATAGCTCCCTCATGAATTGGGCGCATGGGAGTGGGCGTGGATATTAGCGTTTTATACCACGCCTGGCTCTCATGAGCGGCGGCCGGAACCACAGGCATGGGAGTTTCCACCTTACGTCTCCTCATCTTGAACGGAATGACGTCCTCGCGAATCCAGAAAAACTTGGGCTTCCAGCCATAAAGGCTACGGAGCCACTCCGTGCCTATAATCCGCTTCTCGATAGATGCAAAGCTGTACCACCCGTCACGAAAGGTCATTTTATAAAAGGAAGCAAACATACCAACACTCGGTTCAAGATTGCGAGTTTGGCAACAGAATTCGAAGTGTCGAATCCTCAACATCCCGAAGGGATGGATCTGGGAAAGATGAATCCCATAAATTGTTAAGATTGATCCGACAAATTTGGTAATCGGAATCCGGAAGTTCCCCATAGTAAAATGGTCTACGTAGACAGCCATTTTCCTCGGATGAGGACTAGTGGCAATAGAACCACTACTAAGGCGTTCCGGTTCCCACTCCGTTGTCAATCTGTATACGTTGACAACATCATTATAATCTTCTTCTTTAAGGCAGGCTTCAACCTCGTTGATAGCAGGAGTACTTTTCTTTTCTTTAGCCATTTGAATAATAGAAGGATAAAGAAATCTCAGAGAAGGTTGGAAAGTCTAGAGCGTTTGAGAGAAATCTGAAAGTGATAAAGATTAGATGGAAATCACAAGGGTTATATTTATACCCATCGCAATTAATGCGACCCATAAAGTGACAGAGGAGAGAGAAATCGCGGACCGCCAGATGGTTAGCACGTCAGGCGGGAATTTCAAGATAATGCAAACAGGTTGTCACCAGCGTTCTCCACGTCTTGTCAGTTGTCCTCAAAAAATTTCTCTCCGTCACGTCATCATAGTTATCAAAACGTTTAAACATTTCAAAAAGTTGTAAATTTCAAAAATATCTTTTAGAGATATTTTCTTCAAACAGTTGAATGTCCACAAAACTCAAAAATCTTTTTCTCATTAATTATTCAAAACATAATTACAAAAAGAGAAAAGGAAAATTACAAGTATCAAACATCTAAGCCTATCCAAAAGATTCGAGGTTGATGGGTCTTCCGGACCCTTTAACGAAGTATCTTCCGAAGAATCGTCCTCAAATTCTTCACCAAGATAGATCTTTAAAAGTTGCAAGCCATCATCCGCGGAAGCAAATTCCGGGAGCATATTTTGTAATGGGAAGACCAAAGCATCATGCTCTCTAACCCGATTGGCACGATCCTGTTTGACATTTACACCATGAATCGGATGATCTCAGAATGTACGATTTCTCTGGGCATAATTCATCCCTTCATGAAAGCCTGCCACACGCCCAAGTGAAGAGGAGGCAGCCATCACGTTGGCAAAACTATCATTCAGCTCCTTACTTCCTTTGATATGGCGGACGACCTGTTAGGACAAAAACATAAGTTCCCAAATATCAAAAAGTGAGAATAAAATAACAAGTAATAAAGAATAACTTACAGCATCAACGCCTCGAATAATGAACCATTGACGGTCTTGCTCCGCACGTTCCGCCCGCACCCGGAACCCCCTTGATTCTGCAATAGCTTCCTCATGAGCTTGAAGGAGAGAGTTATAGGCAGTTTGAATTTCAGCAGCACTCTGATCTTTGAGTTCGACTCGCTCCATCTACAATTTTAGCTCCGCCTCGAGATCATGGATTCGTGCACCTTGAAGGGCCACTTGATCTTCCAATGTAGAATTGGCTTCTTGAGCGCGGGCTAAGTCATCTTTTTCCTTTTGGGTTTTCGCCCGAGCAGCTTCAAGAAGGGAATTTTACTTCTCACAAGCTTCCTTCCATCGGCGAGCAGCAGCAGCATTACGATCTTGTTCACTTTTGAGGGCATTCTCCGCATCGATCTGCTTCCACTTAGCAGTTTGGGCAGCAATGCGATGCTCCTCAGCCTCTTTCTTGGCAGCCTCAGCGGCCCGCCGGGCCTCACCCACTTTCCCGCCTAAGGTACGCCACTCACTTAGGACTTCTTGGCTACCGGCTAAAGCATTAGCTAGGTGGTAGGCCACATTGGTATGTAGGTCATGGCGGGAAAGATCGCGTTGATACGCCATTTCAGTAGGTGGTGTACAGTGTTCAACAAAATCCATGCACGTTCTAGGATGGGAGAACCGTGACCCGTTAGTAATCCCCCATGGAGGGACAAACAATTCATGTGTATCACCCAGGCCCGTATCCCCATAGTAACGAGAACCCGAAGGCTTAAGGCGAGTTGGGGTTGAAAAAGGTTGTTGGGGATGAGGCTGAGGAAGAGACTCCTCAGTCCTGTAACCCTCCTCATTAACAGCAGGATTATCCTGCTGACCACCAGTACCACCCCCAGCCTCAAAAAGATAGTTAAAACGATTATCAGTCTCAGACTGGACGTTAGCTCCCTCTACAGTGGCAGTATCGATCGGAGGAGTCGGCACTCTTTCTTCTACGTCAACCTCAACTAAAGGTGAAGATGGTTGATCTTCCGTGTTAATATTGCTAGGCGGAGTCAGAGGTTTATCCTCCACATTCGTCTCTGGAAAGGGAGGTGGTTGATGTTCGGTTTGAGGAGTTGGTGTAGGCAACTTCTCAGAGACATCTTCCCCGAAGATCAGTGGATCTACAAAAGCAAAAGCTATTTTTAGATACACATTTTATGAAAGTATAATACTTAAAAGGATTAATATATACCTTCCACTGTGTCAATACGATCGGCAAGACTGTACTGTGGCTTCTTAGGACGATGGGTTTTTCGTTTCTTCTTTGAAGGTCCCGCCTCAGCATCCGCAGTCTTGCCGTCCGCTTGTCCTACTTGAAAAGCCATAAAAGCTCTCTTTTTCTCTAATTCTTCCAATAAATGGGAGACAGAAGAAGGTTCAGGTGTATCGTCATCAGATTCCCTCTCTCCTTGGGAGATTGAGAAGTTAGAACTATCGCCGTCATCATCACTCGACAATAAAGTGGCGGTCGTCCCGTCAGAAGTAATAGCAAAAAGCGGATGAGGGTTCAGAACATACGCACCTATTTCAAAGGTGGCGTTCGAGACAATAGGCTCAGCCCGCACCTTCTTTGGAAAAAGGAAGCGGGACTTAGTCTTCTCAAGAATAGGCATGTCACCGGCATCCCGGATGTCATGTCGGACACAACCCCTATCTTCAAAAAGGGCATTGAACATCGAAACTCGACCTGAGGAGATAAAAAATTTAATTATATAATACATCGCAAAAGAAGGAAAAACAGTAAGAATAACTAACGTTCATATAAGTCAACAAAAATAGGCTCCATAAATTCTGAGGCCCATAAGCGACTCATGTCTGCCCACACTAGGCTTCTTCTGGCAGTGCCCGCATTGGTGTTGGTTCCATTGTTAGATTACGGAACCAGTCACGACCTTCGTGAGCAGCTGTAGCAACGTCCGGAAGACGAGAGTTGACCGGATGACGGACCATGGCAACGGATACCACGTCCTCAGAAATCCAAAAAAACTTACAACGCCAATCGGAAGGCACCTTCTCGACCTCATATCCAATACTTCGGTCGGAAAATCCATGGCAGGAATACCAACCATTGCGGATGGCAAGACGATAGAAAACTGGGAATCTATCAACATGTGGCACCAGGTCTCGTGCTATACAGACAAATTCATAGTGTCGGATTCGCATCATAGCACGTGGATGTAGTTGAGACAAATGAATCACATAAGCGGTTAACAAGTTCATAAGGAATTTCGTCAAAGGAAGACGAAAATTCCCACATGTAAAGTAATCGGCATAGACAGCCATTTTCCCAGGAGGAGATAGACTGGCTATCGAACCCGGTGAAGGAAACTCTGGTTCCCATTCCGGTGGAATGCCATACGTCTCCAGTAGCTTCTCATATTCTGAATGGTCCCAAGAGATCTCTATCTCATCAACTTCGGTTTAAACATTAGACATTGCAGGCGATCTTGACAAAAGGGTTATGGAGAAATTCCAAAGCTATAGATCAAAAGGAGAACAAAGAAGGAAAAAAAAAGGCGATAAAGCTTCAATAGGAAGTTTTCTCTTCCTTTTATACCCATTGCAATTAATTTGATGGGATATGAACAGTAGAGAGAAAAAATCATCGCCCAATCAATAAACGCCACGTCACGCGGGAAATTCGAAAAAGAGAAAAAGCTGCACAGTCGGGTACAGTGACAGCCGTCAAAAACGTCCCATCATCTGTTCACGCGCCTGCGAGTGGTCAACTTGTCCCTTTTTCATGATTATCCATACCAACAGAAGATATTTTTACCTAAACTTCAAAATTCAAAAATCCCCAAAACTCATTAGAGTCCAAAATTTCACCTGCATAAAGACCTCACGCGGAAGAAACACTGGACTGGGGGACTTATAGAGGTAAGGTACCAAAAAGACCCAAATACCCTTATGTACCACCCGCGGGTCACAGAAGAACCTCTAATAAGCCACCCGCGGGGCATACGAATCACCCGCATATCACGATAGACGAGGAATGTCCTCATGTCACGCGCGGAAGCATCCTCCCACCCTCGAAAGTCGTCCGCAGGATGGGACATCAGTCCGCCCAAACGATCGAGAGGAATTGCCAGCGAAACAACTGTCACCAACCAATTACCTTCTAGAAGAATATCCACGATTGTTACGTGAGGAATACGTGACCTACCAGCCAATGAACAAAGGACACCTAGCCAGGTTGTTATAACCGTGCACATGGTCTGGGTGCGACCCGTCCTATCATTGGGCAACACGTGTCCGGGTTGTTATACCTATGCACATGGGACGTATAGCTCAACCTATCATAAAAGGACACGCGTCCAGGCGGTTATTGAAGATCCTCTAGAAGAGGACAGCTGGCCCAATCACCTTCCTACATCCTTCGGCTATAAATACCTTGTCAAACGGTATGAGGTATTCATTCACTCACTTGCATTCTGACTATACTTAGTCTGTTTACTTCAGTACTTTCTCCATTAACGAACGTTACTGATTCTCACGCCGGAGGGTGGTTACAGGAAGACCCCCCTCTTGTCCTTCCTGTAACGAGACTCACGGTGTCTGTTTTGCAGGTTCCGGTCTTTGAACTTTGGGAAGTTGTACTCATATCTTGGTTGCAATTATCGTATCTTCCCCTGTGGACTCATTGGATCCTGGACCCATACCCAGGGATTGGATCCGTGTTTCTTCAATGTCCATCTAAGTCTAAAATAATGAAAGCGAGCCAAGTTGTTTTAACAAGTTTCTGTTAACTTGTATTTGGTATTAATTACCATTTAAACCGACTTTATATGACATTTTTACTTTTGTTTGCATTTAATATTGAGACTGTTAATTTTGTTTAGCTTTGTTTTATGTTTCTAGTTTCATTTTTAATTTTAAAGTTCACATAGATAAATTTTTTGGGTTCTTTTTAATATGATTTGTTACAAAATAAGAGGAAACAATTCATAATAAGTTGGTTAAAAAAATATATTGAGTTTATTAATTGAAGAGGAAAAATAATAGTAGTAGTTCTAGGTTCGTTGAATAAAAAATAACAAGAAATGAGTTATGAAATATTTAGAGAGAAAAAAAGGAAAATATATTTTAGTAAATACTTTAATTAGAATGAGATGTTATAATCCAAGTTATCCGTCAATTAAATACGAGTTAATGGTATAACAAATGTTTAACCAAAAACTTCAATTAAAGTGATGAAAAGTTCAAAATGATTTAATTTGACAATAAAATAGGTTTGATAAAATTTAATTCTAGGGTCAAGTTATTCTATAAATAGTTATAAAAATGAGAAATGTGAGAAGCCATAAATAATTGACATGTGTCAAGTGTGAACCAAAAGGAAAAGGGTATAGAGGTAATTGTACACATTTTCTCTCCACATGCAAAGCACATGTTAATACCTCCATCATTTTAGAACGTCTATAACTTTTTCGTATGATATTTTTTTTTAAAAAACCATTATAATAACAAGCGTTTTTTATCTTTAATATGAGTATGATTTTGTTATATAAAATTTAAAACAAAAATTACGTCATTGTGTCTTTTCGCTTATCATTGTGTCTTTTCGCATACCATTGTGTCTTTTCGCTTATCATTGTGTCTTTTTTCGTCATTGTGTCTTTTCGCACACCATTGTGTCTTTTTTCGTCATTGTGTCTTTTCGCTTATCATTGTGTCTTTTCGCTTATCATTGTGTCTTTTTTCATCATTGTGTCTTTTCGCACACCATTGTGTCTTTTCGCACACCATTGTGTCTTTTCGCTTATCATTGTGTCTTTTCGCACACCATTGTGTCTTTTCGCTTATCATTGTGTCTTTTTTAGTCATTGTGTCTTTTCGCACACCATTGTGTCTTTTCGTTTATCATTCTGTCTTTTTTCGTCATTGTGTCTTTTCGCACACCATTGTGTCTTTTCGCTTATCATTGTGTCTTCTTTCGTCATTGTGTCTTTTCGTTTATCATTGTGTTTTTTTTCGTCATTGTGTCTTTTCTCACACCATTGTGTATTTTTTCGTCATTGTGTCTTTTTTTGTCATTGTGTCTTTTCGCACACCATTGTGTCTTCTCGCTTATCATTGTGTCTTCTTTCGTCATTGTGTCTTTTCTCACAGCATTGTGTCTTTTTTCGTCATTGTGTCTTTTCGCTTATCATTGTGTCTTTTTTTGTCATTGTGTTTTTTCGTCATTGTGTCTTTCAACTCATCATTATGTTTTTTAAATACTAATAACACCGTTGTATAATAATAATATGTAAAATAACGATAAAATAACAACAAATTATCTAATACATAAAACACAATGATTAATACATGTTACAAAATAACTTGAAACGTAAAACACAATGGTGAATATGTATAACACAATGACCTAAAACGTAAGACACAATAGTAAATACGTATAACACAATGACCTAAAACGTAAGACACAATGGTGAATATATATAACACAATGGAAATAACATATTACACAATGAACAACAAAAAACACAATTAAAAACCCATTAATTTTTTTTTATTTTTATATAACAATATGGAACTCATATTAAAGATAAAAAACAGTTATGGAAATTTTAAAATGATGGGGGAATTGACATGTGTCTTGTATGTAGAGAGAGAAAGTCAACAAAGGTGGGTTATTACATTCATGCCCTTTCCATCAATTTTTATTTATTAAATTAATCTCAGTCATTCAAATATAAGATCGATGGACTGGATTCCTTCTCACACTTTTCATTTTTGTTGTCCTTTGTATTTTAACTTTACCCTTTAATTCTAATATTCAATTTAAGTGAAAAAAGTCTTTTCTGTTTACATTTCTATTTCATCTCTACGAAGAAACAAAGATACATGCATTAATATTTCCGTAAAAGTAAACCATATATTAAAAAATAAGAGCATTATTACTTTCTTCTATTACTCCAAATTAACTTTCAACTAAGTCTTCAATTGTACCCAATAAACTTAAAAATCTTGTGAATACGTTAACGTAGTTCGCAGCCAGTCTTGTACAAAAACTAATGACTTAACATAATTTTATGTGTAAGTGAACTTCTGTATTTATAATCTATAACCCTACCACTAGTGACTAGTCGATGCTAAAAGCTAACATGGATGCAAGATTAAAATTAGGGAAAAATCTTAAAATGACCCATTTTTAGATAGAGAAAATTAAAATGACCAAATTTTTTTTTCTTAAAATTCGGAAATAGCCCTTCATCCATTTTTTGAGAAAGTTTTTTTTGTCCTTTTTTCTTTAAAACTATCTTTCTCTCTCTTCCCATTTCTCTCCATCATCATTATCATCTTTCTCCATTATCTTCCTTCAAAAACCTTCAACCATCTAAACCGGTTTGGACTCGGGTGACGTTTGAACCATTTCCGACGAGCACAAATCAAAGCCCGCTAAATCCATCCTTTGGCTTCGATTTGTGCTCATCAAAAACGGTTCAAACCTCACCGGAGTCTAATCCAGTTTACATGATTGTAGGTTTATTTTTAAAGAAGATGGCGAAGATGATGGAGAGAAAATGGAAAGAGAGTGTGAGAAGAGAGAGAGAGAGAGATGTTAAAGAAAATGACAAAAAAAAATCTTGAAAAATAGACGAAGCAGACGAGATTTTCTAAAATTTGACCTCGAAAGACAAAGTTACTTAAAATTTGAACGGAGCCGACGAGATTCAAATCATTTTGAATCTCGTAGGATCGATTCCAAATGTGTAGCCCCAGACGAGATTTGAAGGGCAATTTCGGATTTTAAGAAAAAAAATGGGTTATTTAGATTTTCCCTCTCTTAAAAAGGGCCACTTTGAGAATTTTCTTCTTAAAATTATCAGCATCTCCGGAACATATCTAGCAAGTTGAGACAGAACAGAAGTTTCACCAACCTAAGATATATCACCACTAAAAAATTTAAGCTTTTCCGACATAAAAATCCTAAGTAAATTGTCGGAAATGTGGATTAGCAACAAAACACAGACAAATAGCATTTATCGGTAAAAATGCCCTAGGAAATATTTTTCCGTATAGATTCCCACAAATCTTCTCACAAAATAGTGACAACCGTGGTTTGTCGCTATCTTTCCAACTAAATACCGAGGACAAGAATTTTATTTTATTCCGACTATTTAGCGAGAAACTAGTCATAAAGCATAATTTCATTAACATGTTTCTTTATTTACTAATCATAAAAATTAAGTAATAATGATAATTAACTTGAAATTATATCCGACAATCTTACGACAAATTGTTTTAAATAAATAAAACATAATTTTAAATGTACAGAGAACCTTCCGACAAACAAACTAATTTTTTACTATTTTTTTAATTTGTTTTTACCGGTGAATTTCCGAAAAAAATAATATTATTTTTTTCCTCACAAAAATCTAACAGACATAAATTTTTAAAAAAATGTAGTAAAAAAACTAAAATTCCAAAAATTAGACAGAAACATAATTTAAAATAAGCGCTTTTTTTTACAACGACTTACAAAATAAAATCGTTTATCATGTCACAATACCAAACAAAATAGCATATGTTTAACAAGTTAAAATACCAAACAATCAACAAACTACTTATCGGCAAATTTTTTCATAATTTTTTTCAAGTTGTTTTTGTAGTTTTTCGCTTTCAGCCAGCTCCTTTTCACATTCGGCCCACTCTATTTCTAAATCTCTTTCCATTTGACTTTGTAGCTTCTCGCGTACGGCTCGCTCTTTTTCCGCGTCACTATCCATTTGTTCCCAGCGGTTTTCCTAGTTTTGTCGAGCCTCTTCTGCCTTTCCGAACTTGGCTTTAACATATTTGACCTATAGTTCGTTAAAAGATATATAATTAACACATAATATATATTAGTTTACAAACAATAGTGTTAATCAAAATGCTAACGAGCCATTTTAAAACATGATCATACTATCATGCTAATCAAATGTTAGCAAAATCAACTAATTTGGACATTTAGGCATTAACTACTTCAAGGAAAGATGAAAGTCAACCTATTGTGCTTTCTAATCAAGTTTCCCAAAGTTCAAACGCTAATTGATGCAAATTAATATGCCTTAGAATAGACATCTAAAGTGTAAATACTATTAAACGGAATTTCTACTGTTCTTTTTAAATTATTTATTTAGCTTTACATAAATAAAAAATAAAGATGAACATAAACAAAATAATTATAAAAGTACAACTAAACACAATAATCTACATGTGAATTTGGTATTGTTGAAAAAGATACAATGTCACCGCAGTTAATTTTAAACAACATATGATCAACAATGGTGTCACAATTTACGCTACAATTTACCAAAAATGCCTTACCTAAGATAAACATAAACAAGTACCAAATGACTAAAATAGGTACGACTCAAACCTACACTTTACCAATTACACATTGAGATCATGTTCATTTGATCTTTAAAGTAAACAAAAATAATTCACATACCTAAAAAAATCTAAAAAAATAAACACAAACCTAAAATGCCTAAACAGAAATATACGTTTGAATTCACATACCTAAAAATTATAAAGATAAATCTAAAATGCCTAAACAGAAATATATGTTTGACTTAATAATGATAATAATATTAGCAACAATAATAGTAATAATAACAATAGTGATGCCTCCTTCAACTGTCGAGCATCACCATATTAAACATATCATCTCCTTTTTCATTTTCAGAATAAAAATGTTGCATTAGAATATAAAAAAAGTTGCACACTAAAAATATTGCATTTGAATATTAAGTGCAACACTTTCAAAAAAAAGTTGCATTATGTTTTGAAAATGCTACATTAGGCCTAATACAACTGCTTGAAATGCAACCCCCGATAAAAGGTTTCTCCAATTTGTTTAATTTTCAGCCCTCCATAGTCCCTATGTCATTCCTAAATAATCAATAACCATCATTCTTTGATTAGTTTTTCTTGATTGCTTATATTTATTATTAATAATTATGTGTAATCTATCGACCTATTATAATAAAAGAAAATAACTAGGGGCGCATGCCATTTAGAGGTTAATTAATAATTTAATTTCCATGCTCAAATTATTATTCTATTTTTATTGAAAACATATTTATACCAAGGTAATTGAAACATTTCAATCCAATGGCGAAGCTTGAACAGAAGCACGGGGGGAGGGGGGACTCAAAATGTATATAATTTTCACAAACAATGGGGGCCGAGCTCAAATTTTCGGCCGGAAAAGGCTAAACTTACACTACGTATAAAAATTTTCGACCGAAAACAGGTAACTTTACACTATTGTGCAAAAAAAAAACAGGGGGCCGGGGCCACCCCGTGCCTCAATGAAGCTTCGCCCTTGTATCAATCCATCCTTTAATCAAATAACTAATTATTTAAATTATAAGAATTAAAAATATGTGGGTGTTTATGTCAGTATAACCAAATATTTATATCTTTAATGATTAATTGCAGGTTTATGTCAGGATTCGATTAATTAAGTTTGATTGAAGGTTTCAAAATTGCTTAACAATTCGATTAAATTAATTGCAACTTTGAATCGATCCTTCAAGGTCAATTGCATGTTTCTATGTTTGAAATTCTTGTTGTAAGTTGTGGATTCAATCACAAATTTGATTATGTCAAATTTTTCTTATCTGAAATACGCGCGTTAAAAAATTGTTTCTTTCATACACTAGTACAGAAGGGAGCAGAAGGTGCGATGGGTGAAAGCCAGAAGATGCGGCTCATGTCATTAACCGCACCTCTTGAAAATGTTTTAATTTTAAATATAAGTGAGAGCTGATGATGCGGTTGGGAGCCTATTTTAAATTTTTTGTAATTCTAAATAAGAGAAATAGCAGATGGTGCAGTTCAAAAATGTATATTATCAAATGCAAAAGGTGCAGTTCAAATGCAATAGGTTCCATTATTGTTCTTATTTTGTGAACGGCTATATTTCAAAATATATAGTATCATCTTTCCCTCCCACGGTTCACTCTCTAGCTTCTTCCTTCTTCCTCACTTCAAGCAATTAAAAGCTTAAAATTTCACATCTTAAATTTTGTTACTTAATTGAAGGTACGTTTTAGTTTTAAGAGATATTTTATATATGATATAGTTGTCATAATATGAATTTAAGATAACCTTATAGAAATACCTGTCTAAAATTTATCTAATAGAGATAAATTTTGGATTGTCCCATTTGGGACTGTTTTTTGAATATTCTATCTCATTAGGACGTGTATACATTTTAACGTGTTGGCTAAGTAAGAAAAAACGGTAGCTTTTACTCCTACTCCATCGGGTTTGCGTTTTATACGCATACTTGAGGAGTTAAGGAGAAATGCTGCCGATTTTTTCTTAAATAGCTAGCACGTTAAAATGTATACATATGAGATAGAATATCCAAAAAGTGGGTTAGGATCCACTACCTTAGAGTGCCGGTTTACATACATTTACATCACTTGTTTGTTTATTTTAATTTTCAGATGGATCGTGATGATTGGATGTACAAAGCTTTGCGACAGTCCGAAATTTACACGGAATGTGTTAAAAGTTTTCTTAGGGTTGCCGAAGCACATCGCGCTAATAAAGGAAGTCGGTCGATTTGTTGTCCTTGTTCCAAATGTCAAAACTTTAAGTATTGTAATGATACCAATGAAATAGAGGCACATTTGTTCGAAAATGGTTTTAAGCCTAGATACCATTGTTGGTCAAGGCATGGAGAATCACTAGCTGATTTTAGCATGTCATCGACCACTATTGATAACACATATAACAATGACTCATTAAACCTTAACGGTGATGATGAAAAATCAAATGACCCCATAGACGATGATAACCATTCAAATGATCCCAATGAAAACGTAAATGAAATGTTACATGACATGGAGACTGACATGGGTGATGCTGAAATTGAAAATTTACAACACCTGTTTGAAGATGCAGAAAAACCATTATATCCTGGTTCTAATTTTAAGAAACTTGATACAGTGTTAAACTTGCTTAACTTGAAGTTAAAAAATGGATGGAGTGATAAAAGTTTCACAGAGTTGTTAGTGTTTTGGCATGACAGGCTTCCAAGAGATAATAAATTACCAATTTCAACATACCAAGCAAAAAATTTAATGTGTCCGATGGGATTAGAGGTTGAAAGAATTCATGCATGCCCAAATAACTGTATATTGTATAGAAATCAGTACGAAAATAACCATAAATGTGTTATGTGCGGTGCATCAAGGTATAAACAGATAAACGATTCTGGTGACGTTGACGATGAGATGACAAAAAAAACGACCGCCTGCTAAAGTATTGTGGTATCTCCCTATTATACCGAGACTGAAAAGGTTATTTTCAAACGAAAAAGAAGCCAAATTATTACGTTGGCATTCAGAAGAACGTGTAATTGACGGAAAACTAAGACATGTGGCGGATTCACCTCAATGGAAAACCATTGATAACAAGTATCGTGAATTCGGGAAGGAGGCTAGAAACATATGGTTTGGGCTTAGTTCAGATGGGATCAGTCCATTTGGGACCATGAGTAGTCGCCATAGTACGTGGCCGGTTCTTTTATGCATCTACAATCTTCCACAATGGTTATGCATGAAACGAAAATACATTATGATGTCGTTGTTGATTCAGGGTCCGAGACAGCCTGGTAATAATATTGATGTGTACTTGTCTCCTTTGATTGATGACGTAAGAACCCTTTGGGATTCAGGGGTAAAGGTATATGATGCTTATAAGAAAGAACACTTTCAATTGCGTGCCATGATTTTCTATACAATAAATGATTTTCCAGCATATGGTAACTTGTCGGGATACAAGGTGAAGGGTAAGAAAGCTTGTCCTGTTTGTGAGAATGAAACAAGTTCAATATATTTAAAAAATTGCAAAAAACTTGTATACATGGACCATCGAAGATTCCTTCCGAGGGGTCACATTTTTAGGAATAAAAAAGTTGAGTTTAACGGAGAGGTTGAGCACCGAACGATGCAAACACGGTCCAATCCATATTTACGAGTTAAAAATACTGTGTTGGGGAAAAGATCTCGTGATAAGAAAGGAGCCATCTGGAAAAAAAAGTCAATCTTTTGGGATTTACCTTACTGGAAAGATTTAAAGGTAGGCCATTGTCTAGATGTTATGCACATAGAAAAAAATGTATGTGATAGCTTGTTAGGCTTATTATTAAATATTCAGGGTAAAACTAAAGATGGTGAAAAGGTCCGAAAAGACATGGTACTTTTATATAAACGTAGAAATCTTGCCCCGCAACAGATAGGTGACCGTGTTCTTCTGCCACTTGCTTGTTATAATACAACACTAGAAGAAAGAAGACAATTTTGTCAATGTTTACATGATATTAAGGTTCCATCAACCTATTCTTCAAACATTAAAAGATTGGTGTCGTTGAAAGACCGTAAATTGCTTGGAATGAAGTCTCACGATTGTCATGTTTTGATGGCACATATGATTCCTATAGCAATTCGTGGATTGTTACCTGATGACGTCCGAAATACAATCACAAAACTGTGTTTGTTTTTTAACAACATTCACTCAAAGGTTATTGATGTTGAACAACTTGATAAATGGGAAAAAGACATTTATGTTACCCTTTGTGAACTGGAGATGTACTTTCCACCATCATTTTTTGATATAATGGTTCACCTAATAGCTCACATCGTTCAAGAAATTAAGGCTTGTGGTCCGGTATACTTACGGTACATGTACCCTTTTGAAAGATATATGGGTGTCTTAAAAGGTCATGTAAGAAACCGTAATCGACCAGAGGGTAGTATTATTGAAGGGTATACTTCTGAAGAGGTGATTGAGTTCTGCAAAGGTAATGTTATCCTTAACATATGATATATATTAGTATTAATTTACAATATTATAATTGTTTTTTTTTTCACAGGCTATATGGAGGGTGTCGACAGTGTTGGTGTTCCTAAAACTCGTCATTCGGGTCGACTTGAGGGTCACGCGGTAGTTGGTCTTAAAGCAATCATCCCAAATCGTGAAGATGTACAAATAGCACATTTAGTGGTCCTAAAACACATGGCGTGTCTTGCTCCGTATGTTAATGAACACATGGAGATGTTACGGTCAACAAACCCGAATAAGGATGATATATGGTACATAAAAACTCAAAACAAAGAGTTATCGAGGTGGATGAGAAATAAGGTAAAAGAAATTGATGTTGATGAAACCGTGAAAAGATTAGGAGATGGTCCAGATTGTAGAGTTAAATCATATCAAGGGTACGACATTAATGGTTATACGTTTTACACCAGTGATCGAGATAAAAAGAGTGCCGTTCAAAATAGTGGAGTTACATTAATAGCATCAACGACCGAGCTCTACGGTCAACGTCGTGAAACAATGATAAAAATCGCCAAGGATTATTACTACGGAGTTATACAGGAAATTTGGGAATTGGACTATCATGATTTTAAGATTCCTTTGTTCAGATGTAAGTGGGTGAACAACCGTACAGGTGTTCAAGTTGACAAATATGGGTTTACACTTGTTGACCTTGCAACCGACGGCTATAGATCTGAACCATTCGTTATGGCAAAACATGTCACACAAGTTTTTTTTGTCAAGGACCCGAGCAAACCAAGATACCACATTGTCTTGCAAGGTAAACGGCATATTCTTGGTGTCGATAATGTCATTAACGAAGAGGAAGATGACCACTTTGATGATCTACCACCGTTTTCGGTTTTCGATATTGAACCAAGTGATTACGAGAATATGAGGCACACCACATACTTACGTGATGACATTGATGAGATTTATGTTGATGAAGGTTTGATATAGTCAGTTTATTAATATAATTTATCTTTATTTTTTTTTAAATTTTAATAACCAGTTTATTAATAATTTTGTTTTATGCAGAATAAACAAGAATGATGAAGATAAATAGACGTGTTTGATTATGAGTGTTAAGGAGACATTGTCGATTGTTTGTGTGATTTCATTTAAAACTTTTAAAAAATATGTGTTTTATTTGTTTGTTTTATTATGAGTGTTATATATTGTATATTGTTAAGAACCGAACCGAACCAAACGGTTTTAGAAAATCATAAAACCGAAAGTTTGGTTTTCGGTTCGGTTTTAGTCACAAACCCATCGCACCGAAAAAACCGAAACCAAACTTTTTTTTTCCATCAACCGTATTTTATTGTTTGTTTATAATTTACATAAATTAAACAAATTATTTACGTAACTTAAACACCACTAATGTTGTTTTAATAGCCATTTAATAAAAATGTTATCATTTACATAAACAAATTATATTTGGCTTTATATTATGCTGTACACCACAGTCACACCGCCAAATTCCAAGTCACCACCAAATTCCACCCCCAAAAGTCAAAAGTATTTGACATTCCCTCCAGTGATCTATATCCATTCAATTAGGCGCCAAACTATTCAGTACACCGCCAATCTATTCACACACCACCCCTAATTGCAAACCCTAACTTATCAGTAACTCATTCAACCCCAATCGGACCACCCACTGAAATAAGCCTCACCCACGACGAACTGTTGACTGAAATTGTACTGCTCGTCAGCCCTCTTTGCCTCTTCAACAAACACAGTAAGTCACATCTTCAGTTATTTTTGTTAATTGTTTAAGCAGTGGGGAACATGAACCAAAGTTATTGTTGTGTTTCAATTTCATTATTTATATGTTTGGGTTGATGTGGTTGTGAATAAATAAAGGGTTGTAGGTGGTCCTGGCCTGATATTAAAGTGTATTAATTGCACGTGTAGTAGTTTGTTAGATTATATTTAATTGCAAGTGTATTAATTTGACTTTCACTCACCATAGGTATGAGTAACATAAAGAAAACCTCACGCGGGATTGCTGCTTTTTTAACTAAAATTCCCGAGGATAAGTTACCTATGAGATTTGATAAAAATAATATGCCGCTACATGATGATCCAGAAATACTTGGCAAATTTAGTTCATTCTATGGGATGACGGTTCAACATTGCTTTCCAATTCATATTCAAATGTGCCAATTCGAAGACAAAGATTTTGATTACGTGTGGTCAGCAACGAAGGCACGTATTATATTTTTAACTTAATATGAAATACCTATAAATTATTGGTTATTATTTTAACTTGGTGTTTTTATTCTATAGCAATTTTGGAAGATTGAGACTGATGCGCCTAAAGAATATATGAGGAGGTGGGCTGTGAGACTTGGCACAAACTTTCGATCTAGGACTGCTACAAATTATATATATAATCCAGACCCTAGTCCTGATGCCCCGAAAGCTTATGAAAAATTTCCATTTATTGATGAAGAAGATTGGAAGTTGTTCGTTATACAAAAGACTAGTGAGGAGGCTATGGTATATTTGAATTGTTTATTAATATTAATAATATTACATGTATATGTTTGCATGTAATTAATGACAATTTGTTGATTTATGTGAAGGAAAAAAGAGAAAAAGCAAAAGCTAGTAATTCAAAGAGAAAAAACACGCCTAAGGTAGGACGAGAAGGCTATAGAGGTTTGAAACGAAAGCAAAGTATCATATGGCCCCAGCTTGAGGAAAGCTACCCGGGACTTAAAGGAATACAAAACTCACGTTCTAGGTTGTTTATAATGGGTCATGCAAAAAAAAAACAAAAAAACCAAGCTGTATTCACTTGATGATGATGGGATTGAGAAAGCTGATGCTTTGGTAAATGATTATGCTATTTAGTTATATGAAAATGAATTCAGTTTGATTTATTAATGTTATAGTTAGATGTTTTAACAAATGTTTTTTGTAGTATCGAGTCGAGCAAGTTATGATAGCTGATGGAAGCTATAATGAAAATAAAGAAGACCCGCTTGTTCGAGTTGTTGGACCCGAGCACGGCGGGCGATCAAGAACGGTGTCCCAGATCATAGGTAATGACTATACATATATACATATATTTGTTGCAAAAAATCTTTTGTACGCACATTCTAGAGTTGTTAATTGTTCATCTGTTATTCCAAAAAAATAAAAAATAAATAAAGATATATATTTTTGTTGTTATGATGCTTGCTGTTATATTTTGTTATAATAATGTTGCTATATTTTTGTTGGAAACAAAAAGTTGGTATGCTGCTTCTTGTTATAATAATGTGGCCATGATTTTTTTGTTAACCAAATTTTGCACATAATCCTCCCCTTTTATATATATATAAATTGATGAAATTGATATTGTTATAATGAGTTTATAGGCTACACTAAAGTTCATGGAGGGTTTTTTAAAAATGTGAACTATGGTAGAAACTCGATACGACAAGTGGACACGTGTACTGATGGACATGTCAACTATCCACCTATCATGGTAATATATTTTAATTGTTTGCTATATATATGTATATGTATATTAAAAATGTTGAATGGTCTTGCAAAGCGAAACCCGACGTGAGTTGCTAATAAACGTGGGTGACTCACTAGTGAAGGTGGCTGAAGGTAAGGTGTGGCCGACCATCGGTGCGGTTTTACATGGTAAGCCAATAATGGTAGATTGTGTCAAGGTTTCCGTGGATGGCATTGTTGATTCATATAAAGATTTTGAAGTCTACAATGTAACAAAAACAACAGAAGTTAATACGGTTGAGACGTTGGTTGGTCAAATCATTCAGTGGCCAAGAAAATCGATAAGGGTATATTTTTGTTTATATGTTTAAATTTATTTTAGTGTTAAAATATATTTTAGTGCATCAGTATTTACTAGAATATATTTTTGTTAAATTGTAGCTTGTGAACCAAAGGGCACCAAGCAAGTCACCAAGTTCCCCGAGAGTGGAGTTGAGTTCTTCTTCACCGAGTCATACAAGCAACTCGCCACAAATAAATGACAATGACAATGACACCGCGAACACTTTAACTTTATGTTCACAAAAGGTCAACCGATTTACTCTAATATATATTTTTTAATTTAGTTTGATTTGTTTATATTATAACAATTTGTTTGCTATTTTAGACTAATCAAGTGGGTCGTGTCTCCCCACAATTTCACAATGAGAACTTCACGAGCAGTTCATTTTATCAACTGGTAGCCGGCCCATTTACTCTCATATTTTTTGTTCATTTAGTTTGATTTGTTAGTGTTATAACAGTTTTTTTGTTAATTTAGGTTGATGAAGACAATTACGAGCCTGAAGTGGTAAAATCAAATCTCTTTGAAGATGGTTATTTAAATGCGGTTAGTTTTCAAAAACTGGTTTATATAACAATATGTATGTACACACACATATTTTTACGCAAGTACTAATGTTTTGATAATCGTATATAGTTAATATCTATGGACCAACAACAAATTGGTACAAATGCTTGAGGGCTGGACTGCTGAGGCATCTCAAGGTTAGCGCAAATTCTACCATTTTTAATGTTTGCTTATATCCAACGGCTCAAACCTAAAAGATAACTTGCTGTTGACTAAAATTGTCATAATTTGCTGACTTAATGACCCATTAACAAACTATCCTGAAATGATATTGTGTGCTAAAACCTGCAGTTTGACTTGTGAGAAGTCAGATCATAAAATATATGTTATGTGCTCAGTTTGCAATAACCTTGAAGCTTGTGACCCAAAATTGCCTAATACCAGAAATACCCTTGATAAGCAAACAACCGATTTGTTTGGAAATCAACTTTAATTTGAAGCTGACATATTTATTCGTTTATGTTCATTAATTAATGCTAGTGAACCGTTTGTTTATTTTGTTAGCGAACGAACATAAACGAACACTTACATTTTCTTGTCGAAAACACTTACATATTTTTAAGCTTCATTTTACTAATGTAATATGTTTTGTTAGGTGATTTCTATGGTTTGACTTGTGATAATAAAGACGTCGGTTCAAGTTGCAAGATTGAAGACATCGGTTCAAGTAGTTAGAATGAAGATGTCGTTTTTGAAAGTTATTATGTATTACTTTTACTTTTAACCTATATATATATATTTGTGACACAATGAAACTTTTTGTATATTATCATCTTTGGTTTTTCAGGAAATTCATACTTCATATTATGTTATTTATAATATTATTTGTTTTCTGGAAACTAAAAAAAAATAAAAAAGAATCAAATGGTGCGGTCACAAAAACACCATCTTTTGGATTGGTTCATATTAAGAGGGTTCATATTAAGAGGTGCAGTTCATATTTGGATGCAGCAGAAGGTGCGGCTCTCCTTTATATAAGCAGAAGATGCGGTTTGAAGAAGATGCGGTTGTATTTTAACAGATGGTGCGATGGTATAAAGTGCGGTCCTTGACCCGCACCTTCTAGGGAAATTAACCGCATCTTCAGGCCTCTTCTGTACTAGTGATATTTTCAAACCCCCCCTCCCCTTGTTTTTTCGTTATTTACAGATTAAATTTACTCACTGTATAACATATTTGAAGAATTTGCGCGAAAGAAATTTTCCAAGACTTGTTTTTTTAAACTTTTAGACAAGGGTTATTATGGCTTCCATCTTTTTATCAATACATTATATTAACATAATATCAAAATTGATTCAAAACTAGGAATCTAGGGCAACGTCTCAATTTGCAGATGTAAATAATGATATGATACGGATGATGTGTTAAAGTAAAAATGAATTGGAGAGGAAGATGGCATGTTGAAAGAAGATGAGGCCAGAGATGAAATGGAATGGACTTTAAAGGAAAAATACTTATCATTGTGGAATACGTAACACGTAGCTAGATGTCCATCTAAATCTAAAATTAATGAAAGCGGGCCAAGTTGTTTTAACAAGTTTCTTTAAACTTTGATATTAAGACTATCATCGATTCGACTATATATGACATTTTTAGTTTGTTTGCATTTAATATTGAGACTGTTAATTTTGTTTAGCTTTGTTTTATGTTTCTAGTTTTATTTTTAAAGTTTATTTAAAAAAAATTGTTGGGTTCTTTTTAATGTGATCTGATTACAAAATAAGAGGAAACAATTCATAATAAGTTGGTTAAAAAAAGTATAATGAGTTTATTAGTTGAACAAGAAAAATAATACTAGTAGTTCCAAGTTTGTTGATTTATCTATTTTAGTAAATACTTTTAGAATTTTCATCTATTTTGATAAATAGTTTCTCTCTCTTCCTCATTTAGATAAAAATAAACTCTAACAAAATGAGATGATATAATCCAAGTTATCCATCAATTAAATACGAGTTAACGATATAACAAATGTTTAACCAAAAACTTCAATTAAAGTGGTGAAAAGTTCAAAATGATTTAATTTGACAATAAAATAGGTTTGATGAAAATTTAATTCTGATATTCATTTTCAGTGAAAAAGTCTTATATGTTTTCATTTCTACAAAGAAAAAAAGATACATGCATTAATATTTTTGTAAAAGTAAACCATATATTAAAAAATAAGAGCATTATCCCTTTCTTCTATTACTCCAAACTATCAACTAAGTCTTCTAATTGTACTCAATAAACATGAAAATCTTGTGAATACGTTAATGTAGTTCGTAGCCAATCTTGTAAAAAAACTAATGACTTAACATAATTTTATGTGTTTCTTTATTCAAATATCTATAACCCTACCACCGGCCGATGCTAGAAGCTAACATGGATGCAAGATTAAAATTAGCATCTCCATAACATATCTAGCAAGTTTAGACAGAACGAAAGTTTCACCAACCTAAGATATCAAACGTATCATCTCCTTTTTCTTTTGAAGAATAAAAATGTTGCATTAGAATATAAAAAAGCTGCACAATAAGAATGTTGCATTTGAATATTAAGTGCAACACTTTAAAAAAAAAGTTGCATTATGCATTGAAAATGTGTATGAAATATATATTAGAATGCGTGCATGCAGCAACACAGAACCGTTTAATAAGCCACACCAAAACTACCTTATTAGGCCTTAATATGCACCCCACATAACCGCTTTATTAGACCACACTTCAAACTGTCTTATTAAGCTACATTAAATATAGTGGTCACTTATATGATTTTAGTAAGGCTTTTAAGGCGACTATATGGAACCGTCATAAAAGATTTTAGTACTATAAAAGGCGGTCATTGATCAAATATTGCGATGTCTTTTAAGGCGGTCGATTTGCCGCCATATTTGATTGAAAAACGTCATATTTGCTCATTTTTTTTGTACTAGTGGCAACTGCTTGGAATGCAATCCTCGATAAAAAGTTTCCTTAGGTCTAATGGAACTTTTTCAAGGCATAATGTTACATTTATCGGGGTTTCATTAGCTTCATCATCGCATGGGGTGATCCACATTCAAGTATAAACAATTTGATAGTGATGTCTCTATTTCTCTTGGAGGGATGAAAAAATTCATTTTGTTATGTTGTATTTTCTTTGGCATGTAGGCATAATAAAGTACCTAACAAATGTGTTTGGCCCGGTCTGTCAAGTTAAGTTGGATATCTTGTTGGTTTCATTGAACGAATAAGGGTTATAATTCGATGAAATTTTAAATTTCAAAACCGTAAAATATTTCTGGTTAGACAACCTCAATGGCTTGAAGGTTGACTAGAACGTTAATAAAGGTTGGATGAAGAGCAATGATGGATCTTATGCTACGATGAAATATTAACACCAAAGAGGGATTGAAGAGCAATAGAAAAAAAATAATGAAGAAGATGATGGTGTATAGTAATGCTATTTACAAAGTTAAGTCCAAAATGCTTTGGCGAGTGCCCTTTATAGTAAAACCGTCCAAAGTTTGGGAGGAAAGTTTGGCGTTTCCTCTCGTCAGAGAGCGGTATTAGAATGTCTTCAGGCTCCTCATGCTCAAGACTTTTTGACTGTCACCCCATCGAAGGGTTAGGCCAGCAAATGTCAGCAGTGGAGTACCGAGCCATTCTTAAATATCGTTTAATGATCCCCCTGTTCTCAGTTAATGAGCCCTGCTCGGTCTGTCGTAAGGTTTGTTTATATAATTTTGGTGAACACGCGGTTCATTGCAAAGAACTCCTGGGTTTAAATATACACATGATTTGGTCAATGAAGTCCTTTGTGATGTGTTAAAATGGGCGGGAATCTCGGCAAGAAAAGAGGCTCGTGTGAATTTATTGTCGGATCCGCGTGAAGGAATGTCTACTCTCCGACCAGTGGACATTCTTGTGTTTGGATGGGCGGGGGAAGCATGCTTATGTGGACATTACTAGGGTGTCCCCTCTTGTCGCGCTTAGGGACACCGGGTTTGTTGCTAGGCAGGTCGTGCTAAAGGCAGAAGCGGGAAAGATTGCTAAGCACGAGAAGACGTGTGTGGAGAATCAACACGCCTTCATTCCGTTTGCTTTTAATACATTTGGGTCTCTTGCCCCTGATGAAATTACGTTTCTAAAAAGAGTTCAGCGGATCGTGCATAGTAACTCAACGGCGTCGAAGAATTATAATTTTGTTTTCAGTAGGATTAGTTTTGTCATTCAAAATGGGTGACGACGCAGCTTGTTGCCCATTTACATGTCTATTTATTGTAATTGGATCTTTTTATTATCTGAATGAAATTGATTATCTTCCCCAAAAAAAAGTTAATAGTTCATAACTATTTCTGAATGACATTGATTTATCTTCCAAAAAAAAAAGTTAATAGCTCATAACTATTTCTGAATGACATTGATTATCTTCCAAAAAAAAAAAAAGTTACCTCATAACTATTTTAGTTGAGATATTTCTAATCACTTCAAATTTCAACTTTGATTTTTCAACATAAACGCTAACTTTGACTGCTCCTAATTGAGGGCAACTAATAATAATGATGTACTAGTAAAAATCAATACCATGTTTGTAAGCATTATATAAGTCAATCAACACACCAATTTGAATCAGTATTCAGTACACTTCTTAACCTGAAAACTCCGATCATGGGCAGCCAAACCGAAAATAGCAAGCCGCTCCCTTCTGCGACCGAAGTAGCGGTCGTGATGCTGCCGTTCGTCGCTCACGGCCATCTCAACCCGCTCCTGCAACTCTCCCGCCTCATCTCCACCTACAACATCCCCGTCCACTTCGTCACCACCACCACCCACCTCCAGCATCTCCGCTCCCGCCACCACCAATACTCCAACAACGTCCACTTCCACGGGTTCCCAACTCCACCCTTCACCTCTCCACCACCAAACCCTTCCAACCGCTTCTCGTCCCACTTAATACCCGCTTTTGAATCAACCATTCATCTCCGCCACCCGGTGGCTGAACTTGTAGCCTCTCTCTCCACCACTGCCCGGAGAGTGGCTGTTATTCATGACTTTATGATGTCGTATGCCGCCCAAGATGTGAAAACGATACCCAACCGCCGAGACTTACATCTTTAATCCCCTCTCTACATTCGACGTCTTCTGGAGGAAATGGGAGAGATTCGGCCGGCCGTTTCCCATGAACCCGGAGGTGCTAAACCGGTTGCCGTCGGAAGACGGTATTTTCGACCCAGAGTTTGTCCAATTAGTGAAGCTGCAGTACCCGCATGTGGGTTTCCACGTCGGAGAGATATATAATACATCAAGAGTCATCGAAGGTGAATATATTAAATATTTAGAGAGAGAAGAACTTAATGATAAAAGGAAAATTTGGGCAATGGGGCCGTTCAGCCTTGTTGACAAATCAGTTGTGACGGTTTCAACAAACCGTCACAAGTGCTTGCAATGGTTGGACTTGCAGCCGTCAAATTCGGTTATGTATGTGTCTTTTGGGACGACAACCACCTTTAGTGACAGACAGTTCAAAGAGTTGGCTATTGGGCTTGAGAGAAGCGGTTTATTTTGGTGGTACGAGCGGCAGACATAGGCGATGTTTCCAGAGATGAGGCTAAAATGTTGGATTTGCCGATGGGATTTGAAGAACGGGTGGAAGGCCGGGGGATGGTGGTGTGGGGGTGGGCCCCACATTTTGCGACTGGTGGGTTTATGAGTCATTGTGGGTGGAACTCAACCATTGAGAGTATATCAATGGGCGTGCCAATAGCCACTTGGCCTATGCATTCTGATCAACCCCGAAATGCGTTTTTGATCACTGATGTTCTTGGAATTGGAGTGGTGGTGAATGATTGGAAACATAGAGACGAGTTGGTATCGTCGGTAGTGGTGGAAGATGTTATTAGGATGCTAATTGATTCGAGGGAGGGAGGAGAGGTGCGGAAGAGGGCGATTAAATTGGCGGAGGCCGTAAAGAAATCGGTGGCAGAGGGTGGTGAATGCCGTAAGGAGGTTGATTCGTTTGTTTCCTACATTAACATAGATTGATGGCAATAGTTCTGTGTAAGGTATTTTTAAACGTTTAATTTGAGCTCCTTGTTTAGTGTGCTGGATACGTCCGTATAATGTACGTTTGATTAATTAAATAATGTATTGCTAACGGAGTACTAGAAGGGTGAAAAGTGTAACACCCCAAAATATCTCACGCTATCAAACATAAGCGTTTACTCGTGTTTTGTGTAATATGGCAATAAAAAATGGTGATAACTAAAAAATTTATGAAATTTAAGTTAGTTAACTAGACTAAAATGTAAGGTTGTAAAAAAAGGGTAAAGGTGATCTTTTAAATAACTAACTAAGGTATAAGAGCTGGACATGTACAAAAGCAAAATAGGCTTGATAAAACATAAAAATTCAGAGAACACACATGTGTATGTGGTGTTCGACATCGGGAAGAGAAAAAGAGGGAAAAACCTCTTTCTCATCCAACTTCCCAAAAATTGAAAGGCTAACTAGTGATAAAAACATTGCATGTGGGTGAATTAGTGATCAGCTCAACTTGGTGATCATAAGGTACGTCTTAAAATCATATCTGATGATAGTAGTGAAAGTTGACAAGAAAAATACTTGTAATAATTAGTAAATGGATTATGATCATATGATTAAATTGATAGTACATGAATGCTTAAATTCATCGTAAATGTAGCAATTGTGAAGCACTTGGCACAAATTACTTGTTTGTTAGTGTTTAAGTCTACTATGAAGTGGGTTTTAACCTTGAGATGAAGAGCCCCAATTTCATGAACAATATGTAGTGTATTAGCTTGTTGAATTGGCTTTTACATATAAATTGATTGTTTGTGAAAATTGAATGAAATTAGGATTAAATGAAGTAGTAGAAAGTTATAAACATTAACTAAATGTATATCTTAGAAATCATGCCTACAAGTTGTTTGATAAAATTAACCCTATAGCAGCCAAGGTTATATCGAGGGCAAAAGTTGTCGTTATTACCAGAGTTTTCTTGATGACTTTTCGTCGATATTGGGTTGGTCATACTTTTTTCACTTTTGGACTCTATCTCGACGACATGTCGTCGAGATATGTTGTAGCAAACATTTAGAGGGAATCCCAAAATATATGCACCAAGTTGGAACCCTATTTCAACGATATCTCGTCGCGATAGCCTGAATTAGCTTTTATTTTTATTATTACCGGTAGATAAATATATAAAAAGAAATAAACAAAATAAATAAACACACTATTGTGATGATATCTCCTCGCTATAGGTTAAATTAAATTAATGTATACTAGGGTATAGCCCGTGTTACACACGGGTGGAAAAACATGTCAACAAACATAATAAATTCAAACAACAAATTCAAGCAACACAAAACTTCTTCAAACTTTCGGACCAAAACGTTAACCATTTACATTGTCTAGATATTAAAAGTTAAAAGTTACAATAAGTTAATGTACACCGAACAAATAAAAAACATCAACAAAAGACATAAACATGTTCTTTCATATTAAACCACCGTCAACTTCTTCAAACATTCTACCAAAAGAAAGTCATTTTGCTTCACCAGCTGAAAATATAATAGAACAATAGCATCCAAATTAAATATATTATAATAAATAATATTATTATTAGAATAAACTGTTAAACTTCTTCTAATATTCTACCAAAAGAAACTCATCTTGAACACTTATTTTTTATTTTTGACCAATCTTGCAACAAAATTTTAAATCACTAACATTAATATTTTGTTAAACTTGCAAAACTTAAAAACGTTTTACAATAAATGAATTTTCAAATAACTTTGGAAAGATTGTTTAAATTTATATTGACTTTGGAATGATTAACTTTATCATAAAATCGGTTGCTAAATAAGTATATATATGTATGTGTGTGTTTGTGTGTGTGTTAAAATGAATATCAAACCCGAGCGGACCCATTAAAAAATATGTATTTAACTCTAAAAAGTTTTGAAATATAATTTGTTATTATGGAAATGTCAACCCCGATTTAAACTAATTTATTAACTGCTTAACAAAAATAGTTTGTAAGTACAATTAAGAATTTAATTTTTTCTTATTTGAAATTCAAAATTTTGACCACAAATTAAAACATAATATGATTAGATAATATTAATTTTTTTTAACATATTATGTATAGAAACTTTCTAAACATAAGTTTGAATATAATCAACCGGTTTATTGTAAATAATTATCTCCAAAAATAACATATTGATTATAAAAAATACTATTATTAGAATAATCATACACTGAATATTATAAATTAAAAAAATAAATTATATTCAAATAATCATGTCAAAAATAACCGATTGATTATAAAAAAGTATTATTAAAATGTATTATATTCTAATATTAAATATTTCCATGTTTAAGGTTTTTCGAAAATCAGTTAATATTTAATAATAATACATTGAGTAATTTAGGAATCAAATAATAACAATAATAAAAACATAATTTATTTCCTTAGTTATCGTTTTTATAGTCAAAGCTTTAAATATAATTTGAATTTCAAATTATAGTAAACAAGTCAGCTAATAACGGATTAAGTTAATGTACATTTATATTTTTAGAAATTTCTATAATAAATTATATTTGGAAGATCAATATTATACTTTAATATGTATTTTAAAGATCAATATTATAATATAGTAAATTTAGTAAATTTATAATTTAATAAATATTAATAAAACATTAGTAAATTTATAATTACTAACATTAATATTTTGTTAAATTTGCAAAACTTAAAAACGTTTTACAATAAATGAATTTTCAAATAACTTTGAAAAGATTGTTTAAATTTCTGTTGACTTTGGAAAGATTAACTTTATCATAAAATCGGTTGTTAAATAAGTATATATATATATATGTATATATATGTGTGTGTGTGTGTTAAAAGGAAAATCAAACCCGAGCTGACCCATTAAAAAAATATGTATTTAACTCTAAAAAGTTTTGAAATATAATTTGTTATTATGGAAATGTCAAATCCGTTTTAAACTAATTTATTGACTGCTTAACAAAAATAGTTTGTACAAACAATCAAGAATTTAATTTGTTCTTTTTGAAATTCAAAATTTTGACCACAAATTAAAACATAGTAGGATTAGACAATATTAATTTTGTTAAACGTATTATGTATAGAAAATTTCTGAACATAAGTTTGAATATAATAAACCGGTTTATTGTAAATAATTATCTCCAAAAATAACATATTGATTATAAAAAATACTATTATTAGAATAATTATGCATTGAATATTACAAATTAAAAAATAAATTATATTCAAATAATCATGTCCAAAAATAACCAATTGATTATAAAAAAAGTATTAATAGAATGTATTACATTCTAATATTTAATATTTCCATGTTTAAGGTTTTTTGAAAATCAATTAATATTTAATAATAATACATTGAATAACTTAGGAATCAAATAATAACAATAATAAAAACATAAATTATTTCCTTAATTATCGTTTTATAGTCAAAGCTTTAAATATAATTTGAATTTCAAATTATAGTAAACATGTCAACTAATAACGAATTAAGTTAATGTACATTTATATTTTTAGAAAATTCTAGAATAAGTTATATTTTGAAGATCAATATTATACTTTAATATGTATTTTTAAGATCAATATTATAATTTAGTAAATTTATAATTTAGTAAATATTAATAAAAAATTAGTAAATTTATAATTAAATTTCTGGAATATTAAAGATTAATATTATATATGAAACAAAAAATTTATAAACAAATTTATTAAACATTCAAAACAATTGTATTATTAAATCGAAGTTTCTGACTTTTGATAAAATTGAATCAAAATTGGCCGGAAAAAAAATCAAAAATTGGACGGAAATTATGTTTGTTAATATTTAGTAAAGAAAACAATAACAAATTGGACGGAAAAAAATTCAGAAATTGGACGAAAATTCACTTCTTAATATTTAGTAAACAAAACAATCGTTTTATTATATTCGAACAAAATGATGTGTAACACATGGAGGTAAATCAAATATGAAAAATAAACAACATAAAATTCAATAAACAAAACTCAAAACATACTTAGAATGATTTTGGAGAACGAAGTATTGTAGCCAATTCATGCAAAAAGAATACCTTCCTCCCATTTTGAAATCTTCATAGAGCGGCTTCGTTTGGTCAATTGCTTCTTAGGATTAGGGAAACAATATTAAAAATTAAATCACAACATAATTCTTGAAATCAAAATTCGATTGAGAACATAAGATTAGGGTTTTTCGTGGAGGAATTATGAATCAAACCTATTGATTATCTTGAGATCCTCAACGAAAAGAAATCCGATTGTGAAGAGATGATTTTTAGGGTATATCTTGGAGCGACGACGGAAAGATGTGAAGATGAATTCGAATCTAGTCAGATGGCTTCTTAGATCCGCGATTGATTTGAACAGATTAATCGTGAAGAAGATTTGATGTTGTTTGGAAGTGTTCGTCAAGAAACTGGTAGCAGAGGATGGTGGTTTGATTTTGAGAGGTTTAAATATGAATGTTATAATCTAATGAGAAATTGGCAAACGGGTCATAGGGTTATAAACCACAAATCCGGGTCCTTGTCTTTCCTGAATTTTTTAAGATTTGTTATTAAAATAAAAGAGTTTATTATGTGGTAATTGTAAAAATGGTAATTGTCCACATGTCATCTAGATAGCATCTTATGTGGATGCCCTAGTTGAGTGTCATGCATACAATTGTATTGCTTTAATAGTATTTTAAGATTTTTTTTATTAATATTGGAAAAATAACAAAAAGTAGACTACTTAAAAAAACTTAATCATTTTTACTTTCTACTTTTGTTATATGTGCATGTATTAATTTTCATTACTAATAATTTTCTTATGGTATTGTATACGTGTCGTATGTTTGTGTCTGTAGGTAGGTACGTACGTATGTATTTATATGTCCATGTGTCTTTGTATGTATGTATGTATGTATGTATGTATGTATCTGTATGTATGTATGTATGTATGTATGTATGTATGTATGTATGTACGTATGTATGTATGCATCTATGTATGTATGTAGGTATGTATGTGTCTATGTATATATGCATATATTTGTCTACGTGTCTGTGTATGTATGTGTCTGTGTGTCGTATGTATGTCTACCTATGTATGTATGTAGTGACCGATCCATGAACTTTTTTCCCAATGTTCGGTTTCATTTGATGGTTCAGATCATTTCGACAATATTTTTCACATAATAAAAATACGATACAATTACAAAAGACAAATGTCGCCATTAGAAACTAAAAAATACATGATAAAAATACGATGGTTTTCTCAAATTTAAACAATGTTAACTGTCTAATTTAATTAACTAATTTCAACATACTAGCAAAATTAACCCAACGTTGCAGCGGAAATTGAGTCTTCGTCTTGTCGTTACTCGATATAGCAACTTATAAAGAAAAAATACAGCCACTCAGATATGGAAACTTATATCAAGTATTCAAATGAATGATGGTAAAGCGTTGTTTCTTTTTTCCCTTCATTATTATAACAATTTTAGTCCCTGCTTTTTATATTATAGTCACATCCTTAATAATCTAAGTTGAAAAACTAGACGGCAGAGTAATAAAAGAAAATGATAGATAAAAATTTTAGAAATCCACTGGGAATGTGAATTTAATATGGGCATTTATTATAGGAAGCAAGATCAATACCACTGGACCATGTTTCTATTTTGGATATGGGTTCACTTATCATTTATATGCATAGGGTTCACTTTCATATTTTTTTATTAGCTTCTATATAAAATACGAAACTCAATGGGTTCCTGTGAACCCGTACTTAAATGCAGAGATCCGCCCATGTATGTATGTATGCATGCATGCATGCATGCATGTATGCATTATGTATGTATGTATGTGCATGCATGTATGTGTCTATGAATGTATGTGTATCACTGTATGTATTTGTAAGTGTATTTATATGTGTATGTATGTGTATATGTATATTTATACACATAATTTTTATTTTATTATTAATATAAGAACGAGTATTATTAATATAATTGTCATTATCACTAATTTAATTAATGTATATAAAGAAAAAAATATTAAAAAAAGCTCATAGTGACGGCGTGTCTTCACTAAAGGTAAAATAAACCACTTATCATTTAATTTATAATATTGAGTGATAAATAAATAATAAATAAATAAACGAAATTGACCTATAGCAATGACATGTCCGCGGTACTAAGTTTGGCGGCGTGGAGGGAAATTTTTGCCGCGTCATTGAAAATTTCAAACTCTTAATAGTTGGCCTATAACGGCAAAAAGTCCTCGCTATAGGGTGTTCCAACTTTATATTCTATTTTCTTTCTCATTTATTTCTCATAGTCTCAACTCCACTCCTCCAGTGCCACTGCCACCGCAACCGACGGTAACTTTCACCATCTGTCGTCCCATCTCCTTCGTCGTTGATACCCCGACCAAAGGCGGAACATGCTGGGGCGTAACGTATCGATTGGACAGTAGCTCAAAAGACACTAATTAAAGTGACAATAATTATTTAATTCATTAATATCAAAACAAGTACACAAATTCAATAAACAGAACAATTACATCATATTTATTGTTTGGATAAATATCCTAAGGTAAAAACTAATATCTTCAATCTTGATCAATGTAAATTACTTGTACCTGTAGCATGTATAAAAATAAAGTTTGTCAACACGAATGTTGGTGAGAGTACATAAGTTTTAGTTGAGATATATATATATATATATATATATATATATATATATATATATATATATATATAGATAAATCACAATTCATATGTAAATGATGAATACAACAATTCTAATGAAAATGTAAGCAACTAAATAGATGTGGACCCGTTCTTATTGATACGAAATCAATGTACTTGGGTAAATGTATAATCATACTAGATGAGGATGGAATACCAACCACCAAACATAAAATAAACAATTAAGTACATAGAGCATTATCATAGAGCATGCAATAATCACACATAAACATATATTGAATTGTGTTTTGAGTAGATGTGGAAATAAACATGTGTAATTTAAATAGGGTATACATGTCACCCCTAAAATTTAAAAGATGAAAAAGGGGGATATGTAAACTCACCTCGATAGACGAACAACAATGATTTAGATAATGAGAAGATGAGAGAAGTCACGCGCGAATGTTAAAGCCTAAGAGAAACGAGAGTAACGAGTACGCTTAAGTCAAGATTCACTAGTTAAAGAATATCAATATAATATAATAATATATATTTAAGGATTTTCATTATATAAAACAAATATTTTAATTTATGAAAAACATAACTCAATAAATATTAGTTGTAATTTTACTTGATTAAAACATAAATCATTAACTTATAATATAGATATATTATATAAGCAAAACACATCTTTAACAATATTGTTAGTTTATTAATTCGCTTAAAAGTACACTATAATACTTTATTGTATAAAAATATTATATATCTTAAAAAAATTATAAGTTTGTTAAATATATATAAAGTTTACCTTATATATATATAAAACCATTAACATTAGTTTACATGATATTATATATACGTACATATACATATATGAATAACTAACTACACATACACGTACATATACGGACGAGTGACTCGAGAGAACACAAGTTCAAATAATCGATTCTTAATAAAATAATTTATTTAATTATTATTATTATTACATTAAATGAATTTGCTTAAAAGGTTAATTACTTAAAAAAATAAAACTAAAAACGGGATGGGGAGGCTTGAACCTGCGCCCCAACTCATCTCGAGTCTTAAACAAGCTGCACGAACCAACTGAGCTACTCAGTAACTTGTTTAATCCATGAGAACCAGATATTTTATACACACGAACAACACTACCATATGAACTAAGAACCCTAATAAATCAAATTGATTAAACCCGTTGATAATCGCTCAATTAACCATAGGGTTAATTTGCAGCAGATCATGACAACAAGAACCATATAATTAGTTACCTCAATTGATTATTAAACGAGTGCGAATCGGCTTCACAACTAGCGGCCAAAACGGGATCTAGATGAGGAACTTGCAGGTCACGATTACCCAATTAACAGTGAGGATGGTATGTGTCCATTTAATTGCATTTTAGACAAGTATATATAGAGATTAGGGACGAGTCTAGGTCACGGTTCGTTAGGGTGTGAATAGATGTCAGTTAGTTGTCAATTAACACAATTAAAGTATTATTTGGACGCGTAAATTAACGATTGACGTGTATGTATATGACCAAATCCCGTGATTTACGCCTTAATCCATGGATCATGAAGCAAAAACAAAGGGGGGGTGGCTGCTCATGTCGACGGGAAAAGGGAGAATGAGGGAAAGAGGTTTGGTAAGTTTGACATAATTGGTCCCTAATCTCTAGTCGTGGATTCAAAGTGGTATCAAGTTAGTTAGGGGGGGGGGGTATTATTGCATAGAAATTATAGTAATTATCAATAAATAAATAAATAAATAAACATAATATATATATATATATAAACTTAAACGAAGGCGGGAATTAATACGAGCGTCCGTATAATATATGAGGCAAAAGAAAGAAAAATAAAATAAACGGGTCGGGTTTCGGATTTGAAAAGTAACGATTGTTACAGTACATATTCTTCCAAATCTACATTTTAATGTAAAGAAATAGAAGATGCAAATTTGATTTAGAGGTCAAATTGATTGTTTGTTACATTTCAACCGGTTTTTAACAAGTTTTAATGTCACTTTAGTTGGCGTAGGCTATAAGTGATGAACAACATGAGAGATTAAACAACTTAACATTGCCATTAATAACAACTTAATACTCATTTTCTAGAGGTGGCAATTTGCTTATGGAGATGTCAAGCAGCTGAAAAAGAGGAAATGGGGTTGGCGCTATGCAGCTGTGCACCGAGGATAAACACAAGGGTATGTTCGTAAAAAATTTAAGATATGGCTGAAAATGTCATTAAACTTTATAAAATTGGGCTTGGCTCGTTTATTATTTTTTATATTATTCAATTACTTATATTGGTATGTGTATTAGGGGTTGTCTGGGTAAAATGTTTGGGTCGGGTTAATCTAGTTAGCGCTTCAAGAAATCTGACCTAAAGACCGACCCGTTTATGAATGGATTGTTCGGGTTTCGGGTGAAGCGAGTCGGGTTTAAACAAGTTGGGTTTTTGGTTGGTTTTGGTCCTACTTCAGCCTGCTAGTTGCTGAACATTTTACTTTTTGTTGAACATTTTAGTTTGACTTCATCTCATTTAGTTTTATTGTAATTTATCATCTTATTATACATATACTTGGTCTTCTATGGCTAATGACAATGGAAGCATGGCCAAATCATTAGCAGGTAATTGTCACATTCTATCCTTCTGTATTGTAACCTTTTCTTTGAGCTTTATTCTTGGTTAGAAATCAATTTGGTTTCATACATTTTTCTTTGTTTTAATTGTTGATGAAACGTACACCTAACTTTTTTGATGCATTATGTGGATCATGATAGATAATCAACTCATCCTCATTAATAATTTACATGAACGCCTATATCATTGCAAGCTTAAACTAAAATCAAGATTTTAGTACTTAATTTTTTGGATTTAGGCATTGATTTATATGTATGTCTTTGTATGTGTTAGACTCGTTAACGTACATAATTTACTTTATATATAGACTTATGTTCTAATCATCTCTATGTCTAAACTAGGGTCAATTCGTTAAATTTCTCGCCATCAAAAATCAAGTAAGTGTTTTACCCTGTAAACCATTATATATTTATGATTAGGTATATATGCTTGTTCATACCATATATGGCTTTATTTATTTTATTGTATTAGATGGAAGGTCGATACTCGTGATCAAGAGAGGATTGTGGTCAGCTTCTTGTATGTATAAAACTCTATACTTTTGATTATCTTGAGAACGTTTGTATAAGATGTATACTCTTTTTGTCTTTTTATTATTTTAATACTTATTCTACTTTTATTAGTTTTAATAATTTTGATAATTTGGTTGAAAACCCCGGTAAATAATTTTTTATTTTTTTTTTTAATTTTGGTCACCGTATCTCGAGGTCATGTCATTGAGATAGGATTTATTAAAAAAAATAATTAAACCGTATCTCGACGAATTGCCCTCAAAATAGGGTAATTAAACAAACAATTAATCATTTTTTAATCACCCTAAATTGAGGACATGTTGTCGATAAAGGTGACTTTATATCGACGATTATATCTCGGCGACAATTTTCAGCTATTACGACAATTATGTAGCGACAACAGATATATCGACGACAAGTCGTCGAGAAAGGCTATATCGAGGACAAACATGGCATATCTCGACAACATTTGTCTTCGCTAAATCCCCGTTTGTTGTAGTGCTAGGGGTTTACTATAGAATCTATTGCGCTATATTACACAATCATATAATTTATATACCGACAAATATCCATTTTTTAGAGAATCGATCATTTTGAAATTTAAATCACATGAACTCATCTTCATAACCAATACAAACCAAATCATGTCACATGAAGTGAGTTTTTTCATTGACCCCGTCCGGACACAACAAAAAAAGCACTTCATTGATCTGACCCGATAAAAAGTACCTTCATTTTTAAAACCTTAATTGGTAAAAAAGTTTTCAACCAAATGAAAAGATTGCTGGCTTTGCCACTTAATTATTTGGCTTGAACAAATCAAGTCTGATCTGACCGAAACTGTAAACTTTGATGTCAGAAAAAATTGATGCAACATTAAATCCGCAACATATACGAAAAACTTTTGGCTCCTTCACTATGTACTTGCATAAGAAAAAATTAGGGTTTAGCGTCACCCTCGCATGGGATGGTCCCTATTCAAGTATAACCAGTGGCGTAGCCAGAAATTTTTTCCTACGGGTTCGAAAATTTTTGAGGGACAAAAGACCGACTGTTTACCACTTATATTTGGGTTTTCTACGGGTTCGATGTTGAAATTTCTACGGGTTCGATGTCAAAATACACTAATATATAACATTAAAAAAAATTTGTACGGGTTCGGCCGAACCCATTCCCCTAAGACTGACTACGCCCCTGAGTATAACCGATTTAAAAGTGACGTCTCAAATTCTTTTGAGAGGATGAAAAAAAAATTTTCTCATGTTGTATTATCTTTGGCATGTAGGCATAACAAATGTGTTTGGCCCGGATTTGTCTTGTCAAGTTGGATATTTTGTGTTTTTCATTGAACATTTGAACGAATCAGGGTTATACTTTAATAAAATATTAATTTCAAATTACAACCTCAATAGCTTGAAGGTTGACTAGAACGTTAATATACAGTAGAAACTCTATAAAATAATACACTTGAGATCACCAAAATTTATTAATTAAAAGAGTTATTAATTAATCGATAAATTAATAATTATTAATTTATGTATTAATTAATATTTTATTAATTTATTGTAGAATACTTAGTTTACAAACACCTTTCAAGCTTCCACTTAATTATTGTATACAATGCATGTATATCAAATGAACGGCCCAATTTGAAAGAAACCTTCAATCTCCTACCTTATTATGCTTCTTGTGTTCTTACCCAATTTGAAGCTATTAAAGCGGCAATTACATTGAACAATTTCTTGTTGAGCTATGAGAAAACAACACCAGAAGTTCTTACCATGCTAAGGAAAATTAGAGACGAGATTCAAGGGGAAATTGATTTAAAAAAAAACAAAAGACAATTGAGTCATTTTTCAAAAAACCTTCATAAATCATTCATGTAATATGCTATATATAAGGAATTATTAATTTATATTTTATATGGGGTCTAAAGAAATTATCAAAAATGTATTGTATTATAGTTTTAGCGAATTATTAATTTAGCACCTTATCTCAGAGTCGGGACCGGCAAAAAATATTATCTTAGAAAGTTTATTAAATAATCGAGTATTAATTTATCGAGTTTCTACTGTAGGTCGGATAAAGATGTTGTAACGGAGGTTATAGACACGAAAGGTAAACAATGATGGATCTAGAAAGGAAAGATGCTAAGATGAAAGATCAGCACTAAAGAGGGATTGAATAGGATTATAAGAAATTATTAATGAAGAAATTTCTAATCACTTCAAATTTCAACTTTGTATTGATTAGATATTTTCTAAAATATTTTGGATAAAAGCTAAAAGCTAACTTTGACTTGTCCTTGAGGGCAACGTTTCGTTGACCAAACAACCCAAAGTTTGGAATTTTTAACACGTTTGAAAAGTTAAGTTGATCAAAATAATATTATACTAGTCAAAATCAATCATGTTTGATTGTTTGTAAGCATTATATAAGTCAATCAGCACACCAATTTGAATCAGTACACTTCTTAACCTTGAAACTCCAATCATGGGCAGCCAAACCAGAAATAACAAGTCTCTCCCTTTGACGACCGAAGTAACGGTGGTCATGTTACCGTTCGTCGCTCACGGCCATCTGAACCAGCTCCTCCGCCTCTCCCGCCTCATCTCCGCTTACAACATCCCCGTCCACTTCGTCACCACCACCACTCACCTCCGCCAACTTCGTTCCCGCCACTGCCAATACTCCAACAACGTCCACTTCCACGGGTTCCCAACTCCACCCTTCACCTCTCCACCACCAAACCCTTCCAACCACTTCCCGTCCCACTTACTACCCGCTTTCAAATCATCCATTCATCTCCGCCATCCAGTGGGCAACCTCGTAGCCTCTCTTTCCACCACTGCCCGGAGAGTCGCTGTTATTCATGACTTTATGATGTCGTATGCCGCCCAAGACGTGAGAACGATACCAAACGCCGAGACTTACCTCTTTAACCCCCTCTCCGCATGCGACAGCTTCTGGAGAAAGTGGGAGAGATTCGGCCGGCCCTTCCCGGTCGACCCGGACGTTCTAAACCGGTTGCCGTCGGAAGACGATACTTTCCACCCGGAGTTTGCCAAATTAGAGAAGTTGCAGTACCCGCATGTGGGTTTCCACGTCGGAGAGTTGTTTGATTCTTCAAGAGTTATTGAAGGTGAATATATTAAATATTTAGAAAGGGAAGAACTTAATGATAAAAAGAAAATTTGGGCAATGGGGCCGTTCAGCCATGTTGACAAATCAGTTGTGACGGTTTCAACAAACCGTCACAAGTGTTTGCAGTGGCTGGACTTGCAGCCGTCGAATTCAGTCATTTATGTGTCTTTCGGGACGACCACCACCTTTAGTGACCGACAGTTTAAGGAGCTGGCTATTGGGCTAGAGAGAAGCCAACAACGGTTTATTTTGGTGGTACGAGCGGCGGACATGGGCGATGTTTCTGGAGATGAGGCTAAAATGACGGATTTGCCGATGGGATTTGAAGAACGGGTGGAAGGCCGGGGGATGGTGGTGCGGGGGTGGGCCCCGCAATTAGAGATATTAGGACATTTTGCGACAGGTGGGTTTATGAGTCACTGTGGTTGGAACTCGACTACGGAGAGTATATCAATGGGCGTGCCAATGGCCACTTGGCCTATGCATTCTGATCAACCACGAAATGCGTTTTTGATCAGTGATGTTCTTGGAATCGGAGTGGTGGTGAATGACTGGGAACATAGAGACGAGTTGGTATTGTCGGTAGCGGTGGAAGATGTTATTAGGATGCTAATTGATTCGAGGGAGGGAGGAGAGGTGCGGAAGAGGGCTAGCGAATTGGGCGAGGCTGTGAGGAGATCAGTGAGAGAGGGTGGTGAATGTTGTAAGGAGGCTCATTCATTTATCTCCTACATTAACAGAGAATGATTTGTAATAATGTTATGTGGTTTTAATCCAACACTTTTGCTTCATTATTATTGGGTTTTTTACTTTTGAAATTAACAGTACCTAAGAAAATACTTCATTTCATTATGCCCTTCCATGATATGATTCAATGTGTGAAAATTGGGAAAATGAGTGTTTGATTGTGCGTGGGAAAGTTGAAAATGTTGTGTTGTTACTTCTATTCCAACTGATTAATTCTTAACAAAATTGTAAACAGATGTAATTCTTGAATGGCCTACTGATTAATGGAACAAAATTGTTATAAAATTTGGTTCGCTACGGTTCGAGGTCGAGGTTTTATCTGGCTGTTTGGGACTTTTACAACTATCTATGGTCTAACTAAATGGCTTTGATGATGCGCTTGAATTGTCCTACGTGGTTGGATCAACATTTGGATAATTTGTATTTTGGCGTGGAAATCAGGTTGTTTATGTGAAAGGAACGTACACATGTTTATTTCATATTACAACCATTACATTTGCAGCTATGCCTGGTTTATTTTCTTTGTCCGATTATATAAAATTTTTATATTATGTGATTATAAATTTAAATTATCTAAACCTCATACATTCCTTTAACTTCAAGCAACAATTTTAATTCATCTCCATTATCGATCTAAGAGTTCGGGTTCGGTTTAAGGTACGCTTCCAAGTTAAAGATCATGTTTTATTTGTGTTTGCACATGGTAGCATGGTGCACGTCCATTTCAAGGTATCAGGATTCATAAAACTCGAAACTTGATATATTTAGAAGATTTCTTTGTCGGTATTAATTCGCACATGTGCTTCGCGTATAATTTGAGTACTCGCATGGTTCGTGTGCGCAAATGCCATTTCTCGCAAAGCATAAGTACTCTGTGCATAGTTAAAAATGGGAATTGTGGGAAGTTGTAGTGTATGAAAATGGAGAGCGTGTGCGAATACTTGGACTATTGGCAGAATTGTGGGTACTTGCAAATATTGTAATTACCTGTTTCTTTTATAAATATTGTACATTTGTCCAAGTGTTCGATATAGGAAGGAATCACCCAGTGATTAAGGATTCATGAGACAATTCAAGGTGATTTCTATATCCCTTTTTGTATGCTTTGGGGTGTTGTGTATACTTCGTAATGTTTTGAATATAATACATGTTTTTCAAAACATTGAATGACTTTACAAAATAAAAGTTTTTTTTTTGTAGTCTTGCCATATGTGTATGATTATGTTAGGTGATAATCCGATTTGATAGAAGCAGCCAATAGTAATAAATCATATGGTATGTGCAATGCCTTTGTGGATTACCACCAGCTGTACAAGTTGGCATGTTTTGGTGTGACTGCAAGTCAATTACTTATGTATTGATGACGATCTTAGTATTAGTGATGAGGAGTCATCACCCACCGGGTTTTATTTTATTTTGTTTATCTCATGGTATGTGAATGGTATAATGGGGTGTACAATGCCCCGACCTTGTAATCAACGGAATTATAATATATGATTGGAATGCGTTCTATAACTGACACACGTAGATATGAATCATGTTTTCACGCTTTACGTATTGGGATGATGAAAGGCTATGTGTTGTGATGCTATAAAATAATTGCTAAAGTTTTTCAAAAACTAGATATTACTTATTGAAGCTGACTTGTAATATGCGCATATGGTGTTGTAAGGCTCCGAAACAACGCATCTTACATAAGGTCGGATTTACTTATAAACACAGTTCTAAACATATGAGATACAAAAAACTTTTGCGAAATATTCAGATAACCATACTTAAATCTTCAACATAAATTCATGATTTAAACAAAACATGAAATATGGTCTTAATTTAACATTTAAACATAACTTAAACTTTCTTCTGCACCAGTCTTCTATAGCCACTTGTGCTTCTCCTACCATCTGTATATACTTGTTTACCTGTGCATACAAGCTGAGTGAATTCTAGTTTAACAAGTCACATGTTACGCATACACATATATACACGTACATTTATATCCGAAGATACCATTCTGCACATAATATGCACTTAGGGGGTGTTTGGTAGAGAGATTTGAGGGTGGAGAATTAGGTTTCTCTTGTTTGGGAGAATTAGGCGGAGAATTGGGCGGAGAATTGGTTTTCTCTGAGAATTGGGTGTAGGCAAAAAGTAGAGAAATCCAATTCTCTCCATTTGGAAGAGAAATGGAATTCTCTCTGCTTCTAAATCGCGTCTCTGCTCTACTCCGTTCGCGTATGATGATGATGATGCTCCGACCGGCGATGGTGATGATGATGCCGACGTCCGGCACGGCGGCCGACGCCGCAGCCACGTCCGTTCGCGTCTCTGAGCCAAAACGAAACCCTAAATCGCGAGGCGGTGTTGCGAGGCGGAACCCTAAATCGCGGTGTTGATGTTGCGCGGCGATGATGATGACGCTCTACTCCGTTCGCGGTGTTGCGACGCGTCTCTGAGCTACCATTTCTCCACCATGATGATGCCGAGGCGGAACCCTAATCACGTCTCTGCTCCCGTTTCTCCACCCATTTCTCTATTGTACCAAACAAAGGAAATGATTGTCAATTCTCCACCCATTTCTATTTCTCTCCAATTCCATTTCTCTCCCATTTCTATTTCCATTTCTTCCCATTCTTTTTCTCTGTACCAAACACCCCCTTACATTCTTACGCTCTTGCTCACGTTCTACATTCTTCATTCTTCGCAAGTATTATAAGGGCTTGCACCCTAATTCTTCGCATGTACTAAAAGGGCTTGCCCCCTTATTCTACACAAGTATTATAGAGAGTTGCACCCTATTACTTCTTATTCTACACTATTCTTTGCATGCATTAGAAGGGCATGCGCCCAAGTTCTTCATAAGTATATTCTAATGGCCTACTCCTTAGTTCTTCGCAAGTATCATAAGGGTTTGCTCCCTAGTTCTTCGCAATTATAATAAGGGCTTGCTCTCTAGTTCTTACCATTCTAACATTCAAATACATAAAATAAATATATAAACACATTCACATAACAAACAATTCTAATTAAAGACATGTATATCATATTCTTCGTTTACGAGTATGCGCATAACCCCAAAACATTAAAGGAAGCAGGGGGGTTAGAAACTCACATGGATTATGTTGCATTTTGAGTTGATAGTTATTCCTTTATTTAATTGGGCACAAGTAACTGTTGAACATTTAATCGTCAATTAACTAAGCTTAAACAACTAACATTGAACTAACTGAGTTAACTACACTAACCGAGTTACCAATCCTTGGGGTTTGATCTATAATAGTATTAAGTTTAAAAGCAAAGCAGGATAATTTGAACAACCTTTTTTACACTAAGCGTACCTAGAGAATTCAGTTTGTTCTTAGATCCTTGAACGAGGTTAAGGTCTTGATTATTCTTTACATTTTGACATAGAAATCACTAGACAAGATCCACTTTCTTTTCTTTAGTTTCAGGATAAGCAAAGGAGAGGAGCATGTGTTTGTTTCTTGAGGTGTAAGGTATAGGGCGGGTTCTTATGTTTTATTGTGGGGTTTAGGGTATTTATACCCTCGACCATTCTAAACCCACTCAAGGTCCATGATCTTCCTCCTATACTAAGTATTCTTATAATTAAATGTTTATCTACAAGAATAAATAACAACTTCACCAATATAATAATAATCTTTTATTATTATTTCATAACTTCGGATGTTACAGGTGTAGTAAACTGATACCAACTGAATTAGCGTCGACTCGCATACACATTACACAGGTTATATTAACAAATTACATATCATTTTAAATATTTGTTTTATCATACGTTATACAATTGTGAATACTATTGTGGGCGTTTATTAATTTTATTTTTTGGGTCAATTTTCATTACCGTAACAAACCAAACCAATAACGACCAAATTTGTGTCGGTGTGTTGCCATAGCAGTGGTACATGTTTTGTTACCTTGTTTAATTCATTATTAATCAACTTGACATAATACTACCTTAAATAGACGGGGTTTGTGGCGCGGTTACAATTGGGACAAACAAAAAAACCACACTTCTACAAATATTTTTCTAGCTACGGATAGTTGAAATGAACGAGTTCAGTTCTTCACGAGTAACACCACCATTTGCCATCGATCTCTGCAGCTCGCCACTCAATTCCCTCGCTCTCTTTCTTATAGCCGCCCCTTCGTATGTATCCATTAGCTTCTTTACAACCTTCTCAACCATTAGCGACGTTAACAACTCATCTCTACGCTCCCAATCCCTCATCACCACCGCAACCCCTATAACATTCGACAATAAAAAAGCATTGTATGGTTGATCAGTGTGTATCGGCCACGAAGCAACTGCAACTCCTGCTGTCATAGCTTCCATACATGAGTTCCATCCACAATGACTCACAAACCCACCCGTTGACATATGACCCAAAATCTCTACCTGTGGGGCCCACTCTCTCACAACCAACACTCTCCCCGCTACCCTCTCTTCAAACCCTTCCGGCAATGTTTCAACCTTTTTGTGTGACAAATTGTCTCCCTTATCAGCTTCCCGCAACACCCACAAAAACCTTTGCTCGCTTTTCTCCAATCCAATGGCGAGCTCCGTGATTTGATCACAGGTAAACGTAGTCGTGGTGCCAAAAGAAACATAAATGACAGAACTTGGAGGTTGCTTGTCTAGCCATTGCAAACATGTGTGACGGTTGTTATGATTAATATCATAACCGATCTCTACCAGATTAAACGGTCCCAACGCCCAATGTCGCTTTCCTTTGTCCTCTTTGCTCTCGATGTATTCAATAAACGTCCCTTCTATGATTCTCGATGAATCGTAAATCTCACCAACGTGATTTGTTTGATGGGAGTTCTGAAGTTGTATGAACTCTTTAAATTCTTGGCTTATACCTTCACCCAAAGCCGGCAGCTGGCGTAACTTGTCTTGCTCAAATGGTAACTTGTCACAACTAAAACAAAAGTAGTAGAAAACAGATAAGAGGTTGAAATCTGTATTTCTCAACGTTGGGTATCGAATCCACATCAAGCACAACGTAAGACATGAGTGCATCATGAATGACAACGACTTGGGCAGCAGCTTGTGAGAGCAAACGGATTAGGTCTGCAACCGGACGGCGAAGAAGAAGGGATGAGTTAAACAACGACTGGAGATGAGTAGGGAAGTGGTTGTTGGCGTCTGGGACTGTTGGTGTGTTGATTGTTTGAATAGGATCGGGGAGGTCGTGAAATTGGATAATATTATTCGAGTTCCAGCCGTGAAGGTGAAGGCGGGCTTGGCGGCTGTGAGTGGTGGTGGAAATGAAGTGGATGGGGATGTTGTAGGCGGAGATGAGGCGAGAGAGGTGGAGTAGCCGGTTTAGATGGCCTTGGGCGACAAAGGGCACCATCACGACAACTACATTGGATGTCATTGTAAAGTTTGTCTAAGTGAATAGGATTGTTTTGAGTGTGTAGATCAATCAATATAGGGATGACCAATAACTAACGTTACTTTGGTTGTATCTTATCGTCTTGTTCCAAATTATGTGATATTTTTTGGTTCATATATTTTTTTTCATCTACGGTAATATTAGACGGGTTGGGCTATGATAAACAAATATCACGGGGTGTTTTGGATTTCTTTTAAGTCTACTTTGGCGGGGAAAATAAGATTTTGATAGTGAAAATTGCCAAAAGTAAAAGGTGTAAGGCCAATTTTTGTGATTTGCGATATCAAATTACAAAACCCGTTATATATTAATGGTTAAGTTAATAATTAAAGTCGACGAGAAGACTAGACACGAAACAAGAGCTTCGGGACACGCGTTTAGCTTCAATGGGGATAAAGTTTCTAGAATATGTATTAGGCTATACTGGTAAGAGTGCCCGCGCGTTGCGGCGGGAACACAATTGTGATTCAGTTAGTGGTGGCTCATTTTGTTACCGACATTTGTGATAGTAGAATTTGGATTTCGTATAGTTTACGATACCAAGAATTGAAATTATAGACAAAAATATCAGCCAAAAAGAGAATTATTTAATTCATCTTCTTAACGAACAAACACGAACAAGAAACTGTTGTTCATTTAGTTTTACGTCTTCGATTGTTTGTTCGTCGTTTGAGTTACATGAGCGAACATGAACATGCTCCGTTCGCTTTTGTCCGGTTATTATAGAAACCTAGTTTTTCATGATGTGGTGCTTGTAAAACCATTAACTTAAATTCGAATCACGAAATTTTGGCATGTTTTGAGAGTGTACCGAAAATACCCTATGATTGAAAATATATAAAAATGTAAATATAAATATATATTAGTAAATTAATAAACTAAAACTTAAAAGTATTCTATCATGTAGGATTTGAAAAGCCCACCAAACAGATTACTCATCGATCACTTGCATCACAGATGTGGGGCCGCGTGTTGTGGGTCCAAAGCACACAATTGAATACATTATTATTAAGTATGTGAGAACCGCAAATAATTCAGAAAGTAGCCCAGTTCAATCGCTTCCTATTAACTCTGGGTCTATCGCTTCTTATTAACTCGATTACCGTGTGGTCAGTTGAGAACGTGACCCTAATTGAATCCACTGACGATGTAATGCTAGTTCATTTGAATTAGCCAAACTATTTTCAAGAGCTGGATAAGGAGATTCGATTGTTTACATTCGTATGTTTTAAAAATGAACATGTTCGTGTTTGTTTATGTTCGTTCATTTAAAGCATAAACAAACAATTCACAAACATAAACGAACATATATAAACATAACTAAACAAAGATAAACGAACATAACTGAGCACATGTTAGACGTGAACAAAATAAAGCCTAAGTACCAAATATAAATTTTCCTATAGCAAATACTGGTAATGAACCAAATTACCACTCATTACACTCCTTAGCGTATAATTGGTAATTTGGTATATGTATGGACGTTTTTTGGATTTGTAAAAACTTCATGAGATAAAACTTACAGCCAATTGATGATCTGTGTACCATAGTTAATATGTCCATCAGCTGAATTTCTACATGGCAGAAAAGTAACAGTTTAAAAGTTTTCAGGTGCCCAGAATCAGGCATAACCTGATGTGCTTAATTAATTTCGTATCATATAAAATTAAAGCCAACAAGGAAAGGACAAAAAAAACAATAATAATTTAATTACATAATTAAGCAGAATGCAAACACTTACCACAGACAGAGGAAGGAGCAATGAGGTGTAAGCATGTCTTTAATGTACCCCTTCTCAACATAATGAGACAGTCCTCTTGAATATCCATGCAAATCTTTTAACAGTTAAAGAGGCTTTATCTGCAATACATGTATGTATGTATGTATGTATGTATGTATGTATGTATAAGAACGGCGGGGAAAGCAACGGGAAATAGTCCGCGCTTCTTGACAGGTGTGGGAACTATTACCAAAACAATAAACAAAGTGAACTATAACTTGTTTAAATTTATGGCTTTATGCATACAGATATAAATAAAAAATAAACAACAAATGTTAATACTAAAACTATAAACGCCAACTGTTTGTAAAAGCTTGGGCTACACCATCAGGTTATGTCTATTTGGTCTATTTCTACCATAAAAGTCAACTGTTGCCTGAAACCAACTTTGACCAAAAAAATTAGTGTGAGATATGGAGCACTTGGATATGCCTCCTTTTCTTGTCCTAGACAAACACTGTAGTTCAGTGCACATTCCCTCACCAAAGAAGCACTCATAAGGTGAACTTATCATATGACATTCTTAACAAAATTCAAAGAAAGATTCATATTTATGGATTCATTCGTTACCCAATAAGCAATCATGAGGTAAATTACTAAATTTATCAATGTGCTTATTTTCTTGATTATTACTATTATTATTATAATATTAAATAAAAATAATATTAATAATAATAATAATAAGTCACACGTGACATTTGTTAGTTGTTTCAAAGGAAGACAACTTATGTTATCATTGTATAATTCTACTCATTTGAACGAAGAGATGAATTATAAGCCAATCGACCCCTAAAATATATGACCGCAAGTTGTAGTGATGTTTTTGTTATATGATTCTACTCGTTTAAAAGTAAATGGGTTGAAATTACCACCCCTTAAATATATGAATGCAAGGTGTAGTGATGTTACCAAAACTACTTTAAAAAGTTTTATCTATGTAAATTAGAATAGATGTTACTAAATAAAATAAAACAATTGTTGTACGTCCCCTACTAACTTTGTAGTGAACTTATGTGGTCCTGCAGCTGGTTCTGTTCCCTGTAATCAAATGAGCCACATATATATCAACAGTTTCCTATTTATTTATCAACAATTCAAACCCATTTTGACAACCTAATCGGAGGTTTTATTGTAAAGACTAGTCTTTACCTGACAGTGTTAAAATAAATAAAAAAAATCATTTTTGTATTCTGTGTTTTGGTTTTCGAGTAGGGTTGTTTGGGTTTTAGATGTTACTTACTTGGGTTTCAGGTTGAAATAAGTCAAGACTCAGGTTTCTGGTGGGTTCAGATCGGGTTTCGTAACGTTGTTTCGGTGTGCTTTAAGAAATCAATTACGGTTAAAAAAATGACACCCGAGTTAGAATAGAAAAAGAAAAAACAAACTCACTTTTGTTTTTGTGTTTTGGTTTCACGCGTCGGGTTGTAAGGCGTTCCGGAGTTGTTTATTCAGGCTTCGGGATATAATAAGCCAGGAGTTTCAGCATGCGCGTGGTTCTCTTTTGAGGTATAAACCCGTAAATTCGGTTTTTTAATTTCTTTTAAACCGTTCGTTTTTGGTTGGGTCCTGTTTGGTTTCGGTTACGATTTTGACTCGGAATTGTTCAGAAATATAAAAAAAATGACATAATATTATGAACTTGGGCTTAAATCCTTTTAGCAAATTGTTTATTGATTATTATTGATTTATAAGATAATAAAATTTGGGCTACACTAATCATTAAACTCTTACAATAAATATATATGAAAATTCAAACACTTGGTTCTGCATATTTTTAACTACAGGCCGAACCAAAAATTCGGCATTTAGAAAAACATAAAACCAAACACCCATCGATTTTTGCTAGGGTTCGGTTTTTCCGTTAGAAGTCGTTTTTTTCTGTTTCATGCATTGAGAGTGGTAATGATCAAAACAGGTTGGCGTCTAGGTTAGGTTTGACATGGAAATACACTTTGTCCATTTTGTTTAATTTAAAATAAATAATAAACTCACCAATTCTTTAGATGGTGTTGTATGTTCTTGAGATTTGTATCTCATTCTTGAGTGATCACCATGCAGACAGGTACACCTGAAGGTTTGAAGATCTGTTCAAATACAGTATTTAAATTGATTTTAAATTAATAGTAGCAATAAATATACTTGAACTAATATTGAAACAAACAAACATAAATGAATGGATGAAACGAACAAATATATGACTGAACGTAAATGCATGAAAATAAACGAACTTTCACGAATGTCAATAAAGCAATAAAACACGTTTTATTAGTTTGTAGTTTTCATGTTCGTTTGTTTAATAAATGAGCAAACTTCCCGCTGAACGGTTCACGAAACGGTTGGCTTGTTTTACCTTATTACCCTTTCGTTAGAGATGCATAAAAGGCGTATGAAACTAAGAATTGAAGTAACTCCTATTGCAAGATGTTAATTCAACAAGCAGATCAGACAAATTGTTACATTTTATAATTGGATTATCTGAATGAAATGTAGGTCAGACAAGCAGAAATCATGTTGTTAATTCAACCAACATGTACATATAAAGTTATGCATTTCATATCTCATACATAGGGTACTTAATTCTTTCATCTTTTGAACCTTGCAAACTGAAGCAATCCCATTGTTTGCCAATAAAGAGGGAACTTTAATAAGTCTCCAACAAATATATTGAGCCTAAACCACATATCAAAAATTAATGCACAAATGACACATAAAAGTGTTACCAGTCAAAGGCTGGTGTGCTTAGCCTTACAAGATTACTAACCAATCGTCATATTGTAATTAAAGAACAAAAATTATAACCTTAATTGAGATGAAACTTGATACCTGAATAATCTACAAAGTTCTTCCCCAATCGGACCCAAATATGAAAAAAAAAAACAAGAACCCTTGAAAAACATAATAAAAAGAACGATAATCAGAGATGAAAATGAAACCTGAATAGAGAATGAAATTAGAACCTGAACATCAGAGATGAAATTTGCTACATATGAAGTTCTAGTTGCAAGGTGAGAATGGTTAATTTAATATAGGGTTGGGAGCGTTCAATTGAAGGGGTAAGTTAATATATAGGGTTTAAAGGCATGGCTGAACTGAACATGAAACGGACAACAGTTGAAGAAAGTCGCCTCAGCAGAAATGTAATAAAGTTGGCCTGAATTCATAAACAAGTCATAAATATTCGGGCGTCTTAAGAGAAAGTGTAACGTGAAAAGTTGCCTTATAATGTAATATAGATACATGTCACTTGTAGTTTTTTATATGTGTGTTTTTTATGGTGTAAATCATTCACCCAAGGGAAGTTCGTTAATGGTGAATATGGGTGGTCGGCCATCACAATCTGCTGGTGGTGGTGTAGAACACTCCGGTGAGGTTTTTCGGCGGCTAGCCGACCACCGGAATTGCGTTTCCGGCGAGGGTGGCGCTGATGATTTTGGTGATGGCTGCCGCCCATATATGATACATCAAGTTATTTTTTTTGTGCCCTAATATGGCCTATTAAGTGTGTTGGGCTTGGATTTGGGCTTGGGCCACCTATGGACTGTTTGGGCTAACATAGGTTCAGTTAAACAATGGGCATTCATATGGGGCTTGGACTTCTAGTTGTTGGACATTCAAGCTATTTGTTTGCTAGATAATTTGGGGCCATGAAAGAATTATTATTCGGGGTGACCAACTGATGAAAGTTAAATCTGCTCAGGTTTTCATCGTAGTTGAACCGTGTTCAAAGAGTATTATTTCTATATTATTTTTTAAAGACGCTTAAAAGGGAAATAATAAACTGTCTTTTGATCGTTGTCCCGATATTTCTTCTGAACCTATACTGCTTGAAAATCCGAGATGGATAAAGAATCTATAACTCCTTCATGAATGAATTAGTTGGATCATACCTTTACGAGGTCAATGAAGAGGTTCGGCTTTATCGAGTTAATTTGTGAATATGCGTGACACGTCTCAACAAAGTTTTTGATATCATAAGTCAAGGGGTGATTGTAAGGCCGATATTTGTGACTTGCGATATCAAATTATGAAACGCGTTATATATTAATGGTCAAGTTAATAATTAAAACCGACGAGAAGACCGGACACGAAACAAGAGATTCGATACGCGCGTTTAGCTTCAATGGGGATAAAGTTTATAGAATATGTATTAGGTTATATGCATGTCACTTGTAGTTTTTTATATGTGTGTGTTTCCCATGGTGCAAATCATCCACCCAAGGGAAGCTCACCTTGGGTGGGTCGGTTCTTTGATTAACATATGTTATCTTTTAATCAACAACCAGACCGTTCATTTATATCTTATCTTTATATCTTATCTTTATATTTGTGTTCGATCGTTTGATTTACCGCACCCGTCTCGAAACATTATCAAGTGCAAAATCGTTCGTATGGTCGTTTTGGGACCTACAAAAGAAGGCTTCGAAAAAGAATCCCAAACACCCTCTTAGTTTCTTTAGGAAGGTAATACCCCATCCCGGCTAAAGCTGATGTGTCACATATATAGTATGTTAAAATTAAGTATGTCAATTTACGTTAATAATAAAACATTGCATTATTACAAATTGTAAAGCTCATTTATATGGTTTTGTATATGTTTTTTTATCATAACTATATGAGTGTCAATAATATTTTGTGTGCTTACTTTTTTGGGTTTATTGAGATTAACGTTACGAACCTAACAATTACTTTAACAAATATGGATTTTTAATAATTATATAAAAAATAACGTAGTTAAATGATTTTTTTTATGGATTTTTAATAAATGTTACACTTGACATTTAAAAAAATACAAAAGTTGTAAAATTGTTCTTGCATTTATTATAAAAATATGAAATTAACAAAATAAATATGAATTTTAACGCTTTGAATTAAATAACAAATTGATTATTTGAGTTTAAACTAACACATATATTTCTAAAATAAAGGTAAAAATTAAGAAAATATATAAGACTTAAACTTTTATATTAACACAATAAGCCAAAAGGTATAAATTAATAAAATATATAAGATTATTTGAGTTTAAATTAACACATATATTTCATATACCAGATTTAGAGCCCGTGTAATATACGGGATGATCTAAATAATTAAGTTACAAATAAAGCAATACATAATGTATATATATAGAAAATATATTACATCTATGTTTGTATCATTATAAATAAATTGATTTTATTTATATCACAAAATGGTTTTATCCAAAAAAAAAATATGAACTTAATAAAAAAATAATGCACGTGTAAAAACATACCTAAGAACACTCCATCTATTGAAAATTTATTCTCAGTATCATATATGTATAATCGAAAGAAATTTAGTTATGAACCAATTTCGGAGAATTCTTCACATATAATAATAGTTTTGAGCTACACCTTTAAATTTGTTTTTGATAAGTTTGAGGGGCTTCTCGACTTTGTCAATTGATAAAAAAATAACATGTTAACCCGTTCAAATTTGTGAATGTTTTGCTTTATTTGAGCATAATTTGTACGACATGCTTCACATACAACATTTTGATCATTATTTAAGAAAAAGTTAATGCTAACACAAATGTTTCTAATTTGATAAAAGTTTATTGGCCTGGATATGGCATGTCGGAAGTGTTTATCGTTTTTTCTTAAATTTTAATAGTCATGGAAAATACTCAATGTGCAAAATTCTGAATCTATTAACTATTTCCAAAAATGTTATTAAAAATAAATTCGAAACCAAATCATATTTGAAATTATAACTTTAATTTGTTTTACATTTTCAAGTACAAACTTTGAACCCGTAACAACTTTGACGATAAATCTATTTGCATTCTCAAAATTTTAAAAATATTCATATTACCCCATTTTTACCCGTAACAAGTTTGAGCCGAATGTAGTTAATTTGTATTAAACGATATATTTACCAATTTTTAACCCGTAACAATCACATTTAAGTTCTACAAAAAACCCGAAGCAATACTTGATAAAGAAAACCCAAGAAACTAAATATGATAAACTTTATTATATTTGAAATGATTGTTATCCTTACAATTTAACACATATAGTTTACTAAATTAACCTAAAAATAAATAGATATATTTAAATCGTATATTTATAATTTATAAATTTATATGACAATGTACATAAAACCAATAGATAAATGGATTTATTTTTAAAAAATATATCAACTTTTAATCATATATTTATAATTTAATGATTAAAAAAACTACTTCGTAAATTGAAAGCATATTAGAGTTTTTTTTATTTACAATCTTCAACAATATACATGGTATAATATGTTAATAATAACATTTAAAATTATATTCTTTTCAATATTTTACAAACACTGTTTGTTGTTGATTTTTTTAATTTCACAAAGTATGTTGTGAAATATATTCTAACAATCTATAGTAGTATAATATGTAAAAAATTTATTTTTATATAAGTGTATATATATATATAATATAAATAGAGTTTAAAAAAAAGTGAATAATTAATCATATTATAGATATAATATAAAATGAGTGTAAAAGGAAAGTGAATAACTATTGATCTATGATATATATTAGTATTGGAGGGAAAAAATTGTGAGGATTAACAAAAAACTGACATGTGTCTACAATTATTTTAATTTATTAGAATAAGTAGATTACACATGTATCTAACTTTTATACATTTAGTTCATATATTATGGGCCTATTGGTTTTTAATACTCTCAGCTTTCTCTCGTTGGTAGATAATACTCTCAACTTTCACTTTGTCTCCTACCACTTCCAACTTTTAACCTATTTGTTTTTATCACTCCCCCGTTAACTTAAGGCTAACGACGTTAGTGGAGATGCTGACGTGGCTTTCTTTATAATTTTACTTAGTTTTCTCAGCTGATGTGTTTTTCTTTCTTTTTATCAACCATCAATTAAACACTTATTGTATTATCTCAAACATTAAAACAAAATATAAACAAATCATCTGGATTCTCTAACACTTCAAACACTTCAAATCCCTAAATTCTCTAACACACATATCAATTGAACCATAAATTCTCTAACACACATCTATTCAAGCTAGATTCAAGCCCTAATTCTCTATCCCCAATCGATTGAGGTAAGTTTCGATTTAGGTTTTGGTAGGATGGAAGAAATTTCTGTAAAACTTTGGTACAATGGTTCGCTAGAAATTGGCGAGAAATCAGCTGATTAGAAATCTTCTGCCACCGCCGAATGGCCGCCACTAACTACCCCACACTGTCCTCGGCTAGATCTAGGTCGTAATCTATGGTTGTGGTTATGGTTTGGGGACTTAACGGTGATGTTGAGGATGGCCGGATTTATAGTAGTGTTTTACCGGAAGGAAGTTTTTTTATTGCCAGATTTGGTGGTGATAGGTGTGGCAGTGGTGATAGACGGTGTTGGTGGTGCTCACACAGTGGGTTGTCGGAGGTTAGATGGTGGTCACACGATGGGTTACCGGAGGTTAGATGGTGGTCATACGGTGGGTTGCCGGAGTTAGATGGTGGTGGGAGGTGATGGCAGGTGTTGGTGGTGTTGGATGAGAGAGAAAGAAATAATGATGTGTGGTTTGAGAAGGAAGAGAGAGAGAGAGAGAGTATGTGTTTAATTGATTTTTGATAAAAAAAAAAAAAACAATTTCCATGTAGGTAAGACACATAAGCTGAGTAAACAAAGTAAATATTATATAGAAAGCCACGTCAGCGTCTCCACTAACGACGTTAGCCTTAAGTTAACGAGAGAGTGATAAAAACAAATAGGTTACAAGTTGGGAGTGGTGGGAGACAAAATGAAAGTTGGGAGTGTTATCTACAATGAGAGAAAGTTAAGAGTATTAAAAACCAATAGGCCTATATTATACCATCATTTCATGTATTTGTACAATAATTTCATGGATTTATTAACTAGTTACGGTTCATTTTAAATATTTTTTTTATCATAAGTTAACTATTCTCAAATACTATTCCGGGTGTACTAATTTTATTTTAACCCCTAGTTAAAGGCTTTTGGGTTTTGTGTTGTTTGTCTATGTATTTTTTTTCTAAATTTACATAGGGTCCAACTTGATAAGTAATTCGCGGGCCCCTTTTCTTTTATCCCGACTTTAATCCCTAGAGCATTCTCAACCAATCCATCAAATGTGATGTAAGTTTTTATAATATATGGAGTGGTTTAGGGTGTTGTGAGTAGAGTGGAGATAAATGGTTGTGAGTAGGGGGGGGGATAAGTTTTTTAATATAAAATTGTTTTGATTTTTTTGTATATTTAAAAAGTTCTTACAGTACCCTATAAATTTTTTAATATGTTTTTAAATGGTTGTGAGTAGAGAGGAGATAAATTATAATGATAAAATTATATAAAAGTATTATTTAATGAGAAAATTCCCTAAATGGACCATTTGAAGAGAGAAAATTGAAATGACCCACTAATCATCAATATTCCCAAAATGGACCAAGGACTTTGGACTGGAGCGATGAGATTCAAAAAGATTATAACCTCGTCTGCTATGTTCAAATTTAAAGTGAATCTCAACTTTCTTGTTTGGATAATTTCAATGTTTACTATTTAATCACTTTTATAAAGTAGTCACGGTTACAATGACTAGTTAATCTCAATGACTAAAAACACTTTATAATAACATAATAAGTCTGTAGTTATTTTTATTATAAATTATTTATATATAGATTCAGCATACGCTTACCAATTTTTAGTACTTAAATTACAAAAAGATATATAACAAATAAAAAAAGTTAGACACAATAGTACTAGAAAAATTGAAACTCTTATTAAAAAAAAAATAACAAAACAATAACACGGTTAAAATAAAAAATATCGTGTCTAGTCAATTTATCTTTTAACTATATAGTCACTTTTATAGATAATCCATGTTAGCATGACTATTTAAACATTAAGTAGATTATAATAATCCAAACTATTAACTATTGGTAAATAATAATCCCAACTAATAATTTAACTAGTGACAATGAAAATTTTCAATTTTGTTATGGCAAATTGGATTTTAATAATCTTATATTTTTGCAATTGACCGATAATAATATCACCTCAGAAAATAGTTGTCATCGGTTCCACCTTTCACACTAATTGTTTTCATTAGACTTCCGTTACCGAATTTCATACTAATGTTTTAAGGTTTTTGATCGGAAGGATGATACGAATTGATTAATGTAAAACTTACCTCGAAATGGCGCTCCAAACGGCTCGATTTTTTGTAAACCAGAAGTTTAAACACCCAAATTGAAGCACTATTTCGTCGTTTGGAGAACTATTTCGAAGTAAGTTTTACATCAATCGGCTCGTGTCCTCATTCCAATCAAAAACCCTAAATTATGAGATTGAAATTTGGAAACAAACTTAACAGAGTTAAGTTTATTTTTTTAACAGATGTCCAATAAAACAATTGGTGTGAAAAGTGTTACGAGTTACCTCTATTATCTGAAGTAAGATTATCATTGGTTAACTACAAAAAGTTCGGATTATTAAAATCCAATTGACTTTTGTTATTAATAACAATCTCAATTCAATATATAGTTAACTCCGTTTATTTTTATTATGTGGCGTGTGATATGAAAATTACGTGAATGATTTATATTTTTGTATGAGTTGTAGTGTGTCGGAGAATTCAAATACATTATTTTTGATAAAGTACTTACTTTTATGGTATATTATTTTGATTATATTCATATTGGGGATCAAGTTATTCTATAAAGGGAAACGAAAATGAGAATGATTTGTAGTCACATAAAAAAATAATAAAAAAATTATAACTCAAAATTTAATAAAAAACCGAAAAAAGTAAAAAACAAAATGTTTCCACCATTTTTCTTGTTCTAACAAAAAGACACAATGATGAGTGAAAAGGATTATTGTGTTTTTTTGTCTATCATTGTGTTTTGTGTTTATTTTCGTCATTGGTTGTGGTTTTTTTCCTTGACATTGAGTTTTTTTTCTCTTTATATTGTGTTATATTACCCAACATTATGATATTTTTTGTTCGGCATTGTGATATATTTTGTGGTATATTGTGTCTTTTTTTAGTTATGATTGTGTCTTTAGTTCATTTTCGTTATTGTGTCTTAATCTCAGCATTGTGTCTTTTCGTCAATTTTTTTAATTTTTTTCTGAACGGGAATGATGATGGAAACATTTTAGTGTTTTTTTAAAATTTTTGTTTTTTATTTATATTTTGAGTTATGATGTTTTTTTTTTTAATTTATTTGTAAGGGGTTTTTTGTATGGTCACAAATTCTTCCCGCACTTCTTATTTTTGTCTTCTTTTGTATTTTAACTTTACCCTTTATATTGATATATTATAATGTATAAACATGTTTTTTGTTAAACAAATAAAAAAAAGACAAAGTTGGTTAAGGTGTCGGCCAAAGCTACGTGATACTCCTACGTGTAGTCTATCACAAAGAGTACAAGTTTAGTTTAGGTTATTCCCACACGTTTAAATAGTTGCAATGTGAATAGGTTTCGATGCACTCACTAAAATAAACAAAAGAAAAAATTACACAAATATAGTCGTAATATAATCAATATATATATATGAAACTTGTTTGTTTCGTTGTTTTCATTATGTAATGTTTAAACTCGCGCTACTAAGGATTTGTGCTGCGATTAGTGTTGTAAAAATTGGTCTAGGCGGTCGATGCTCAATGAGTAATTTCCGAGTACTTGCCTAGCCGAGTACTCGGCAAGTAACATTCGAGTATTTTCATATTATGCCTAGTACTCGCAACTCATCAATTAAGCGACCTAGCAATGGCTATTGACTTCTGCAATCATATATATATGATCTTTTAACAATGAATATAAATGATTTATGTTTCATTTTTTCCCCTTTAAATGAAACATTTTTCTCTTTTTTTATAATTTCTTATACTTTTTATTGTTTGTGCAACTTGAATCCAAGACACCTATATTCAAACTCAGGTTTTAAATACTTTGCCTTTAAAAATGAACGACCACCCATTAATAACTGTAACAATTTTCATGCTTAACATATGTAACCCGATAGTAAACACAAGCAAGCGGTATGTTTAGTCGCTATCACACTTTTTAGAGTATAGGCTTATGTTTCTTTTATTTTTATTTTTACTCAAAAATCTAGTTTTAGATTACACTTTCTTTTTTTATTTTGTCAAGATTAATCTTAGTTTAATATAGTTTAGGTTACGTTTTTTCCCCTTCAAGAATCTTAGTTTAAAATAGTTTTTCACATTTTACATATAGATATTGAATGATGTAAAAAGAGAGTGAGATTTTTATTTTATTTTAAATGGAACCTTTTCTTGTTTAACAATTTTTTTTCTCAGTTAAACTGTTACTCTTCTTACCTATTTCTTACATATAAAGGGTGTGTTTAGGATTGTTTATCTAATCATTATCATCGTACTCAGTATATCCCACCAATAGCAATGCTATGGTAGGGTCTGAGGAGGGTAAGATGTAAACAGCCTTACCTCTATCCCATAGGGATAGAGAGGCTGCTTCCAGTGAGACCCCCGGCTTGATAGTAGTTTTGAATCAAGCCTTGGACATAAGACACATAACACTCAATCATCGGGACACCGGCTGATTGGTGCATGTGCCCTTGTTTTTCGGCTATCAACGCCACCACATGATGCCTGATTAACCTTCCGCCACTTTTAACGTTATTTTCACGTGATTAGTAAAATAAGGTCAAAATTAGTGCAATTTTACTTTTGCCCACCCAAGGGTTCACACATATATATATTATATGTGCGCACCGCAAGCAGGGCATGATTGTTTATCTAAGTTTAAAATTATCTTTTATTAAAAGGATTTACTAACTTATAACTTTTCTTAAATGAAATATTTTTTAAACTATTTAGATTAACTTATGTGGTGAAAAAAGCTAATAAATCAATAAGTTGTTTTTTATGAAATGTTTGGCTTAGAGCGTCCACGATGATAAAGATATTTTTTATTTCTAAACACCTTCACATTATCACCATCTCAATCATTTTGTATCCTCTATTTCTCCTCTATTACTTTCATCTCACAAACACTAATATGTGCTTTAGGGCTGAGCACGGTTCGGTTCGGTTTGGTTTTTAGGTGAAACCGAAACCGAAACCGAAAATTCGGTTTTTTCATATATAAAAGCCGATCGGTTTCGGTCTTTCGGTTTCGGTTCGGTTATATTCAGTTTTTTTTATTTTTTCTTGTTTTTTTTTTGTTCTATTAATTGTTTTATGCAACTAGTTCCTATGTACAAAAATAAATATTAACATTTACTATTCCTTTCACAAAATCTAATTTATTTTACAATTCTATTGAACCAACAAACTCCTAATTTGTTTCGGTTGTTGTCGCATATGGCTTAGTATAAATATATTTAACAATCATTTAAATTATGTATTTTAATATACCAAGTTAATCGGTTCGGTGCGTTTTTTTTGGTATTTTTGAAATGGGTAACCGAACCGAAACCGAAATTTCGGTTTTCCAAAAAAACAAAAAAAAAAAAAAAACCGTCGGTTAATGCTTCGGTTCAGTTTTTTCAGTTAATTCGGTTTTGGTATTTTCGATTTTCTGCTCACCTATTATGCTTACAAACTTTTCTACTCTCTCTCCTCCACATAGGTTTCAAACACTTCCCAAACCATGTATTAGAGATGCTTCTTATATTTTTCATGTAAACGGACTAAAAGTGACATTTTTTATAAGTCAAAGTGTTAGGTTTTGAGGTTGTAATGAGTAATTCGCAATAATAAGTTGCAAGAGTTCAAAAAAGTCACATGGCATTAATTTGTCGATAATAACTAAGGCCAACAGGTAAACATCATTGGGGTGTCCACTGTTCTGATATGGCAGCCTACATGGCACCCCTCACACAAAAGGCCTCCCTGACACCCCCCCCCCCCCCTTAAAACGGTCATGCGTGACCTGAGCATACTGACCACCGTCAGTATGATCATTCATCCACGTTTTCCCTCTCATTTGAGGGTTAACCAGTTATTTTTTTTTCTTTTCTTTTTAATTCTTTTTATTATTAAATTATAGAATTGTGGAGAATGATGAAGATTGCTGTATTTTCTTGAATGAATGGTGATGTTGAATGATGGGGAAAGCTGATGTGTCGAATGAGAGGAATTGTGTTGAGGGATATATAACAATATTTCAAAAGTTAAAACAAAAAGTCATTGTTAGTTATCTGAACAAATTTTCAACTTGTTAACTTTTTAGATAAGTAAATAAGTTAGAAGGAGGTTACTATAAGCAATCCCAAACTCAAACTCCTCGTGTAGCTTGACATGGAAAAAGTCCCATAACATTTTTGAGTTAATTTTAGTAAATTGGTGTATTCATAAACACATAAAATATGGAAAACGACATAAATATAAAAATTTAGTGAATACGCAGTTATAATGTAAAATATTTGGTTAATGTAACTTGATGGAATTTACAATAATGAAAGTGTGAAAATATTATGAAAATAATTGGTTAATGTAAATTAGCTTCTTTATTACTTAAGATCATGCGTAATGGCAACTAAATAATTAGTAACGACTAGCTTTAAAAGTGACATGGTGGTATGAAATCTCAACACTTCATCGCAATCATATTCTCTCTCTCTCTCAATGTGTAGGCAAAGATCACCTCCAAAACGACGCTCACAAGGGAAAGGGGGGGGGGGTTGATCCCCTCGTTTTCCCCTTCATACCACGAACACTACGCATGGTCTAATTAGTAATTTTGATTAGCATGAAAACATATATCTACACACATGACAATGTAACAAAACGAAAAGGGTCGTCCCCGTAAACATTATTTAGAGTTGTCTATTATTTCGAATTCTAGCTTTTCAAAAAAAAATTTAAAGACATCTCGATTCTTTAGGAAATTCTCGTATTTTTTTTAACCCACTTAGCTCGGGTGTCACAACTCCTACTTTTTGACTCGTTAACATTATATTTTATTATTGTCGACAATCGAACTTAACTAATAATTCATAAGCGTTTTAATTTCGGTAGATTAGTAATTGAATATTTCATTTAACAATAAGAACAAAGATTTTTGTGCGCACGTGACATCGTTATAACAGTTTTCATTGAGATCCGTGATATATTTACACGATGCTATAAAAAACGAAGGTATTATTATATGTTACAAAAAAACACATTTTTTGATGTCCCAAGTACCCGATTAGGTCACTTGGCGGCACCTTAGTTGTCGACGTCAATTTTTTTGGGTCTTTTTTTTTCAGTACACCGACCATATGACAATTTTGTTTTTTATTGTTTAGTTTCGGTACCGTAACGAACGTGACAAAAAACGACATAATCTGATACTGTAACAAACGTATCGAAAACCGACCGAATACCAAATTTGATTTTGTTTTGTTGTGTTTTCCGTAACAAACGTGATATAGGCCGACCAAATTTGCAAAGAGTCAACGCCCAAGAATGACATGCTTAGGTTTTACCAATGCCCGAGTTTCATCGACCGACGCCACCCCATTGGGCTACCTCATTTTTGTTTGTTTTAGTTCTGATGTCATAACGCACGTAACCGATAATGTCTGAGTTTGCATCGACTTACCGCCTCTACGTCACCGCATGGGTATATTGACCTGTCCGGCGCCACGGACCGGTTCAAAAACACCAGCTGTTATAAATAAAAAGCATAGACAAGCACAAGAAATAATATTAATATTAAACAAATATAAATTATTTAAATAGTTTTTGACACGCAACATTTAAAATTTGACTCGTGAGTTTGAATGCGTTTAATATAAATATTATTAGTTTTATTAATAGTTTCACCAAATAGCTTAATTAAAATAAATGATTCGGGAGTGGAAATTCAATACCTATTTATTTGTTTTCTTGTATTTAATTATCACACTCTTTAAATTTAGAGAATCTTGATATCCCACTCTGACCAGACTATGATGTCTTAACCGAGTCTATGCTAGCTTCAGAGTTTGACTTGGCGTTCTCCCGGGAAACCATACCGCATACTGCCAATTGACAGTCGTCGTGCCACAACATTAGCATAAATCTTTGACATAACACACGGTGGGACGAAAACCCGAACGAGGTGAGAGTTCGAAGTGACAATCTTTACACAAAGCCTTGCTGAAATATTTTATTTTAATATTCACCCCAAAGTGACACAATTTACTAAACTACCTTCAAACCCTATATATAAAGTGCCACCACATGAGCAGAAGTCTTTGACGTAACATAAGTGAGACGAAAACTCAAGCGGGGTGAGGGTTCGAACCAATAACCTTTACACAAGGCTTTGTTGAAATCTTTCATAAGTTTTTTTCTAAACTAGTGTTGGTGGAAAAAATATTTACCAAATAAGTGTTCTCTGGAAAGTATTTACCAATATAATGTTTTGACAATTTTTTTGTTTCTCACTTATAATTTTATTAAACAAACCAAGATGGACCATGTCATTTCTCTCTTATCTTTTTATTTTAAATAGAAAACTTTTAAAATGTACTACTAAAAAAACATTTTTTATTACAAAAAATATTTAAATTGTTTATTAAACAGAAAAATATTTAAATCTTATCCTTTAAATTGTTCATTTTGGAAAAATAGTTACCGAATAAAAAATAATTTTTACAACATTTAAAAAGAAAAAGACCTTCATAATTTTTTTTAATTTAACTTTTTCTAAAGAAAATTTTTAAATTAAAGTAAATCTTTTACACAATGGGTTAAGGAGTGAGAAATAAAAAAATTGTTAAAACATTTTATTGGTAAATACTTTCTGAAGAACACTTATTTATTAAATATTTTTTTCACCAACACTAGTTTGAGGAAAAACTCAATTTTTCATTGTGAATATCCACTTAAAACTGATACAATTTACTAAACTACCCTCCTAACCCTATATAAAAATGCATCTTACTCTCTCGGACCTCATTTCATTTCACCCAAACATCCAGATAGAGAGAAAAAGAAAGGCCAACAAATTTCCGGCAGTAACATTCTCCGGCGAACTCGCCTTTCCGGCAACGGCGAGACAAAAACATAACGGAGTTTTGTGCGGTGGTTGTGGCCGTGCAAAAAGGGGTGTGCGCGGCTGCAAGGTTGGGTTGTATCAGCCTTGTAGTGGCCGGATCTGTTAAACTACAACCAGATTTGAGTAGAGGAAGGCAAAACGAGTGCAAAGGTATAAATAAACACAGTCAAATTTTATGATTATTACTTTTGGGTATACTCTAACCCAATATATATTAAAATGGTATGACACTTAAAGATGGATTAAACCATTCATCACTTGTGTTAAATTTGTTAAAAAGGGGCCTTGGATTATGCTAGAGGGCAAAGAACAATATATTAAATTAACAATTAATATGGATGATACAAAGTTAAAAGGATTAAACTATTTTTTTGGATGAGATTGAATGAAAGAGAGAAAAATGAGTAATGGTGTGTTTGTGTGTAGTTAAGATGTGTTAGAGTATACCCCGAGGCCTAAGGGCACCTGTAACTTTTATTAAAACATGACAAATAGCGTTAATTGCAGCATTGGGTACATGTTGGTCTTCGGTTCAGAAACAATGAAACACAACGTTGTCAGGCCAAAAAAACGCGTTACAATACTGGCATACACAACCGCAATCGCCATTGTCCATGTATAAAGACGACTCGTAAGAAGGTGCATGAAACAGAGAAGAACACAATCTACTTTTCCATGCGGACGGAACACCGCTAATTTCTAACAACTGTGACAAAGACGGTGATGGTTCTAATAACCGGCGTGTGCGTTTACGGGAGCTAGACATGTGACGGGGTAAATTCACGGTTGTTATCGCAGTATAAAATGAGAAGAAATATACACAATGAATGCAAAGACTATTTGATATGCCACACGAAGAACAAAATCAAACACGACAACATTTCCACGTACAACTAACCAAGACAACGTAAAACGTATGGCAGATTAGTAGACTAATAATTTGGAATAATATGCAGGAAGTAGACCTCCGCAGCGCTATCGCTTTATCAAGATTTCATAGGAAAGTGTTAGGAAATATATTTGATTTTGAGACAGTGAATCCAAGTTATGGCATGTGCCGGGTATGAAAAATATTTCAAGAAAGAATTCAATTTGTTACATAAAAAGTATGATAGCATGCTTATCAAGCAATTACAAAGCACACACTTGCAAAATAAAATAGGAAAAACCACAAAACACACCCTTCAATCACAAAAAAAACATACATACATTTAGTCGAACATCTTATACGCATTCATAAATCACCGTCTGCAACAACATACATCAACAACCAACTACTTATGGCATTAGACTAAAAGGAAAAGAAAATATACAAGCGGAGGATTCGAAGGATGATATGCCTTGGCGTGGGTGATCACGCAGTTTTGGTTGTTGGCATATATGTAAAGAGACATAGTCTATTGTCTATTAGCGTGTGTCAAAAACTCATGGGTTAATTGTCTAAAAACGTATGTAAGGAGACACTCATTATTTGCTCATTGCCTTAATTGTTTATCTCATAGTAACATTTTTGCGTTTTTATATTATATTGTATCTTAAATTAACTGGTGTTTTACTCACTCAATTTTGCATTGACAAAAATATTCTATTTAATAAGCATATGCAGGTTATCGTTTGTATCGATTCATGATTGGTGGATTAAGGATTGCTTATGTTAGAAGAGATATTATGAAGACTTAGTTTTAGATTTTGATTTATTAGTTATCTTGTTGCCTTATTTCTAAATTATGTACCTTGCTTTATTTGGATTTGATTGAATATTTAATTTAAATAAATAGATATTCCATTTTAGTTATTGCATGATTTTCAAACGACTCGTTTTTGTGTCATACATGATTTTCAGGTTAAACTCGAGTTTGAGGGGGTCACAAATTTTGGGTTTCATGTCGAGTTAAACCCGTCAACCCGAGTGAGTGATAGTAGATTTATTATTTATTTTTCATTTTCATTTTATGTGGGCGGCGTGAATCCTCTTGGCAAGAGACGACCGCATCCACATACATTAAGATGCAAAAAGACAATGAAATGAAAGAACATTCAATACAATACAAGAAGGAATTGTTTCTACTAGTTTGGCTTAGGGATGCTCAATGGCATTCATGAATTCTAGAGTTTCTTCTGTTCATCCCAATTATTCTTGTTCATTATTTCAGCTGGTTCCATATAATAATAATACTAATAAATCCAAACATATTTTCTTCTTCTTGACCCTCACTTCTTCAACTGCAACGACCACTGCTGCTCTATCAGAAAAAGGAGCCGACAGGGAAGACGATCGGAGGCCCAACAGTTCAGGTCTTAGAACGATATTATTATTATTATTATTATTATTATGCTTCCTGAGTTTTCATCCTGTTACTCAAATGAAGGAACTATTTCGTTTCCCTTACACCATGATGATTCCATGATGAGTAATCATAACTCATAAAGCCTCACCCTCAGGCATTATGTGCCATATGGCGTCCAGTAGAATTATGACTTTTTACAAAAATAGTGTAGTCATAAAGCCTCCATAACTTTCTATAACTTTTTTATTTGTTTTTTTTTAATTTGTGTGCCTTCAACCGGCGTTTTATACAAAACGCCACCCAAAAAGCCTTAGCCAAAACGCCTCCATAAAGCCTGGGGGGCGGTGTTCCCAGGCTTTATGACCCCATAATGCCTCCATAAAGCCTCCAGTACGCATGGTCTTAGAATTTCATTATAATACCTATTTTTCTTCTCTTAAGCTTTACAAGAGCATCATTAAACATACTTATTTTTGGAGCTGTTGTAAACTTACTGGGCCCCACAAATACACTGCTAGCTACCACATCTTACACAACGCGGGTGCCATTCAAATTAGGTCTGAGCGGGTTCGGGGTACTCAATATGGGTTAAAGTAAAATTAGTTTAGGTCAAAGTGGATTCGGTTGGACAATGGTGGCGTTGTCGAATCTGTCGGCGGCAGAGGTGTCAATGAGGCGGCGGCGGGGCAATCTTGGAGACGGTGGCAGTGGCAGTGGCAGTGGACTTGGTGTGGCTGCGGTGGTGGCGATGGTGTCGGCGACAAACAATGGTCATAGCCCATAGGTGGTGGTTAACTCACTTGGACTTTGTTAAGCTAACAAGTTTTATAATAGTTACTCGTTTTGGCTCATTCATTGATGTAAGTAGACCCAAATTGACCCGTTGACTGATTTGCGATGACCCAAATAGAATAGGCCCATTTACAATTTATTTTTGCCCAAATCAACCCATTATATAAAGAACGAGCCATGGTAGTTCAAATGGTTAAGGTGGGAGATTAGTGGAAGCGAACTTGAGAGTTGTATCATAATTAGAGGCTTACATATTAAGGTTTCTCCATGAGTAAATGATCACAAGGTCAAATGAAATGGCAATTAAAACTATCATAACTTGAACTTACCTTATAAGGTGTGGCTTTTACTGTCGTACCACATATATGTTTCTGACTCGGTTTCCTACTTTTTGTCAAGCAGCAACTTCACCTTCTGCTCTCACACAGCTGGATCTCTTGGAACAACTTACTATAACTGCATCTCCTAGTGGTATGTCACTAACCATCGAAGAAATTTATATCAAGTTTGCATTTTTGTTTCTATTTTAACATCATTTATATCCTAAAGTAATTCAATTTATTTAAAAGTGTAATCTACTTTTTGGTAATATACAAAATCTGGTAAGCAATAATCCAAATACCATATTGAAGCCATTGTGCACTTTAAGATATGCATTTTGAGTGCATCTAGCACACCTTCGTGGCTTCGTGTAATGACTGTTTATATGTTCTTTAATCATGTGTAAACTGTGGCACATAACACTTTCCCAAATCTTTAATTTATTTTAATATATAGTTAGTATGTCAAACATGATATTACGTCATATAATCTTTTGAGATATAATGTGGTTGTATCTAGGCCTGTAAACGAACCAAACGAACATGAATGGAATGGATTCATTTAACTCAACCGAACAAACGATTGAACACGAAGACGAACGAGGTTTTTTTTGTTCAGGTTTGTTCTTTAAGAAAATGAAGGTGCACGTTTCCGCTTATATTCATTTGTTAAGAGTATAAGATAAGGGTTCAGGAACGTAAACGAAAGAACGTTATTGAGCTGACACCAATTAAGTAGACGTGAACAACATGATGGTTCTAAAAAGTTAAAAAAAAAACTAGACTAAATTGTACTGAGCGATATTTTAATTTTATAAAACTACCGAATCTAAATGAATTTGCATGAGTGAACAGAAATGAAGGTTCACAAACATAAGTGAACGACCGAGACGTTTGCTCATGTTCGTTCGTTTATTAAATAGCTGAACACAAACGAACTTCCCGCCGAACGATTCACTGAACATTTGATTCGTTTATAGGCATTGTTTTATGCATTGAAAATACACTTTGGTCGACTTCTGATAGCACATTTGACATGTTTCCTTTAAAGCTAACATGTTACCTTTTTCCGGTTTGACCCGTTGGTGATAAATATGACATTTCCTGAATCAACCTATAACTAAGTTTATTAATCAAAATTACCACTCATACTAGTTTTACTATTTTCATATGTTTGTATAGACCAATGATCTGTTTATTTAACCACCAGATTATGGAAGCGATCGAAACTATGCGGAACTTACAATCCGTGAGAAGCTAATCGAGTTAGTAGGTGATCGGGATGATGATTTTACAATGAGATTGGGCAAAAGGATGAGGGTGCCAAAGCTTTTAACCGTTTCACAGAAGAGAAATATAAGAAGGCAGTCTTATTTAAATGAAGTGTCACAACGAAACGATACAAATTTCTTTGCCACAATTGGAGCATTCGTACTTTTGCCCCCGATAATAATATTAGGTGTTGCGATAGCAACCGGTTATGTACAGCTTTTTCCATGATGTTAGTTGAACAATGTATAGTTTTGGCAACGATTTGAAGCTTTGGTGACTTGCATCTTGTGCATCAATAGTTGTTGGATTCGGCTACCATTTAAAGATGGTTTAAATATGTTTGTGTTGCATAATATTATTGTTTGCTATCCTTGGGGTGTGTCTAAATTCAATGTCTCTCTCTATTCTCTACGCGAGTCTAACAACCCACATTCCACATTCACTTATGACGGCATGTAGGACCGCACTTTCTCCATGAAAGCCTTTGCATGTGCTCTCACCGATTTAGATACATGTGAGTTTGATACGGGCAATGGAGGCTGAAGGACGAATTTGTAAAGGATGATATAGAAGATGTGGCAGGTTGATACATCCCAAGGCCTCTTGGCCTAATGATACTAATGTGTCGGGCAAGACTTTGCCTCTCCAAGGGTGAGGTACGACTTTCGTGGTTGACATATAGAGATGTAATTTACTAGTTGGTTTATAGAGTGTGTGAGTTGTCATTAAAGAAAGAAAGCTAATAAATGACGGTAAAAAGTAAAATCTTCGAATATGTTAAAGTGAACAACATGAACCATGTGTGTAACTTCTCGAAACATAGAAACAAAACTGAAATCTTACTAATCAATTAAATCACCACAAGTTGTCCACATGACATTTAATTAGGCACTCCACATAGGATGTCAAGTAGATGTCATGTCACTATTTCCTATTATACTATGATCCATGACACGTTTTCATATTATAACCCATGACCATAAGACTTTATAAAATTTTGAAAAATTACTTATTGTGTGATACGGGTATCAAACCAAATGTCCTTACCAGCTCCACTAAAATTGTAATTGTGTTTGATTTCTTGACTTAACATATATAAATGTGATTACAAAATTATATTATCTATTTAAACATCATATTTGTCAAACTTAACATTTAAAGTTTTGAATTCATAACTAAACATTTACTTTGACTTTATTACAAGAAGGCATACGTTAAATTTGTTAACAACTAATTATTTATAACAAAATGATCACAAAAGTTATTATTTTTTTTAAATATTACTAAAATCTCGGTTTGACAACGCATTTTTATTTAAATTAGTAGCTCCTTGAGTTTTATTTATATTAGTAGTTCCTTGAGTTTTTACTTTTTAGTATCTCATATTTATTTATCACAATTTCGATAAATGCAAATTTTAATTGAATATTATTTTTTAATGAAGTTTAGAAAAAAAAAGTCATTTTATGAATTATGGATTTTAAAACTTTAAACACCATTTTAAGTTTGAGTTCATAACTTTAATTATAGTTGAGATTGCACTACACCATAAGTTAAATTTGCTAACAAATAATTATAATTAATGGAAAGATCACATAATTATAATTATTACTTTTAAATCTTACTAAAATCTCGGTTTACATATTTAAGACATATACACATTTACATTAACATGGTTTGACAATTAATTTTTATTTTAATTATTGTTTCCAATTTTATTATACTCATAGTAATCCTTTCACATATATGTTTCATAATTCATATATATTGTATATATATAAAATGATTCAAATAAAAAACAATTGTTTTGTGAGAAGTGTGAGAAAACATTAAAATAAAGTACATAATCTAAATAGGACACTATAAAATGTAAAGAGAAAACTATACAACTTTTAGAAACTACCAATCTCAACCACTAGATCCTAGATCTAATGTATAAATATATTTTTATATTTCTCACAAAACTATTGTTTTTTACATTAACCCTACCATATATATATATATATATATATATATATATATATATATATATATATGATTGAGATCATGTAATAACTATTATGAATTTGAGAACTTTGAGAACCATTTTGATCCTATGCAGTTAATGCCAAAAAATAGCGGATATCGGTCAATGACCGATATCTGAGATATCGGTTATTGCGGTGAGATGGCGGTGGGATAGCGGTATATAACACCAAAAGTTATCTAATAATAATACTTAAGTCTTAATATCAAAATCATAAAAGTCAATAGTTCAAAACACAAAGTAACAATATTTTTAATTTAAGACATGATTTAATCACTTAATTGAAAGCCATAAATATATAAGCATCAGCAGTGGCTGAAGAAACGGGTATCGGAGTTGAGCATCAGCAGCGATTGAGGTATTTTTAGGGCAATAAGCTGATCGTTCAATAATAATCATAATGAAATTGGGGTATGGGCTTACAGTTTGGGCAAAAAAAAGTAAAAATTGGGTCAAAAATATTAAACCGATAATCTCACCGCTATTTCCGATATATCGGTGGCCAAATATCGGCTAAATAGCGGTAAATAGCGCCGCAAATATCGGAACCGCTATTTGGACCGATATTTCGACCGCTATTTTACCGCCGGACCGATAACCGCTATAGCACCGCTATTGATAGCATAGTTTTGATCCCAAAAAACCCACAAAAAAAACACAATAAAACAAAAAAAAACGCAAATATAAAAAAGTAAAAAAAACCAAAATTCTTATTTATTATCCCTGTTTCATAAAAAAATAAAAAATACCACTCGGTTTTACTAAATTATACATATATTTACACTTGGTAGTTTCGATACATATATTTATATCAAGCCACCAGATTGTATTATTTGTAAATGGAGGTTTGTCATGCATTTGACCCGAATTCACGGGTATGAGTCTCACTAAACCCACATATTCCTTAAACGAGTTATAAAAATTAAAAATTAATCTCCCCAAATATATGATGTGAAAATCCTATAAAGTAGGTATCTACTAGAAATTAATATATGATTTTGTTTTTTTTAAAAAGATATTATTTATAATTAAGAAAAACAATTTTATAGTCTAAAAAATAAACGGGTCTTGGATCTCACCTAACCCAGATATCTTTTAAGCCGGGTTATATCATCTCATTTATTTGTAAAACTCTTTTTTTCATCAAACCCTAAGTATATTATTAACTTACTTACAATAAATAAAATAAAAATTCAAAAAATAAATAAATATTCGACACGAAAAATGAAACACAGCCCCTGTAACACGGGGGGATAAAAACTAGTATATATATATATTCAGTTTTAAATTTTGAATTGGAAATAAATCAATTTAAAATAATTGTAAGGACCCGAACCCGGTAGCCCTACTTTAACGTTGGATTTACTCATAAACACAGTTCTTACAAATCATAGTTAATTAAAACTTTTGCGAAAACATTAACTTCAATCATTCGAACCCGGTAGCCCTAGTCGTTCTTTGTGACACTCGTCAATTTCAGGTTAACTCCGTTAATTCAAACTTCGTCAATTCAAACTTAAGATCACTTGATCTATAACGCACATCTCATTACATTTAAACTAGGGTTTTAAATGACGCTTGACAATCACTAAACATGTAGTCTTTCAGGATTGCACCGAAACGCAAACGAGTTGACGCAAACCATTGGTGAATAAACGACAAACATCCAAACAATAAGTATTTGAGAATTATGTGTTAGGTTTATGTGTTATTTGATATTCATATGTAAAACATTAACTCAAGATGCAAAAGTCTATGTTATGCTAGAAATTGATTAATTAGAAGCTTAAGGGGGGTTAAAAGTAACATAATTATATATATAAACAACATATTAATAACCTAAACCCTAATCCCCTCTCTCCCTCCACTCTCACCTGGCGGCAGCCCCCTCCCCTCTCCTCTCTCGTCGACCTAGCCACAAGGCACACACACACACACACACACGTATACAAGTCGGTTTCAAGCTTGATCGAAGAGTTAAGAAGCTAATTAGGTAATATAAACACCATATCTAATCCATTCTATCATTTAATTATATGATTAAATCTGTAATCATAAACCCTAAGTGTTAAATATGTTGTTTGTTGATGATTTAGGGTTACATGCATGATTGTTAGTTCATAGATAATTGTTTATTGAGTTTTGATGAAAACTGATGCTGGACAGATTATTGAATTCGTGTTTGGACGGCTGTAACTCGATGTTAATGTTATGTTTTGATACGATTGTTGATTCTACAGTATACTAGGTCGGGTCTAGTTTCTGAAAAGTCCGAGTTTGTAATTTTTGGACGTATAAAAGTCTGTTTTTATTATTTTAAAAATTGTTGTGCAAGGCTGATTTGGGAGACCTGCTGTTAGGCTTTTTTGCAACTAAGATATCTCATAAACTACAAAACCAAATGGGATGGTTCCACTTCTGGAAGAAAATAAATTGAGTTAGGAACCTAACCCAATTGGTCTTGCATTAATTGGATTTTTCATTTAACGGGAATAACAAATAACATTCTGTTGCGCATGATTCTGACTGCTGTGAGTTTACTGTAATATTTTGACCATTGTGAGAAATCTATGTGGAATAAAAATACAATAAAAATATTTCTGGAAACCTAACTCATGTCTGCTTTTGTGACGATTTTTGGTGAATTAATTGATATGTTATGATCTGTTGAATAGAGTAATCTTTCAAGTAGAAATCTGTCCTGATAGAACTAGCTGCTGAACTATATGAAAATACATGAAACGTGCTTGTTGCTAGATAATTGCTATGTTTTTGACTAAATTGCCCTTGTGGGGAATGATTGCTAGTAATGTACGATATTAATACTTGACACGTAAATAGTTGTTCATACATGTAACGTATCACCAATGTGTTTGTTGAGTCACACACAATTCACAAACGAAACACGAAACGTATCTTATGCATAGGTATTATGTGCCGAGTCTAGAGACTCAATAATAGTTCCAACACTTAGAAAATCTCATTCTCGTTTATAGAACGCTAGTGAGGATTTTCTGTGACGCGCATATCTTGGTTGACTTGTTTTTGAATTCTTCGCAAACAGTGAGTTTCACGTTCCCCTTTTACTCTTTTAAACGCTTTTACTTGGGGGAGAATACATACTCCAAAACGCTTTAGATTTTGTTATTTAGTTATATATCACTTGTAAAGGCTAAGTGGCAAACGAAACAACTAAAGTCCTTCATAACATCGAACCGTTTAATATTGGATAATAGCGAGTCACTGTTGAGTAGTACTAATGGGTTTGACAAACCCCACCCAACGCTAAACTCGACTGGAGGTCGAGCGGGTGTAATCTTGGCTAACACATTTTCCATGGTCTGGATAGACATGGTGGCAAGGCAATTGATAAACAGTCAGCTTCGGTGTCGAACACTTAGTAATACTTGTTTTATAGGCTAGCTACCTATAGATATATAATTGATTTAACATTATCTGGAAACGCAAACGCAAAACGCAAACGCAAATGCAAACGCTTTATTTATATAAACTTGTGAACTCACCAACCCTGTGTTGACACTTTTAGTATGTTATTCTCAGGTAGCCGAGGCGGGCGCGCGGTATAGGAACATGCATTACCTTGAACTCTATCGTTTTTGCAAACTTGTTTTTAAACTGTTATCAATTGGGTTTTAAGTCGTCCTGCGTGACGCAACACTTGGTTTATGATTTTACGCTTCCGCACATATTTACACTTAAATGTTTTCGTGGTTTGAAAACTTTACTTATGGTTTGATTATAACTAATGATTCCGATCCTGTTAGTTCACACCCTCTGACGGTAAAACTCCGTTAGTGGATTTTGAGGGTGTGACAGATTGGTATCAGAGCCATTGGTTATAGCGAACTAGAATTGCATGCATACTAGACTATAACCGCAACGACCCATTAGTTATAATTTCTACGCACTGTATATATATTATTTAGTCTTTCGTTATCTCTATCTCTTTACCTCGTTCACTCATACGTGCGCATACACGGCTTATCCTATAGGGATGTCGACGCCACCATCATCATCATCCGACCAGGTGACTCATGCTCATGGAAAGGAACCGCAGCTACCCCGGGTAGTCCCGCAACTAGAAGCCCCTGCACCGAAGAGACATCGCCTATCTGGAGACATGTACGAAGACAACGTTAGCTGGAGTTGGTACCCGAGTTTGATCCAGCGTATGGTTTACCGTGAGCAAGTTCCCCCATTACCTCACCCGGGCTGTCCTATGTCCTTCAACACGCTACCACCCATAACCGAACCAATGGAGCGTGCTTTCGCAGCTCTCGCCTCCTGTTTAGAGCGTGAAGTTGACATTATGTACTCGACGAGAGTGAATGTTACTAGATTGATATGGGATGGAGCAAAGGCTAGGAAGAGAATTTCCCACCTGACCGAAGCCATGAAGGAAGTTCAGGATGCTCATGTTCAGCAAATGGAGATAATAAACAAAATGCAAGCAGAGATGATAGATTTGCGTGACCAAATTTTTAGTGCAAGAGCCCTTACAACGACAGCTCTAGCCCGATGTGACACACTAGGGGCGCAGATTGCCCCAGATGCAGAAGAACCTGAGGAAGAACCCGAGGAAGATACTGAGGAGGATGCACACTCGGACGTGTCCTCAGGCGACGACATCTCAGGATGATAACACTTAGATGTCTGGAAGAAACGCTGGTCATGGTCGCGGTAACATTAACCTAACCACAGCAGAACTCCAAACCCTACTGAATGACCATGCGGCGGCAGCTCTAGCTGCGCACGTTCAGAATCAAGCCAGAGGTCAAGCTGGAGTCTGTACTTTCAAGAACTACCTAGACTGCAAGCCTAATTCATTTGACGGAACTGAGGGAGCCATAGGTTTCTTGCGTTGGGTCGAGAAGGCAGAGTCAGATTTCGAGATGAGTAACTGTCCACCCGCCAGCAGGGTCAAATTTGCTGCTGGAACACTGGAAGATTCTGCTCTCACCTGGCGGAACTCTAATGTGCAAATTCTTGGGTTGGAATTGGCAAATGCTATGAACTGGGAAGAGTTCAAGAACATGATGCGGGAAGAGTATTGTCCTAGAGAGGAAATCGCGAAGTTGGAGTCGGAATTTTGGGCGCTGAAAATGGTGGGTTCCGAGATTGAAGCCTACACCACCCGTTCCCATGAGCTAGCAGTGATGTGCCCGCGGATGGTTGACCTGCCGAGTAAGAGAATCGAGATGTATATCGATGGTTTGGTACCCCAGGTTCATGGTATGGTGACGTCTTCCAAACCGGGTACAATTCAACAAGCGATCCGATTAGCTCACAAACTGACGGACCAGGCAGTAACACAAGGTGCGTTACCACCTAGAGGTTCCACCTCTAAAACCCGTGATAACTCAAGCACTGACAACAACATCAACAACTCTGGTAATGGAAAGAGGAAATTTGACAACACCAGGTCCTCATCATCGAACCCCCCACAGCAACAACACCACCGTAAACTCGAACTCGCTCGGAACTTCAACAATCAGGGTTCCAACAATAACAACAACGGTGGCAGACAAGTTTCGAGTGGCTATGCTGGGAAGTACCCGAAATGCAACAAGTGCAACTATCACCATGCTGGGCCATGCGACCGTATCAAATGTCTGAGATGCGGAAAAATGGGTCATCAGGCTAAGGAATGTAGGGGAGACCTAGCGGCAAGGGGTGCTCCTAAACATCCTACTGCGACTAAAGGGTGTTTCGAGTGTGGTCAAGAGGGTCATTTCAAGAAGGATTGCCCCAAACTAAAGCAGAATGAGAACAATGGAGGCAGCAACAGTGGCAGAAGCAGTGGTAAAGGTAGAGCTTTCGTCATTGGGTCGGGCCAAGCCCGCAACGATCCGTATGTGGTGACCGGTAAGTTTCCTGTGAACGACTGTTTTGCTTCTGTTTTGTTTGACACTGGAGCTGATAGGAGTTTTGTATCGAAAGCCTTTAGTAAACTCTTAGACTTAACTCCAACCCCGTTAGATGCTAAGTTTCCTGTTGAATTAGCTGACGGTAAGTCTATAGAAACAACTCATGTACTTGCGGGATGTAAGTTGAAACTGTCGGGTCATACTTTTGATATCGACCTCATACCTTTTACACTTGGTAGTTTCGATGTCGTTGTCGGCATGGACTGGTTATCCGAGAACCGAGCGGAGATTATATGTCATGACAAGATAGTCCACATCACTACCCCTTCCGGCGAGATCATTTCGATCCAGGGCGAGAAGAGCGGCATGACCACCAGCGTCATCACCCTCATGAAGGCGCAGAAATATCTACGAAAGGGTCATCCGGCAATTTTAGCCCATATTGTCGAGAAACCCGCGGAGGAGAAACAAATCGAAGACATACCGATTGTGCGAGATTTTCCAGAAGTCTTCCCGGAGGATTTTCCTGGACTCCCACATATCGACAAGTCGAGTTCCAAATCGAATTGACCCCCGGTGCAGCACCCATAGCACGAGCCCCGTATCGGCTCGCACCGGCAGAGCTTCAGGAGCTGTCCACTCAATTGCAAGATTTGTTAGATAAAGGTTTTATCCGACCTAGCTCATCACCATGGGGAGCCCCTGTCTTATTTGTCCGAAAGAAGGATGGGACTTTCCGCATGTGCATCGACTACCGAGAGCTGAACAAGGTGACGATCAAGAACCGTTATCCCTTACCCAGAATTGATGATCTGTTCGACCAGCTTCAAGGATCGAGTTACTACTCGAAGATCGATCTGAGATCTGGTTACCATCAACTGAGAGTGCGCGAGGAAGATATTTCAAAGACGGCATTCAGAACTCGGTACGGTCATTACAAGTTTTCGGTTATGCCTTTTGGCTTAACCAACGCACCAGCTGTATTTATGGATCTCATGAACAGAGTATGCAAGGCGTACCTCGACAAGTTTGTTATTTTTTTTTTCATAGATGATATCCTCGTTTACTCAAAGAACAAGACCGACAACGAAGAACACCTGAGATTGATCTTAGAATTGCTAAAGAAGGAACAACTGTACGCTAAACTCTCGAAATACAATTTTTGGCTTCGCGAGGTTCACTTCTTAGGACATGTGATCAATGAGAATGGTATCCATGTCGATCCCGGCAAAGTAGAGGCCATCAAAAACTGGGAAGCACCTAAGACTCCGACTGAGGTGCGACAATTCCTAGGACTGGCTGGCTACTACCTGCGTTTTATCGAGGGATTTTCGAAGATTGCTCAACCCCTCACCGCTTTGACTCACAGGGGTACTAAGTACAATTGGGGTGACGCGCAAGAATCCGCTTTCCAACTGTTGAAAACCAAACTCTGTAGCGCCCCTATCCTAGCCCTTCCCGAGGGAACAGAAAATTTTGAGTTACATTGTGACGCATCGATACAAGGTCTCGGTTGCGTGCTGATGCAAATCGAGAAGGTTATAGCCTATGCCTCTCGACAACTACGGATTCACGAGTAGAACTACACGACCCATGACTTGGAACTCGGAGCTGTAGTGTTTGCTCTTAAGATATGGAGGCATTACTTGTACGGTACTAAGTTTACCATTTACACCGACCACAAGAGTCTCCAACATATCTACGATCAGAAGGAGCTGAACATGCGACAACGTCGTTGGGTCGAGCTGCTTAAGGATTATGATTGTGCCATCAAGTACCACCCTGGCAAGGCCAATATAGTGGCCGATGCTCTCAGCAGGAAAGAAACCGATAAACCTAGACGGGTGCGAGCATTACAACTCACGATTCACGCCAACTTACCCGATCAGATTCGCGATGCGCAACTCGAAGCCTTAAAAGACGATAATCTCCCATCAGAACTCATGCGAGGCATGAACAAGCAACTTGAAACCAAATCGGACGGGGTCCGATATTTCGAAAACCGGATTTGGGTCCCTCGATACGGAGAGCTGAGAACTCTAGTAATGGACGAAGCACACAAGTCCCGATATTCCATCCACCCTGGCTCGGATAAAATGTACCATGACCTAAAGGCACTTTACTGGTGGCCAAACATGAAAGCCGACATTGCCTCTTACGTGAGCAAATGCTTGACTTGTGCAAGAGTCAAAGTGGAATATCAGAAACCATCTGGTCTGCTACTGCAACCGGAACTTCCAACGTGGAAATGGGAACACATTTCCTTGGATTTCATCACGGGATTACCCAAAACAACGACGGGATGCGATACCATCTGGGTGATCGTGGACCGGTTGACTAAGTCTGCGCATTTCTTAGCGATCAAGGAATCGGACAAAATGGAAAGACTGACTCGCATCTATATGAAAGAAGTAGTGTCTAGACACGGAGTGCCTGTCTCAATCATATCCGATCGAGATTCCCGTTTCACTTCGCACTTTTGGAAGTCACTACAGAGCGCACTCGGCACCCTCCTTGATATGCGCACAACATACCATCCTCAAACGGATGGGCAAAGTGAACGCACCATTCAGACTTTGGAAGACATGTTGCGCGCATGCGTGTTGGATTTCGGAAAAGTTGGGAACCTCACTTGCCCTTGGTAGAGTTTTCGCATAATTACAGCTACCACGCAAGCATTAAAGCAGCACCGTTTGAAGCGTTGTACAGACGAAAGTGTCGATCACCTCTTTGCTGGGCAGAGGTGGGTGATAGCCAAATCACTGGTCCCGAATTAGTACTTGAAACCTCTGAAAAGATTGTCCAAATCCGAAACCGCATGGCAGCAGCACGAGATCGCCAAAAGAGTTACGCCGACAAGCGCCGAAAGCCTCTTGAATTTCAAGTGAACGACCAAGTATTACTCAAAGTCTCACCTTGGAAAGGTGTGGTTCGCTTCGGAAAGCGAAACAAAATCAATCCACAATACGTTGGCCCCTACCGGATAACTGAGCGCATTGGTCCGGTAGCGTACCGACTGGATCTACCAACGGAACTCAGTGGCGTACACAATATATTCCATGTATCCAATTTGAAGAAATGCCTTTCCGATGAAACCCAAGCAGTTACTTTGGACGATTTGCAAGTTGATGAACAGCTACGCTTCATAGAAGAACCAGTTGATGTTTTGGATTGGGAAACCAAAACACTCAAGCACAGCAAAATTCCAATCGTTAAGGTTCGTTGGAACTCGAGACGTGGACCGGAGTTCACGTGGGAACGCGAGGATCAAATGATGAAAAAGTATCCTCACCTTTTTGAAGGGTTGACCAAACACCGAAAAACGCGAAAGCCGTCAAACCGTCAGGAATCACCAGAGGTATGAATTAAATTTCGGGACGAAATTTCTTTCTACTAGGGGATGATATGACAAATTGAAATTTTTCTTGCTTTTTTTTCAGACACTCATCGCGACTTGACTCAAATTTTCGGGACGAAAATTCTTTCAACATGGGAATGATGTGACACTCGTCAATTTCAGGTTAACTCTGTTAATTCAAACTCCGTCAATTCAAACTTAAGATCACTTGATCTATAACGCACATCTCATTACATTTAAACTAGGGTTTTAAATGACGCTTGACAATCACTACACATGTAGTCTTTCGGGATTGCACCGAAACGCAAACGAGTTGACGCAAACCATTGGTGAATAAACGGCAAACATCCAAACAATAAGTATTTGAGAATTATGTGTTAGGTTTATGTGTTATTTGATATTCATATGTAAAACATTAACTCAAGATGCAAAAGTCTATGTTATGCTAGAAATTGATTAATTAGAAGCTTAAGGGGGGGTTAAGTGTAACATAATTACATATATAAACAACATATTAATAACCTAAACCCTAATCCCCTCTCTCCCTCCCCTCTCACCTGGCGGCAGCCCCCTCCCCTCTCCTCTCTCGTCGACCGAGCCACGAGGCACACACACACACACACGTATACAAGTCGGTTTCAAGCTTGATCGAAGAGTTAAGAAGCTAATTAGGTAATATAAACACCATATCTAATCCATTCTATCATTTAATTGTATGATTAAACCTGTAATCATAAACCCTAAGTGTTAAATATGTTGTTTGTTGATGATTTAGGGTTACATGCATGATTGTTAGTTCATAGATAATTGTTTATTGAGTTTTGATGAAAACTGATGCTGGACAGATTATTGAATTCGTGTTTGGACGGCTGTAACTCGATGTTAATATTATGTTTTGATACTATTGTTGATTCTACAGTATACTAGGTCGGGTCTAGTTTCTGAAAAGTCCGAGTTTGTAATGTTTGGACGTATAAAAGTCTGTTTTTATTATTTTACAAAACTGTTGTGCAAGGCTGATTTGGGAGACCTGCTGTTAGGCTGTTTTGCGACTAAGATATCTCATAAACTACAAGACCAAATGGGTTGGTTCCACTTCTGGATGAAAATAAATTGAATTAGGAACCTAACCCAATTGGTCTTGCATTAATTGGATTTTTCATTTAACGGGAATAACAAATAACATTCTGTTACGCATGATTCTGACTGCTGTGAGTTTACTGTAATGTTTTGACCATTGTGAGAAATCTATGTGTTATAAAAATACAATAAAAATATTTCTGGAAACCTAACTCATGTCTTCTTTTGTGACGATTTTTGGTGAATTAATTGATATGTTATGATCTATTGAATAGAGTAATCTTTCAAGTAGAAATCTGTCCTGATAGAACTAGCTGCTGAACTATATGAAAATACATGAAACGTGCTTGTTGCTAGATAATTGCTATGTTTTTGACTAAATTGCCCTTGTGGGGAATGATTGCTAGTAATGTACGATATTAATACTTGACACGTAAATAGTTGTTCATACATGTAACGTATCACCAATGTGTTTGTTGAGTCACACACAATTCACAAACGAAACACGAAACGTATCTTATGCATAGGTATTATGTGCCGAGTCTAGAGACTCAATAATAGTTCCAACACTTAGAAAATCTCATTCTCGTTTATAGAACGCTAGTGAGGATTTTCTGTGATGCGCATATCTTGGTTGACTTGTTTTTGAATTCTTCGCAAACAGTGAGTTTCACGTTCCCCTTTTACTCTTTTAAACGCTTTTACTTGGGGGAGAATACATACTCCAAAACGCTTTAGATTTTGTTATTTAGTTATATATCACTTGTAAAGGCTAAGTGGCAAACGAAACAACTAAAGTCCTTCATAACATCGAACCGTTTAATATTGGATAATAGCGAGTCACTGTTGAGTAGTACTACTGGGTTTGACAAACCCCACCCAACGCTAAACTCGACTGGAGGTCGAGCGGGTGTAATCTTGGCTAACACATTTTCCATGGTCTGGATAGACATGGTGGCAAGGCAATTGATAAACAGTCAGCTTCGGTGTCGAACACTTAGTAATACTTGTTTTATAGGCTAGCTACCTATAGATATATAATTGATTTAACATTATCTGGAAACGCAAACGCAAAACGCAAACGCAAATGCAAACGCTTTATTTATATAAACTTGTGAACTCACCAACCCTGTGTTGACACTTTTAGTATGTTATTCTCAGGTAGCCGAGGCGGGGCGCGCGGTATAGGAACATGCATTACCTTGAACTCTATTGTTTTTGCAAACTTGTTTTTAAACTGTTATCAATTGGGTTTTAAGTCGTCATGCGTGACGCAACACTTGGTTTATGATTTTACGCTTCCGCACTTATTTACACTTAAATGTTTTCGTGGTTTGAAAACTTTACTTATGGTTTGATTATAACTAATGATTCCGATACTGTTAGTTCACACCCTCTGACGGTAAAACTCTGTTAGTGGTGTAGGTTCCCAGCCTGATCTACACGGAATATCTCGTTCTACGAAGGTGCGGAATCCCTACGTAAGACGTTACGAGCGTAGAAGACGATACGAGCTAACACGATCAAACACACGTTAAAATAAACAAAGACACGTTGTATTGCAACTGGAAACACGTGATTCACTGATCACCGATTACACAAACTCGTAAACAACTCGTACAATGTTTCAATTGAAACACAGCCGTAACCTAGCTGCTTATAAAGCACGAAAACTTCGCCTAGCATGTTTAGGCGAAGTTGTCCCTAACTTCGCTTGTTCCACAAGTTCGCCTATACAAGCGAACTTGTGAGAACTTCGCTTACATACAAAACACAAATCCAACTAACTCGATTACAGACACTATCTACTGAACTACTGACATCATGCACCAACAGACTCCCCCTTGGCAGTAGCTTCATATCTCTATGTTCTTGCACGTGTCTTGTAATCTCCAACAATCTTGTTTCTTTCATCTTTAAGCATGCACTCCTTCTCGTACACAAACTGATACTATTCTTTGATATTTCTTCGCTTCTTCTTTCCAAGCAGGAATATAAAATATCTTCTTCTCATTCAGCGCCTGCAGATCAGCTTGAGACAAATTCACTAGATGCATAGGATCATATACTCTCAGCAGCTCTTGTTCATCTTCGTCCTCCATTACTGCTTCAGCTGTCTCACAATCAACATACCACCACTTCAGATCTTTCAGCACATCCTTGGGCATTTGTTTCATCGGCACTTCTTTTAAACACCGGATTGGATTATACTTCATAATCATCCAAGGCTTGCCATCTGCTCTCAATCCTCTATCTTTGTCTTCAATAAGTTTTCCCTTTTGTGGTTTCAACAGCTCGAACTTCTTCTCCTTTATACTTTCCTTCCAAACTATCTTCCAATTGACTCTAGCCATATTATCATCACTTCTGTTTATCAACCCCAATCTGGCTAAGTCTTTCACTTCACACTCAGGCAATGTATTCAACGATATCAACAGCCTTTTGAAGTACTGAACACCATCATACCTTTTAATCACAAAGAGCCTCAACTGCTCATCATATATCCAGCATATAATCCCCTTTTTCGATTCAGCATAACCTCTAATGTTGTAACTCTTCTTGAACATAGTAGGGACCACCGGTTTCTTCGTTTTTACGAACCACTGAGCGTAGCCTTCTTTCCATCTTGGCTGCTCTTCCCATTCCGTCTCATCGCTTCCCATATCTTGACTCATATCTGCTTTATCAACATCCGGAATCTCATGCTCAACATTCTCTTCTACAATCTCTCCCTCTTCAATATCATTATCAATAACTATCTCTGCACCAATCTTCTCTATCTTTTCAACTGGTAATACATCATCATCACCTACAATGTCATCATCCATCATCTCAGCATCCACTACCACCACATCATCACCACCAGCTGCACTTGTTGACTCCCCCTGAGATGTGGAAGTCCCAAGAGCTTGTTCAGTTCTTGGCAACTCTCCACCTGCACCTTTCGATGCATTGGGATCATCGTCTCGATCATTACGCTTCTTCGTCCTCAACTCATCACCTTTACAGCTCGTCTCCCCCTGAGATGCCAAGAACTGCTTCAAAGCATCAATGATTTTGCCATGTTCTATCAGCAGGGACGACTGTATCTGATTCTCTGCAACGAGGCGCTGAATAGCATGGGTCTGGATAAGATTTACCCTTGATTGTTCTGCCACGACCCGTTCAAGCGCTGCTATTCGTTCCGTGTCGGATAAGGTTGCATCGAAATCAAACCTCAGATGTGATATATCTTGAGTGTACTGAGGAGGGATTTCCAATGTGACCGGGACCTCAGAAGTAGGCGTAAACGTAACCGCAGGTGGTATCGTAACCGACAACCCTGCAGTGGCTACAACTGTCGACTCAATAAATCTTGCCACGACCTCCGTTGAAGTAAGAGTTGGAGGTGGCAAGGATACAATCTCCGGAGCCGATAGCTGGAATGTAGTGGGTGGGAGGCCAAATGAAGATGAGGTAGCCACCACGGGAACGTCCGTGGCGCTTGGCCTTGTAACTGGCAACGATGAAGGGACCATAGTCATACCGGACAGTGCGGGTGGAGTGAAACGTACCACCCTTGAGCTCTCACCAGCTCCCGAACCTGCACCTGTCCTCTCCCTTCTTGATCTACGAACCAACTGATGTACTTCTTCCTTAAAATCTGACTCACTGTCATCATCGGCTCTCTTCCTTTTCCCATGAATTCTTTCTTGCGTAACTAGAATCCGTCTCGCTTAAGCCACTTCATCATCTGACGAATCAGAATCAGCCACCGTCGTAGCTGCCCTAGTCACATTCACACTCGAAACCCTTTCAACTGAGACCTGTACATTTTTTCAGGATCAACCCGGTCCATATCAAAAAATCCTTGACCGCCAAACTCTGTATCAAGGTCTACATTCTCCTCCGGTGACACAACAGGAGCAGCAGGTATAGCTTGAGGTGCTCCAGCCTGTTGTGGTTGAGGATCCCGAAACTCGTCCCCACGAGATGGAACATACTCTGGGTTGATCAAGTACCCAAATAGTGGAGTATGTCAAGGACGGAGCTCAGGTTTACTCCTCGCACTGGATGATCTGCACTGAGCGAAGATCCTTTTACTTACATGTGACAATCGTCAATTTCAGGTTAACTCCGTTAACTCAACTCCGTCAATTCAAACTTAAGATCATTGAATCTATAACGCACACTTCATTACATTTAAACTAGGGTTTAAATGACGCTTAACACTTACTACATGTGTAGTCTTTCGGGAATTGCACCGAAACGCAAACAAGTTGACGCAAACGATTGAGGAATAAACGAAAAACGTCAACATAATATTTATGTGATAATTATGTGTTAACATATGTGTTACTTGATTATATTGTGTGTAATGCTAGACAAGAAACAAGAACTAAGTTAGTTAAGTTAGAAAAACAACACTTGAAAGTAGAGGGACTTGAGTGTAACTTGTATGTCTATAAATATATCATTAACTTAACCCTAACTATTATTATTATTATTAACCCAAGATCCCGATCGGAACCCTTCACCCCATCCCTCACGGCTGCCGTCCACTTTATACACACATACAATCCTCAAATCAAGTGTTTGATTGAAGAACTAGGTGCTAGGAAGGTATAATTGATCATCCTTTACATTCTTGTTGCTTGATTTTGATGTTTGTTGGGTTAATAACAAACCCTAGCAGCCGATTTTATGAGTGTGTATAGCTAATATGATTGTGGTTGATTGAATGATGATTTGATAACTAGATTGAATCTTGTTGCATGTTGATTGTTGTGTCTTTGATTTGAGTTCAAACACAAACCCTAATCAAGTATGTAATATGTAATTGATGTGCATGGATGGTGTTTATGGAGTCTAGAGGGTCATATGAATGCATGATAGTTCATAGGTTGTTAATATATTGAGTTTGGATGCAAACAGTTTCTGGACAGAATGTGTATTTGATGTTTAAGTGACTGTAACGAAGTGTAAACATGAAAATTGGTTGATATTGTTGGTACTACAGTAAACTAGGCTGAGTCTAGTTTCTAAAGAATATAAACTTGTAATTTTTGGACAAGTAGAAGTTAACTTTTATGATTTTACAAAAACATTGTGCAAAGCTGAGCTGTTAGACCTGCTGTTAGGTTATGTTGTAAATGTTATATCTCATGAACTACGAGACCAATTGGGTTGGTTCCACTTCTGGAAGTTGACTCATTGAGTTAGGAACCAAACCCAAGTGGTCTTGCATTTATTGGATTTTTCGTTTAATGGGAATTGCAAATAACATTCTGTTGCGCATAAATTTGACTGTTATGAGTTTGCTGTAATGATTTGATGATTGTGAGAAAACTATGAGGAATAAAAATGTAATAAAATATGTTCTGGAAAACCTAAGATATATGTGCTTCTGTGATGATTTTTGGTAAATTAATTGAGATGCTATGATCTGTGAAATAGTACAATCTTTCTAGTAGGATTTCTGTCTCGGTGAAACTAGCTGCTGAGTTTTGTGAAAATGCATGAAATATGATACTTGCTAATTTATTATCGTGTTTTGACCAAATTGCCCTTGAGGGGAATGATTGCAAGATGATTTTCAAAATTTGACCAAAATGCCCTTATGGGGAATAATGGCTAGTTAATTGTTATTTGTTGACCAAAATGCCCTTACGGGGAATAATTGCTAGTAATGTACGTTATGAATACATGACACGTATATGATTGCTTACACATGTGATGTGTCACAAAAACACTTGTTAAAGTCACACACGATTCACAAACGAAACACGAAACATGTTATGTGCATAGGTATTATGTGCCGGGTCTAGAGACTCGATAATATTCCGACACTTAGAAAAATCTCTTTGTTGTTTTAGAACGTTAGAGAGAGTTTTTCGGTGACGCGCATCTTGGTGATTTATTTTGGGAAATTCTTCGCAAACAGTGAGTTATACTTTCCCCTCTTTAAACTGTTTTCAAACGTTTTTCACTTGGGGAAGATAACATACTCCACAACGCATTTAAGATTTTGTTATAAATTATATATCACTTGTAAAGGCTAAGTGGCAAACGAAATATTTGAAGTCCTACACATCGAACCGGTTAATATTTAGAATAGCGAGTCACTGTTGAGTAGTACTACTGGGTTTGACAAACCCCACCCAACGCTAAACTCGACTGGAGGTCGAGCGGGTGTAATTTTGGCTAACACGTACCATGGTCTGGAGGACCTGGTGACAAGGCACTTACTAAACGAGTCAGCTTCGGTGTCGAACACTTAGTAATACTTATTGTATAGACTAGCTACCTATCGATATATAATTTGACATAACACTATCTGGTAACGCTAAACGCCGTAACGTTGTTACGCAAAACGCTTAACGCAAAACGCTGTAACGCTGTAACGCTGAACGCAAACGTTAAACGATTTATTTTTATATAACTTGTGAACTCACCAACCTTGTGTTGACACTTTTAGTATGTTATTCTCAGGTAGCCGAGGCGGGTGCGCGGTTTAGGAACATGCATTGATTGAAAACGCTTTTGTCCTGCAAACTTATTTTTAACGGTTATCTTTGGTTTTAAGTCGTCCTGCGTGACGCAACTTTTGATTAAAGATTTTTACACTTCCGCATTTTATTACTCGTAAACGTTTTCATGGTTTTGAAACTTTATTTTATGGTTTGATTATAACTGATGATTCCGATCCTGCAGTTCACACCCTCTGATGGTAAAACTCCGTTAGTGGATTTTGAGGGTGTGACAGATTGGTATCAGAGCCATTGGTTATAGCGAACTAGAAGCTGCATGCATACTAGACTATAACCGCGACGACCCATTAGTTATAATGATACGCACTGCATAGGTTTGTGTAGTCTTGTAGTCTTATCTCTTTACCTCTTTCACTCATACGCGCGCGCATACACGGCTTACCTGTAGGAATGTCGACGCCACCCTCATCATCATCCGATTCGATGACGCATGCTCACGAGAAGGAACCGCAGTTACCTACCGCCTCACCACCCTGAGTAGTCCCGGAACTCGAAGCTCCCGCACCAAAGAGGTACCGCCTATCCGGAGGCATTTACGAAAACGACGTTAGCTGGGATTGGTACCCTAACATGATCAGATGTATGGTCTATCGCGAACAAGTTCCCCCGTTGCCTCACCCGAACCACCCTGCTTATCCCAACACCCTACCACCCATAACCGAACCTGTAGAGAGAGTTCTCGCAGCTGTTGTTTCATGCTTGGAGCGTGACGCGGGTTACATGCGCTATACGAGGGAGAACGTTTCCAGAATGTTAAAAGACGGAACCGAGACTAAGGAGGAGATTGCCCGCATGACAGCAGCAATGAAGGAAATGCGAGAGGCTAGTGATCAACAAATGAAAGTTATGATGAAGATGCAAGCTAAGATGATAGACTTGCAAGGGCAACTCCAAGAAGCAAGGACCCGAACTGAGATAGCGTTGGAGCGTTGCTATGTCTTGCAAATGCAACTTGCTCAGAACGCAGCCGAGCCTGAGGCCGAACCTGAAGAAGATCCCGAAGAGGAGCCTGAGGAAGATCCCCGAGGATGATCCCGAGGAGGAACCCGAAGAAGAACCGGAGGAAGAACCGGCTGAGGAAGAGGCACACTCAGAGGTGTCCTCGGATGACGACATCTAGTGATGATGACACTTAGATGGAGGGGTTGTCTCCATCCGAACTATTATTTTTCTATGATTTTAAGGATTGATTGGAAATACTTTGTAGCGAATACAATGGTTTTAATCATGAATTTTTATTTAGATTAATATGTGGTTGTGATGTGATGTTGTTTCTTATTTCTTTCTTACCTATCTTTTTATTACATGTATGGTGTGTTGTATATGAAAGAAAAATTCATGTTTAACATTTTATACTGTGATTCTAGGAAATGGCTGGAAGAAACGCTGGACGAGGACGTGGTAACATCAGCTTGACTGCAGCTGAACTCCAAACTCTGCTGAACGACCATGTTGCGGCCGCTTTAGCCGCACACGTTCAGAACCAAGCTGGAGGTCCGAGTGGAACGTGTACCTTCAAGAACTACCTTGACTGCAAGCCCAGTACGTTTAAGGGCACTGAGGGAGCTATAGGCTTCCTGCGTTGGGCTGAGAAGGCCGAGTCGGCCTTTGAGATGTGTAATTGTCCCCCTGCCAGTAGGGTCAAATTCGCTGCTGGAACACTTGAGGATTCTGCCCTCACTTGGTGGAATTCGAACGTCCAAATCCTTGGATTGGAACTGGCTAATGCGATGAACTGGAAGGAGTTCAAAAACATGATGCGAGAGGAGTATTTTCCGAGAGAAGAGATCTCAAAGCTGGAGTCGGAATTTTGGTCACTGAAGATGGTGGGTTCGGAAATCGAAGCCTACACTACTCGTTCTCACGAGTTGGCTGTGATGTGTCCGCGGATGGTGGATCCGCCGAGCAAGAGGATCGAAATGTACATTGATGGGTTAGCACCGCAGATTCAGGGCATGGTAACGTCTTCCAGACCAGCCACGATCCAACAAGCGATCCGTTTAGCTCACAAACTGACGGATCAGGCTGTGACCCAAGGTGCGTTACCACCTAGGGGTTCGACCGTTAAAGCCCGTGACAACCAGAGTAACGACAATAACAGCAACAACAACCCGAACAGCGGGAAGAGGAAGTTTGACAACACCAGATCTTCATCCTCGAACCTCCCATCGCAACAACACTACCGTAAGCCCGAATTCACTCGGAGCTTTAACACTCAGAATCACAACAACAACAACAACAACAACGGTAGCGGGCAGGTTTCGAGCGGATATGCTGGGAAATATCCAAAGTGCAACAGGTGCAACTATCATCATGTTGGCCAGTGTGACCGTGCCAAGTGTCAGAGATGCGGAAAGATGGGTCACCAAGCGAAAGAATGTAGAGGAGACCTTGCGGCAAAGGGTGCTCCTAAGCCACCTATGACGACGAAGGGATGTTTTGAATGTGGGCAGGAAGGTCATTTCAGAAAAGATTGCCCCAAGCTGAAACAGAATGACAACAATGGAGGTAATGGAAGTGGCAGTAGTGGTGGAAGCAATGGCAAGGGAAGAGCGTTTGTGATTGGGTCGGGCCAAGCCCGCAATGATCCGCACGTGGTGACTGGTAAGTTCCCTGTAAACGATTGTTTTGCTTCTGTATTGTTTGACACTGGAGCTGATAGGAGTTTTGTGTCGAAAGCCTTTAGTCAACTCTTAGACGTAACTCCAATTCCGTTAGATGCTAAGTTTCCTGTTGAATTAGCTGACGGTAAGACTATAGTAACGACTCATGTACTTGCGGGATGTAAGTTAAAACTGTCAGGTCATGTCTTTGATATCGACCTTATTCCTTTTACGCTTAGTAGTTTCGATGTCGTTGTCGGCATGGACTGGTTATCCGAGAACCGAGCGGAGATTATATGCCACGATAAGATATTCCATATTACCACCCCTTCCGGCGAGATCATTTCGGTCCGAGGCGAGAGAAGCGGCATGACCACCAGCGTCATTACCCTTATGAAGGCGCAGAAGTATCTACGAAAGGGTCATCCGGCAATTTTGGCGCAGATTGTTGAGAAACCCGCGGAGGAGAAGCGAATTGAAGATATACCTGTTGTGCGAGACTTCCCGGAAGTTTTCCCGGAGGATTTTCCCGGACTCCCTCCTATTCGTCAAGTCGAATTCCAAATCGAGTTGACACCCGGTGCAGCACCCATAGCACGAGCCCCGTATCGGCTCGCACCGGCGGAACTTCAGGAGTTGTCCACTCAGTTGCAAGATTTGTTGGATAAGGGTTTTATCCGACCTAGCTCATCGCCGTGGGGAGCCCCTGTCTTGTTTGTCCGAAAGAAAGACGGGACTTTCCGAATGTGAATCGACTACCGGGAATTGAACAAGGTGACGGTCAAGAACCGTTATCCTTTACCCCGAATAGATGATTTGTTTGACCAGCTTCAAGGATCGAGTTACTACTCGAAGATCGATCTGCGATCTGGTTATCACCAACTAAGAGTGAGCGAAGAAGATATCTCAAAGACGGCTTTCAGAACACGGTATGGTCACTATGAGTTTTCGGTTATGCCTTTTGGCCTAACCAACGCACCAGCTGTATTTATGGATCTCATAAATCGAGTATGCAAGGCGTACCTCGACAAGTTTGTGATTGTTTTCATCGATGATATTCTCGTCTACTCCAAGAACGAGACTGACCACGAAGAGCACTTAAGGGTAATTCTGGAACTATTGAAGAAGGAACAACTGTATGCTAAACTCTCGAAATGTGAATTTTGGCTTCGCGAGGTTCACTTTTTAGGACATGTGATCAACGAGAATGGTATCCATGTCGATCCCGGTAAGGTAGAGGCCATCAAAAACTGGGAAGCACCTAAGACTCCGACTGAGGTGCGACAATTCCTAGGACTGGCCGGCTATTACCGGCGTTTCATCGAGGGATTTTCAAAGATTGCTCAACCCCTCACCGCTTTGACTCACAAGGGCACTAAGTACAATTGGGGTGACGCGCAAGAATCCGCTTTTCAACTGTTGAAAACCAAGCTTTGTAGCGCCCCTATTTTAGCCCTCCCCGAGGGAACGGAAAATTTTGAGGTACACTGTGACGCATCTATACAAGGTCTCGGTTGTGTGCTGATGCAACTCGAGAAGGTTATAGCCTACGCCTCTCGACAACTACAGGTTCACGAGAAGAACTACACGACCCACGATTTGGAACTCGGAGCTGTGGTGTTTGCTCTTAAGATATGGAGGCATTACCTGTACGGTACCAAGTTTACCATTTACACCGACCACAAGAGTCTCCAACATATCTACGATCAGAAGGAGCTGAACATGCGACAGCGTCGTTGGGTCGAGCTGCTCAAAGATTATGATTGTGCCATCAAGTACCACCCTGGCAAGGCCAATGTGGTGGCCGACGCCCTCAGCAGAAAAGAAACAGATAAACCCAGACGGGTGAGAGCATTGCAACTCACGATTCATGCCAGCTTACCCGATCAGATTCGCGATGCGCAACTTGAAGCTTTGAAAGATGACAATCTTCCATCGGAACTCATGCGGGGCATGAACAAGCAACTTGAAACCAGATCGGACGGGGTCCGATATTTTGAGAACCGGATTTGGGTTCCACGATACGGAGAGTTGAGAACTCTAGTGATGGACGAAGCTCACAAGTCCCGATATTCTATCCACCCTGGCTCAGATAAAATGTATCATGATTTAAAGGCACTTTACTGGTGGCCGAACATGAAAGCCGACATTGCCACCTACGTGAGCAAATGCTTGACTTGTGCCAGAGTCAAGATAGAATACCAGAAACCATCTGGTCTACTACAACAACCGGAACTCCCAATGTGGAAATGGGAACACATCTCAATGGATTGTATCACGGGTTTACCTAAGACACCGACGGGATGCGATACCATCTGGGTGATCGTTGACCGGTTGACTAAGTCTGCCCACTTCTTAGCGATTAAGGAATCGAACAAAATGGAAAGACTAACTCGTGTTTACATGAAAGAAGTGGTGTCTAGACACGGAGTGCCTGTCTCGATCATTTCCGATTGAGATTCTCGTTTCACTTCGCACTTTTGGAAGTCGCTGCAAAGCGCACTAGGCACCCGTCTTGATATGAGCACAGCATACCATCCTCAGACGGATGGGCAAAGTGAACGAACTATTCAGACCCTGGAGGATATGTTGCGTGCATGCGTTTTGGATTTCGGAAAAAGTTGGGAACCCCACTTACCTTTGGTAGAGTTTTCGTATAATAACAGCTACCACGCAAGTATTAAGGCAGCGCCGTTTGAAGCGCTGTACGGACGGAAGTGTCGATCACCACTCTGCTGGGCAGAGGTGGGTGACAACCAAATCACTGGTCCAGAACTGGTACTCGAAACTTCCGAAAAGATTGTTCAAATCCGAAATCGCATGGCAGCAGCACGAGATCGCCAAAAGAGTTACGCCGACAAGCGCCGAAAACCTCTCGAATTTCAAGTGGACGATCAAGTGTTACTCAAAGTCTCACCTTGGAAAGGTGTGGTTCGCTTTGGGAAGCGAAACAAACTCAACCCACGGTATGTTGGTCCGTACCGGATAACTGAGCGCATTGGTCCGGTGGCGTACCGACTGGACCTACCAACAGAACTCAGTGGCGTACACGATGTATTCCACGTATCAAATTTGAAGAAATGCCTGTCCGATGAAACCCAAGTAGTTCCTTCGGAGGAACTGCAAGTTGATGAACAGTTACGTTTCATTGAGGAACCAGTCGAGGTTTTGGATTGGGAAACCAAAACGCTCAAGCACAGCAAAATTCCAATCGTTAAGGTTCGTTGGAACTCGAGACGTGGACCGGAGTTCACGTGGGAACGCGAGGATCAAATGATGAAAAAGTATCCTCACCTTTTTGAAGGGCTAACCAAACACAGAAAACCGCGAAACTCGGCAAACCGTCAGACATCACCGGAGGTATGAATTAAATTTCGGGACGAAATTTCTTTCTACTAGGGGATGATATGACAAACTGAAATTTTTTTTCTTACTCTTTCAAACTCTCATCACGACTTGACTCAAATTTTCGGGACGAAAATTCTTTTACATGGGAATGATGTGACAATCGTCAATTTCAGGTTAACTCCGTTAACTCAACTCCGTCAATTCAAACTTAAGATCATTGAATCTATAACGCACACTTCATTACATTTAAACTAGGGTTTAAATGACGCTTAACACTTACTACATGTGTAGTCTTTCGGGAATTGCACCGAAACGCAAACAAGTTGACGCAAACGATTGAGGAATAAACGAAAAACGTCAACATAATAATTATGTGATAATTATGTGTTAACATATGTGTTACTTGATTATATTGTGTGTAATGCTAGACAAGAAACAAGAACTAAGTTAGTTAAGTTAGAAAAACAACACTTGAAAGTAGAGGGACTTGAGTGTAACTTGTATGTCTATAAATATATCATTAACTTAACCCTAACTATTATTATTATTATTAACCCAAGATCCCGATCGGAACCCTTCACCCCATCCCTCACGGCTGCCGTCCACTTTATACACACATACAATCCTCAAATCAAGTGTTTGATTGAAGAACTAGGTGCTAGGAAGGTATAATTGATCATCCTTTACATTCTTGTTGCTTGATTTTGATGTTTGTTGGGTTAATAACAAACCCTAGCAGCCGATTTTATGAGTGTGTATAGCTAATATGATTGTGGTTGATTGAATGATGATTTGATAACTAGATTGAATCTTGTTGCATGTTGATTGTTGTGTCTTTGATTTGAGTTCAAACACAAACCCTAATCAAGTATGTAATATGTAATTGATGTGCATGGATGGTGTTTATGGAGTCTAGAGGGTCATATGAATGCATGATAGTTCATAGGTTGTTAATATATTGAGTTTGGATGCAAACAGTTTCTGGACAGAATGTGTATTTTATGTTTAAGTGACTGTAACGAAGTGTAAACATGAAAATTGGATGAGATTGTTGGTACTAAAGTAAACTAGACTGAGTCTAGTTTCTAAAGAATATAAACTTGTAATTTTTGGACAAGTAGAAGTTAACTTTTATGATTTTACAAAACTGTTGTGCAAAGCTGAGCTGTTAGACCTGCTGTTAGGTTATGTTGTAAATGATATATCTCATGAACTACGAGACCAATTGGGTTGGTTCCACTTCTGGAAGTTGACTCATTGAGTTAGGAACCAAACCCAAGTGGTCTTGCATTTATTGGATTTTTTGTTTAATGGGAATTGCAAATAACATTCTGTTGCGCATAAATTTGACTGTTATGAGTTTGCTGTAATGATTTGATGATTGTGAGAAAACTATGAGGAATAAAAATGTAATAAAATATGTTCTGGAAAACCTAAGACATATGTGCTTCTGTGATGATTTTTGATAAATTAATTGAGATGCTATGATCGGTGAAATAGTACAATCTTTCTAGTAGGATTTCTGTCTCGGTGAAACTAGCTGCTGAGTTTTGTGAAAATGCATGAAATATGATACTTGCTAATTTATTATCGTGTTTTGACCAAATTGCCCTTGAGGGGAATGATTGCAAGATGATTGTCATAATTTGACCAAAATGCCCTTATGGGGAATAATGGCTAGTTAATTGTTATTTGTTGACCAAAATGCCCTTACGGGGAATAATTGCTAGTAATGTACGTTATGAATACATGACACGTATATGATTGCTTACACATGTGATGTGTCACAAAAACACTTGTTAAAGTCACACACGATTCACAAACGAAACACGAAACATGTTATGTGCATAGGTATTATGTGCCGGGTCTAGAGACTCGATAATATTCCGACACTTAGAAAAATCTCTTTGTTGTTTTAGAACGTTAGAGAGAGTTTTTCGGTGATGCGCATCTTGGTGATTTATTTTGGGAAATTCTTCGCAAACAGTGAGTTTCACTTTCCCCTCTTTAAACTGTTTTCAAACGTTTTTCACTTGGGGGAGATAACATACTCCACAACGCATTTAAGATTTTGTTATAAATTATATATCACTTGTAAAGGCTAAGTGGCAAACGAAATATTTGAAGTCCTACACATCGAACCGGTTAATATTTAGAATAGCGAGTCACTGTTGAGTAGTACTACTGGGTTTGACAAACCCCACCCAACGCTAAACTCGACTGGAGGTCGAGCGGGTGTAATTTTGGCTAACACGTACCATGGTCTGGAGGACCTGGTGACAAGGCACTTACTAAACGAGTCAGCTTCGGTGTCGAACACTTAGTAATACTTGTTGTATAGACTAGCTACCTATCGATATATAATTTGACATAACACTATCTGGTAACGCTAAACGCCGTAACGTTGTTACGCAAAACGCTTAACGCAAAACGCTGTAACGCTGTAACGCTGAACGCCCCGCTAAACGATTTATTTTTATATAACTTGTGAACTCACCAACCTTGTGTTGACACTTTTAGTATGTTATTCTCAGGTAGCCGAGGCGGGCGCGCGGTTTAGGAACATGCATTGATTGAAAACGCTTTTGTCCTGCAAACTTATTTTTAACGGTTATCTTTGGTTTTAAGTCGTCCTGCGTGACGCAACTTTTGATTAAAGATTTTTACGCTTCCGCATTTTATTACTCGTAAACGTTTTCATGGTTTTGAAACTTTATTTTATGGTTTGATTATAACTGATGATTCCGATCCTGCCAGTTCACACCCTCTGATGGTAAAACTCCGTTAGTGGATTTTGAGGGTGTGACATTACACTTTCCACATATCTGATTGGGCGGCGCTGAGGTAACGTGGTAGCAACATGATTCAAGATCATTTGGAGGAATCTTGGATACATGAGAAATCTCTCACGCGCCACCGCTCTTCTTTGACGATCAATCTCGTAGAATACCATCTGACTAAAGCTGTAACGCTTATTGTAAGTCAGAGCAGTCATCGCCGACTGCATGGTTGCACCCATACCATCTGTACTAGCCTTTCTCCCTGACATACACACGATCATCACGTGCATGAGAAAGCGCCACTGGTCTAGCAAGAACCCCTTGCGTCTCTGAGTATCCCCCAAGGGACCAGAATATCCCATTCTTAGAAACGCACCATCTCGGAATGGAGCCACGAAATCTGTCGGATCGTCTCTCGTTTCATCTCCGAACTGCAAAGCCGCCCGGATCTGTTCAGATGAGAACTGAACTATCTGATTATTGACTGTTGCACGCATGACCGGGGGCTCGACTCGACAGTCATATTCCACTGTCTGCCAGAAATCTTCAATGTTTGGCAAAGATATCGGCAGTGTTGTGGTAATCGCGTGGAATATACGCGAGTGGAGTAGAAATGTGATGATCTCGCGGAAATCATCAACACCACTCGCATCCGGGTCCAATGTGATGTACATGTTGTGCCCCGGGAAAAACTGTCGGTTGTTGTCTCCACCTTCATCACCACCTGCACCACCTGCTCCAGCTACAGCTGCCATTTCTGCAACAAACAGGCTAAGTTAGAGAATCGTCGAGGCAAATCACAAGTTCGCCTGTTACCATGAGCGAAGTTGTGATTTATTCTGTATAGGCGAAGTTAGAGGTGGGGCGAAGTTGGGAACAACTTCGCCTGAACTTGAACTTCGCCGGATAACAGTTAAGTAAAAAGGGACAGGCGAAGTTAACGATAACTTCGCCTAACCACAACATCGCCTCAAATACTGTTACATAATTAATTATCAGGCGAAGTTAAACCTCAGGCGAAGTTAAGAATAACTTCGCCTAACCTGTAAGTTCGCCTGAATATGAATCAGCAACAGTTAGGTTTTCGAATCGACGTGTAGTTGGTGAATTTGGAGATTGAGGATCTCGTAATACATGTTTTTATGAAGTTCTAGACGATCAATATGATTACGACTACGTAATAACAAGTTTGAAAATCGGGTATTGAGGTTTCGACTAAACAGGGTCGCGAATCGGGTCGATACGGCCTTTGATTTACATCAATGACATAGATTATACGATACTACAACCCTACACACCTTTAATCGAATTAGAACTGAGAAAGATTAACACAGACGAATCGATATGTAACTTCCCTTAGGGTTTCAGTGAGTGAGTTCGCCGGTTTATGAAAATAATAAACGGTTTTACCTTAAAAATCCTTTATATAGGGTCAAGGTTATACAGGCGAAGTTATGGATAACTTTGCCTATTGCATGCGAAGTTATGGATAAGTTCGCCGGTATCAAACTTTACAAAACAAACCCCTATAATTTGAACAGTTTGCAATTAAGTTTTAAAACATCCTTTAAAGAGTTAAATGATACGATCAAGACCAAGTAACCAGTTATAAAATCATACAACTACATAAGTAGAAAAACTTTTTTTAAAAATAAAGTACACGGGATCAAATTTCAGTCTCGACAGGGACTACCATGTCTTAGAAAAGATCCGAACAGGAATCATACTAATTACGTGACTGTCACACAGATCCGTGTTCAGCTATGACATAAAGAAACAGGTTGTAAGCAGGTAAATAACTTAAAATGGTTTTCATCGTTTCTGTGATACGGGTTAGGTTCAATTAAGCTCAAAACTTAAATGGGCAACAACTCAGAGATTATGATGTCTCCTATCTATTCTCAAAGCGTATTTGGCTTTCCCCAAGTCACCCCGAGTTGACCTCGACCCGTAGTGTCTGATTAAATAGTAAGTACTCTTCAATCTTTAGACTCTTCATCCCGTTCTCTTTCTTACATCTTGATTGAGAAGTATTAACATTATAAACTCTAGAATGTCTCAATAACACACATTTTTTTTAAAGTATTTACACAACTTCAGAGTAGTAAACAACTGCAAGTCCCGAATCTGGATTACTGCAGTTTCTTGACACGCTATCTTCACGGGAATCAGAACACTCACGGGCTCGTGTATGACTGGGTAATCGCTTTTCTGCCTATCATTCTGAAAGATATATATGGAGACATGCACAACTCTTAAGGAGTTTCCACGTAAAATCGAGGAGATTTAGTTAGTATCACTTCTACTTTTACGCACCATGAAAAGCTACCATGACATACAATGACTGTTCTAAAGTCTTTTAGGCCTAATAACTTCACTAGTTAAGCACACAGAATCAGTATATCTATCACTTTCCAAGGTTGGATCAATTTTCTGTTAAACATAGTAAAGGAACTTCTTACGAAGTAGTAGACTTGAAAAATAATTTCATCTCCCAAAAAAATTTTTAACATCTATCGCCCCGATCAAGTCGAAGTCTTCAGGTAAACGGCTATCCTGAAGATCCAATGGATCAGCTGGACCGACCACATACGAGTATGTGTCCTTCTAACTAAGTATGAACGACTTTCAGCGAAAGAACAAAAACACATCATAAACCGCCCCGGTCACTTTCAGTCATCTGGTTAATGGCTATCCTCATATTCTACAAGTAGAAATGAGGACCAAACATATCCGAAGATATGTCCTTCAAACTGAGGCAACCGACATAATTCTAAGCGATAGTGACGTTTTTTTTTTTTCAAAGACAAAAAAAACACGGTTACTCGGGATTGATCATCCCATTCAGCTCAACAAGGTTTTGAAATCGAGTTTTGTCAAACGCTTTAGTAAACAAGTCAGCGAAATTATCCAACGTATCAACCTTTTCGAGCACAATCAATTTCTTCTCAGCACAATCCCGTATAAAATGATGACGGATGTCAATGTGTTTAGTTTTGCTATGCTTTACGGGATTGTTAGTTACTGAGATAGCAGCAGTGTTATCAATGCAAATAGGAGTATGAGTGAAATTCAGACCATAATCGCGCAATTGCTGTTGAATCCAAAGAACCTGGGAGCAGCAGTTCGATGCTGCCATGTATTCTGCTTCACAGGTTGAAATGGCGACTGAGGTCTGCTTCTTGCACTGCCATGACACTAATCTGCCTCCAAGAAACTGACATCCACCTGTTGTTGACTTCCGATTCTGATTGCAACCTCCATAATCAGAATCTGTGTAGGCGACCAACTCCAAGTCTCCTCCTTTCGTGTACCACAACCCTAGCTTAGGTTTGCCTTTGAGATAGCGCAATATCCTCTTCGCACCCTTCAAGTGAGATTCCTTTGGGTTTGCCTGAAAGCGTGCACAAAGACAAACTGCAAACATAATATCAGGTCTAGAAGCAGTTAAGTACATTAAAGAACCTATTATTGCCCGATATTGGGTTGGGTCCACGTCTGCATCGTTGTCTGAATCAACACCCAATTTATGGTAGACGCAGACTGGAGTATCAAATGGAGTGCTGTCCTCCATCTTGAAGCGTTTGAGAACATCATGGACATACTTAGTCTGATGAATGAACATCCCATCTTTCTTCTGATCAACCTGCAGTCCTAAAAAGAAAGTTAGTTCACCCATAGCACTCATTTCAAACCTCTTTTTCATGACGGCCTCAAATTCCTGACACATGGCGACTTTTGATGCAGCAAAGATGATGTCGTCCACGTAGACTTGCACAAGAAGAAAGTCGCTTCCTTTTCTCTTAAAGAACAGTGTGCTATCGATCTTTCCCCTTTCAAACTCATTCTCAAGCAAGTAGTCGGATAGTGTTGAGTACCAGGCACGAGGGGCCTGATGTAGCCCATACAGTGCTTTACTTAGCTTGTATACGTGATCAGGAAAGTCTGGGTCAGGAAAACCCGGAGGTTGCTCAACGTACACAACCTCATCGACCTTACCGTTAAGAAACGCACTCTTCACATCTAACTGGAACACCTTCATCTCCTTGTGTGCAGCAAATGCCAAAAACAATCGAATGGCTTCCAATCTCGCCACAGGAGCAAACACCTCATTGTAGTCGATCCCCTCTTGCTGATTAAAACCTTTTACAACCAGCCTTGCCTTGTTCCTGATAATTATCCCCTTTTCATCTCTCTTGCATTTGAAAACCCATTTTGTGCCAATCGCATGCACATTCTTCGGTTTTGCTACCAAATTCCATACTTCCATCTTCTTGAACTGGGCTAACTCTTCTTGCATGGCTTCGACCCACGAGCTGTCCTTGAGAGCCATTTGATAGTTCTTTGGTTCAATCTGGCTGATGAAGCAGGTGTACAAGCATTCGTTTATGATTCCTGTATCTTTAATGCTTGTGTAAACACAGGTGTGCTCATTCAAGCTTTGTCTTGTTTGTACACCGTCGGACAGATCACCTATCACGTTCTCCAAATGGTGATTTTTGTGAACTCTCGTAGTCGGAACCGAACAGACTTGCAGATTGTCTTCCAGGTTCGAAGGTAGCTCATCAATGGGTGATTGTTGTTGAGAGTGAAAAGGATTGAAGAATTCCTCTTCTGTAGAGGCAGCAGGGGTATCGACAACATTTGACGAGGAAGGCTGACATTCATCATACTGCGGTCGTTGCACAAAATTGTCTTCCCCATCGTAAAGCATCTTCGTAGCAATTCTCTCATCAACTTCTGCACAATCCAAGTAAGGCATGTTAAAAGATTTAAAAAGCCTATCATAGTCGAAAACCCCAGCGGGTCTCGTGCTTGGTTTTGGTGATTTGTAACTTGTGATATCAGTGTTACACACCACCTCAACCTTGCTGGTCGATGTATTAAAGACTCGTCTGTTGGGAGTCCCAACAACATATCCGACTAAAATACCTTCGTCGGCTATTTCACCAAATTTAGAATTTGTCTTTAATATCGAACACGGGGACCCGAATGGTTCGAGACCACTCAAGTTGGGCTTTCTCCCATGCATAAGTTCATAACATGTTTTATTCAATCTTTTAACAGTTAACACTCTATTAAGGATATAACAGGCTGTTGCAACAGCTTCAGCCCAGAACACCACAGGAAGTTTCGAATCAGCCAGCATGGTTCTGGCTCCTTCAATTGACGTTCTGTTCTTCCTCTCAGCCACTCCATTTTGTTGCGGAGTATACGGAGCGCTGTACTGGTGGTCAATCCCTTTCTGTAAGCAGAAGATCTCCATCTGATAGTTTTTGAACTCTGTCCCATTGTCACTCCTGATGAATTTAACTCTTTTCCCCATAATATTCTCAACCTTGGTAATCAAATTTATTACCATCTGAACCGTTTCATCCTTTGACTTCAGGAAATATACCCAAGAGTATCGAGAGAAATCATCAGTGATCACCAAGCAGTATGATGTTCCACCTAGGCTTTTTACATTCACGAGACCGAAGAGATCCATGTGAAGTAGGTCTAGGGTACTGACTATTGAATTAACCTTCTTGGTGTGATGGATTTCTTGTGTTGCTTTCCCTTTTTGCACGATAAGCATTGGTCTTCAAAGTTGAAATTCTTCAAGGGAACACCCAGCACCAGCCCATTCTTGACAATGTAGTTCATTTTCCGAAGATGAATATGCCCCATTCTCCGATGCCATAACTCGGACTTCGATTTAGTTGCTTTTGACAGAAGGCACGATTCTTCTGTTGCCATCTCAGTCGACCTCATGTCCATAACATACGTATTCTTTTCCCTTGGAGCCTTCATTACTATCCAATCCTCTGGTATCTTGAAACCAGGATATAGTATCGCTTCATTCTTGGTAAAGTGCACAGTGTAATCTTTGTTACAGATCTGCGATACACTAAGCAGATTATGCTTCAGTTCTTCAACGAAATTCACTTTCTCTAACGTCATTTTACCATTAGTCACCGTCCCAATTCCAGTAATCCTTCCACCACTCTCTCCAGCAAAACTCACTCTTCCTCCCTGAACAGGTTTCCATTCGTGTAACAAATTCTTGTTACCCGTCATGTGCCGGGAACAGCCGCTATCCACAACCCATAGATTGTTTGCAGCCCTGTTCAACTGTTCCTGCACGATTAAAGCAGAGGATTAAAATCTGGGGACCCAAGACCTATTGGTCTTGGGTCGATACATCCCGTACTTTGGCTGTCCAAAGTTAGTATTAGAATGATATCTGTAAGTCCTAAAAGGATACCTTCTTGTAGATTGACTATGAGAACATCCAAACCTTCGTGAATTAAATGAATTATTACTCATGATTTGGTTGTTAACAGGGAAAAACTGAGATCGATTTCTTTGAAAACCTGGATTAGTCCAATTTCTGAACTTTGATGAGTTTTCATTTTTACCATTATAGTGATTACTGTTAGTTCTATTCTCAGTTTTTGAAGGCCTCATACCTCTGAATCTCTGCTTCAGAGGGCAATCAGCAATCAGGTGTCCTAATTGATTGCATCTGAAACAACTTCTGTGTTCAACTTTCGTATCAATAGTTGTTTTAGATGTTGAGGCTGTATTACTGCCCGTTTGTCTAACATATGGTGGGACATACGGGTTTAGTGGAGAATTCTTTTCATTTGGTTTATGTTCCTCTCCACGTTTTGGTAACACTGCCTCTTGTTTTGTCTCACTAGACTCGGATGTCTTGTTCGAATTTGATGTGACAGGACTAGGAATAGAAATCTTAACATTAGAAACAGTCTTACTCGTTTCGCCTTTACTAACTTCTGGATCTTTAATCGTTACCTTAACCGGAATTGTCTGACCAAAATCAACATCAACAGATTTCTGATTACTAGGATCATAAGTATAGTTATGATCGTAAGGTGGTGGAACTTCATGATATCCAATTCCTCCCCTTTTAACTGGGGAACCTTGATCACTAACGAGGTGATCAAGTATAGCGGAGGAATTTCTAAATTGCTCAAGTTTTCTGTTTAGTTTCACCACTTTCACCTGGTGATCAGCTATCTGTTTATCCCTTTCAGCTATTAGTTTGGTTTTCTCTTCTAACACTTCATAGCTAAGATCAATTACTTGTATTTTCTCAGCTAGACTGGCTTTAAGACTTCTAATATCTTTCTCACTAGCTTTTATTTTTACCTTATAACTGTTTTCTCTAGCTTTAGTGAAATGATGATCTTCTTTTAATGTTTTAAATTGAGCATCCAAACTAACAAACTGATCAGTTATAGTTGTCAATTGTTTAGACAGATTTTCACATTTCGTACAAGGGAGTTTAGTACTTACCTCGGAGAGCTGGTCTGCCACTTCTGCCATGTAAGCTTGATTTTCTCCAGTCACTTTCTCACTTCCTGCAGTTTCGATGGTCACCAAATTGGCCTGTTCGAACACTTCCTCAACATGCAGATTCCAGTTGTACTCCCCGTTCTGTCTGGATATCATCGCCCTATTCTCACTACTTCCACCACTCTGTTGTGTAGACCTGTTCTGACTGCGTTCTACACGTTCATTTGTGCACTCTTTAGCAAAGTGGCCATTCTGTTGACAGTTGTAACACCGTACCTTTGACTTATCAAAACCAGGTCTTTCACCAACAAACTTTCTACCAGTCTTCTTCATAAACCTCTTAACCCTTCTCACAATCATCGCCATCTGCCACTGCAGATCCATCTCTTCCAGATCATCAGCATCGATCTGATCATAGTCTTCGTCTAAGGTTGCAGGGTCAACAATCTTACCTTTAATGTAATTTTCATATGAAGCAATGAAAGATGCATAGAGAGCAAACTGCTGTTCAGCAGATTTAACACTCATGGGCATCTTAGAGTAGTTGTTGTTAGGAACACTTGAGGAAAAACTACTCTTGGTTGCTTGAGGTTTAGAAGCGTTTGATCCACCAGCTACAAAACACACATCACCATTCATGTTGAGAGATACATGACCTTCATGTGTTGAGTTAGCACCCGAGTCTCCTTTTGAGTAGTAAGCAGATGATTCAGACTTCGAACTTGAACTTGAATTAACCTTTGCACCATACATTCCCGGATCTTGAACCTGATCAGTTGGTGTCTCTTTACGAACCATGTTAAGTTCAAACGTTCGTAGTTTGTTGACTGCTGTTTCCAAGTCATAGTCGGCAAACTCTTTATCTTCTCTCATCAAGATAGTGTACATCTCACATTTCGGTGGGAGAGCATCAAGAAGCTTTTCCACGATCTCATCTTCTTTGTAAGCAATGGAATAATTGCTGAGTTCGGTCATCAGATGATAATATCTCGTGATGATATCATCAAGTGATTCATTCTTCAAGTACTTGAACACCGAGAATTGGGTTTTAAGTAGTTTAATCTTTGATGCACGAATCCCCACATTACCCTCAAATCGGTTTTCAAGCGCTTCCCAAAGCTCTCTGGCAGTTTTATACTTCCTAAAGGTGTAAAGAATCTCTTGTGGAAGAGCCATTGTTATCGCTGCATGAGCTTTGCTTTCAGCCTCATACATTTTCTTTTCTTCTTCTTCCATCTTATTGTATTTCTTTATCTGTTCACGACCCTCATACAAAGCAGTTGGTGGAATGTAACCATCTTGAATGCACACCCACATCTTAGCATCTTGGTATTTAACATACTGTTCAAACCGATCTTTCCAAGCCACGAAATCGGTTCCTTTAAGCATTTTCGGTGCCTTTGTAGCTGAACCCGCTTCCACTTCCATTTTCACCAGTTCCGTAATATTTATAGAAATCATCTTTCACGAAACGAAAACACAATAGAAACCCGAAAAATAAAAAATTTATTCTTAACAGTACTGTAGGCGAAGTTGAAGTTAACTTCGCTTAAGTCTTATCTTTGCTTGAATTCGTAACTTCGCTCTCTTTTCTAAATTCGCCTGATTTGGCGAAGTTGTGGATAACTTCGCTTAAGTTAAGCGAACTTGTGAGGTAGGCGAAGTTGTGGATAACTTCGCTTAACCTTATATCTTCGCCTAAACCCTACAAACAGTAGCGGCAACTTCGCCTGATGAACACGATGATTTTGCAGGTTTGATTTCTGGATTTTGCGAGGTATGCGAAGGTGTAATGGGTTGTTTATGATGGTGGGAGGTGAGTAGGACACAAAAACTCGGTAAACTCGTCCCGCGAATAGTCGAACGGAACGATTTCTACACCCGCGTGATAATCCCGAACCACACAATCACGAGCAAAGGCTCTGATACCAATTGTAGGTTCCCAGCCGGATCTACACGGAATATCTCGTTCTACGTAGGTGCGGAATCCCTACGTAAGACGTTACGAGCGTAGAAGACGATAAGAGCTAACACGATCAAACACACGTTACAATAAACAAAGACACGTTGTATTGCAACTGGAAACACGTGATTCACTGATCACCGATTACACAAACTCGTAAACAACTCGTACAATGATTCAATTGAAACACAGCCGTAACCTAGCTGCTTATAAAGCACGACAACTTCGCCAAGCATGTTTAGGCGAAGTTGTCCCTAACTTCGCTTGTTCCACAAGTTCGCCTATACAAGCGAACTTGTGAGAACTTCGCTTACATACAAAACACAAATCCAACTAACTCGATTACAGACACTATATACTGAACTACTGACATCATGCACCAACAAGTGGATTTTGAGGGTGTGACATACTTCACATCCTTCGTTTAACAGTCATACCCCTTGCCGATACTTGCAATATCCGAAGATCGTTCACGCCCCGACAAGTGTTCATTTATAATCTTTATACATCATCCATACATTACATATGACATTTATATCTTTATTTAAAAACTGACAGTACGTGCAATATCTGAAGATCGTTCGCGTACGACAATCAATCATTCATATATCATAGTTATTTATATAGTCGTATCTTTAACTATCACCTGGAAGTACATGCAATATCCGAAGATCATTCATGTACTAACATCATAACATACATACATCATTCACATATCATATATACACATCCATCATACCTTTAACTATCACTTGACGGTACATGCAATATCCAAAGATCGTTCATGCATCGTCAAACAATCATCATACATAAATCGTACAAGGCATACACTTATCACTTAAGGTAAGTGTATTAACTATCACATCGAGTATGCACACAGCCCCGAAAATATGACAGGGAAGTGGGGCTAGAAATTCACTTGAATGCGGTTACGTTCACCATTAATAGTTATTCCCTTCTTGAGCTGTGCACGGCTAACTATATAATAATTACATGTATCAATTAACTATTACTACTCATATCGTATTTCTTTCTTTATATAACCCACAACAAACGGGGATCCGGGGGCAGCGCCTCTGGCAGCTGGGTTCTAGGGGCGGCAGCCCCTAGCAGGGTCCAAGGGGCAGAGCCCCTAGCTGGGGTCGAGCTGTCTTAACACATTTTCCATTAGAATTTGAATTATTTTCTAATTCGCTAACTCCTTCGCCCTAACGAATTAAGCCTAATTCGTAAGCTAATTCATTACTTTCATAATCTAGTTCGTTAACGGATTCGTCATCTGATCATCATCTAATTCGCTACCTTATTATAACGAATTGGGTAAATAACGAATCACTTGCTTCGTTATCTTTCCATAGCGAATTGGCGGGTAACGAATCACTTGATTCGTTATCTTAGCATAACCTAGTTCGTTATTTGAACATAGCGAGGGGGGGGGGGTGAATAACGAATCACTTGATTCGTTATCTGAACTTAACGAATGGTGAACTAATTCCTTATCTAATCCAGACTTTGAAGTCAAAATTGCCAAGAACAGCAAATAGTCAACAGACCCCATAAATCTGCAATTAACCTTCGATACTCAACGAAACAACACAAATTTGGTACCATTAGATTCGTATTCTCAGCGCCAACAAACCCTAATCATCAAATCCGTCTAACATTAACGTTTAGTGGGTGCGATTTACACCTAAGCACCTACGGCTCGTTTATCAATCGATTAACCCGTCAATCGTTTATGGTTTTCAGTAAGGTTTGTTGTGCTAGGTTCGTTTTTATCATTAACATATAAATCTAAGGTTTCCAGCACCGAACCTTAATGGACGATTTCTAGATATAAACGCACCTTAAACGAGTCAAACTACAAACACGAGCTGATCTTGATGCAGGTTTGGTCCGTTACTACGTTCTAGCACCAACAAGCTCGGGTTTTCGCCTTCGGATCTTGGTTCGGGTTAGAGAATAGTGTTTGTGTGTGTTTATCAAGGTGTAGGCTATGGTGTAGAGAATGGATAAAAATGGAAAGGATTAGGGTTTAAGGGGGTATTTATACTCCCTTAAGCCCATGGACCTAAGACTCATCTTTCCATTTTGGTCCATAATTAATTTCATCTAAAAAGCTTACTTAACCTATCATATTTTATAATTATCAACCAAACGGAAAATTGGGATGTTACAATAACATTCCATGTTTAATCAATTAACCAAAAATATACATAATCTTACCTCCATATACAAAATGTATGACAGAAGTATTTTTACACCAACATTGATCGATCTAAGAAGCAAATCCACGATCATTTTAAGTTTCATTTTTATTACTCATTGTTCCATTTATATGTATTGTTATTAATATGCATACATTTACATTTATATCAATATACTTACGTGTATACAATCTTATTACTTCACAAACGGTAGAATGGAGCCATAAAACATTTTGGTTGATGTTGATCGTTTGTCCACTGCTACAATAGTGTTTTAGTTTTATCACTTCTCAGGATTATTGATATTCTGCTTACCGGTAATCTAATGTACTTTCTTTCGCTAATCCCTTCGACTTTTGTAATGCACATCTATTAAAATTGTTTATGAGGATCTTCATATTAACATGTTGAATAAACATAAAACTCTCTACACAATCTGTTTATTACATGTTATAATGCATACTATTGTATTACCCAGTTTTTCAATCAAAAAACATGCATAACCAATATTACATCAGAATCTTAAATTTATTATTAGTAATTATATTGTTTAATTGAACATTTTATGTATATAGTTATAAGATAACGCTAATTCCAAAGTTAAGTTATTGTGGTGCACTTTTTTTTATGATTTACATCAGAATCTTAAATTTATTATTAGAAATTATATTGTTTAACTCTGGATTTTATGTATACTGTTATAAGATAAATGTAATTCCAGAGTTATGTTATTATGGCACATTTTTTTATAATATAAGTGACTAACATTTGTATATGCATTAGGATATATTGTTGTAAATTTTGATTTAAGATTGTTTAACCTTAATTTAAATATACTATGATGTTTAACTAGTCAGTCGAATTGACAATTACATAGTGTTTTTTAATTAACTATTATTTCTTATGACAGGTTGTGAATGAAATTTCCTTCTTTTAGTTGACAATTATCTAGCCCGTGATGTTGATGTGCTATATGGTGGAATTTTTGGATGATATGTTACTTTTGATGCAACTTTTAAAGTTATTTGATCATGGTTATGTTTATAATGGTTTGTAACTAGATGTATATGTTTTAGTATTCTAAATACTCTTGGAACGTTGTTTGGGTTTATGAAGTTGTATTAATCTTATGATGGTTAGTAAGATATCTTAATGGTGTGTTGGTTTATGTATAATCCTTTTAGTTTCATTTTCTGTCTCATGTATGTTATATCCAACATTACAATAATTAATAATTTTCAATTATATAATAATCATTTGAATAGTTATTCGTAAAATCATATTATACAAATTGTCCATACTTTATATTCACTAACAATAATCTTACTCCGCCCCTCCATGTATGTTTAATTAACATTGTTTATGTTAACATCCGTGGCATCCACGGGTCAATAACATTGAGTACAATAAACAAACAAAGGATATTAGTCTCCAAAAAAATATATATAAAAAATCAAATTCTCCAAATATTAAAAACATAACAATGAAAACATATCATCCCTTTATTAGTCAATAAATGCTAATAATAATTTGAAGAAGTTATCAATTATATCATTTGATGATAAACTGAAGAGGAAACTTGTGGATGCGTTTGACGTTGAGGATGAATCTAACATGTCAGCAACTAAGTGTAAAACATTAAATGTGGAAGAAAAGACCAATGTGTTTAGTGGTGTTGTTAAAGATGAAGTTGATGTCAAAATGATGTTGAATTTGTAACTCCAAAGTTGGAGGAAGTTTTAAAAGAATGGTTATGATTACCATTTATTGATTAATAAATAAAGATGATATGTTTTTATTGTTATGTTTTAAGATTTGGAGACTTTTTTTTATTTGTAGACTAATTTTTTTTGTTTGCTTATTGTACTCTTGGTATACGTTATAAAATGTTATAATTTTTCATTTATCTTCTTTATCTTTATTAATTTTCGTATGTTTTTGTAGTTGAGTTAAAATAAGTTATGTAAAATTATTATTTGTATTCAAATACGACATTTGCATTTAATTAAATTGATATGATTTTACCTATATATTACGTTTTATATATGTTCCATCCGTGTGTAATACGCGTACTATCCTAGTATAACATTAATCCACAAACCATTTTTAAATCCATAACCCACCAAACCAACACATGTTGCTTGCCAATCATTTTTATTACAAATTTTATTTTTATCTATTTAAAAACATGGAAATAGGGTTAAAAAAATAAATATGTTATTTGGTAACATATAAGATAGATGATTATGTTATTTACAATGGAACCACAGCCGCCGAGCGTGATTTTAAAGACTCATTTGAAGTTCTCGATTTTAACGAGAGCTCGATAAAATATCAATCTATATATTTTTTAAATATTTTTAAATATTTGTGATAAACTATAAAGTGGTTAAAGCTCTAGTGTAAAATTAATGCATAAAAGTTTAAAAGATACAAAACTTAAATATAAACAAGGTCTATACAAGTCACGAGTTGGGGCTCGATAGCCTTCGTGTAATGACTGTTTATATGTTCTTTAATCATATGTAAACTGTGGCTCAGAACAGTTTTTCAAATCGTTAATTTATTTAAATATATAGTTAGCGTGTCAAACATGATGTTACGTCATATGGTTCCTTTTGGTCACCTCGTGTGTATTGACCTCGTCATGCAGTTGGACAATTAGCCCATTCCCAATGCATACAATCTGCACTCTCTATCATGTCGGGTAATCATGCACCCTTGCATGGGCCTCGTATAGACGTAGTAGATCGTTCCAGTTGGACTCTCTCAGATAATGTGATCCATATCGTTTCAATATTCCTATATTTTACACAACTTTTATAGAATAATTGATTAAAGTAAACAAGTGATATACTTATTTAAAAAGAGACAGAATTACAGAAATTGTCCTTTATGTTTACATTAGATTTCAGTGGTTGTCCTTTATCTTTAAAAGTAACAGAATTTATACTTTACGTTTCAAAATGTTACACCGTTTGTCATTTTGGCCTAACCCAGTTAAGTTTTCTCGTTAAGTTAGGTCATGTGCGTTGCACATGAGGGCAAATTCGTCAATTAACATTTTAATAAAAAAACAAATTAAATAACTTGATATATATGTATATTTAATTTAACCCAACCCCCCTCCTCTCTTCCTCCCTCCATACCACTGAGCTCCATCTCCGGCGAGCCACCACCGTCGCCGTCTTCGATGACGAAAACATATTCACTCCCACCAGAAACCACCACCAACAATACTGCCGTAGCCCCGTGTCTTCACCATCATCGCCCGCCATCGTCTTCCACCTTCATCGCCGCCACCAACCCACCACGACCACACCACTAACTAAGAAGGACGCTTCCACAGCCAAACCCCACCAATGGTGTCGCCGGAAAAACATGGAGCACACCAGCCAAACCCCACCACCGGTCTTGCTGGAAAAAGGTGGAGCACCACTTGCAAAACACCACCGACTAATGAGAGGGGATGATATTTCATATGAACAGCGGCGCCAAAATCATCTGTATGCAATCCCCAAATGCCGGCAACGGTACCAAAATCAAAAACCCTAATTTCGTATTTAATCCCTAAATGCCAAATTTATCTTTCTATATTTCAATCAGATCTACCTACATATCAAGATCAACCTTACAAACCATAAACACCAACGATTTCGTGTCCCTGCAACTTTAATCGCCGGAAACATGGCCGTATTTTGTGGACTTCAGATTTAATGGAATACTCCGGCCACTCCAAACAACATCCGTACCTAAGGTGGCCGGATTTAACAGTGGACTCCGGCAGGGAGGGAGCTTGACTGGCGATGGTTTCCGATGGGTGGTGGTCTGGGTTGGGTACTTGGGTGAATGAAGAGAGAGAGAGAGAGTGTGTGTGTGTGTGTTTTTCTTTATATATATATTTATAGTTAATTTTAATTTTAAAATGTTTTTTTTTTCTAAATAATGGGTAAAATGACTAATATGCCCTCATGTGCAACGCACATGATCTGATTTAACAAGAAAAATTAACTGGGTTAGGCCAAAAGGACAAACGGTATAACATTTTGAAACGTAAAGTACAAATTCTGTTACTTTTAAAGATAAATGACAACCACTGAAATTTGGTGTAAACATAAAGGACAATTTATGTAATTCTGTCTTTAAAAAAATGAAACGTATCGTAACAAAAATACTCCAAGGTGTCCCGAGTTGTTTTATCGGCCATCTTTAAATACTCGTCGTTGATGTTGGCCGTGTTTCCGCAGGCGAGCACGCGTATGGCTAACGTAACCTTCTGAATAGCCGTGAATCCTAGCGTCTCTCGGCCGTCCGGTTTTTGCTTAAAGTAATCAAGCTCACACTCCAAATCAATGGTGATGCGCATAAATAAATTTTTAGACATCCGAAAGCGACGCCTAAAGGTTATCGGGTTCTTGTATCTCGGCGAGACGTTGTAGTAATCCGCCATCAACCGGTTATTGACATCGATACGATCTTGTTCGATGTATGCTCTTTTTGAAATGAGGGGTGGAGGAGAGCTAACATAATTCATATAAGTTGTCGCGAGCACAATCGCACTCGTAACCGCCTCTTCCTTCGCGTCGTCTTCGGCTTGTCGGCCATGCCCGAAAAATTGATTATATATAGAAGTAGGAGAATCCATTTAGGGTTTATAGGGAAGTTGGTGTGAGGAAATATAGAGTAGAAAAGAAAGATTTATAAATTTGGTGAGTTTTGATTGGGGATGAAACTGGTTAATATATATAAAAACAAATTTTTTTTACAACGGCCATATGACCATTGGGGGATTAAAAAAATATTTTTTAATCTTCGAGCCACCATCACGTTATACACAAAACGTTGGCCACATTTTAAACACCCAAAAACGCCGGGGGGGGGGAGAGGTTGCCTCCGGCGTTATATCCCAAAATGCAGCCGTAACGCTGCCACTACGGAAGGTCTTAATTTCTTATGACCTTAAATTCCATACATATGTATGTGTCATGACAAGAAAAAGATTCATGGAGCTACAGGGTCAATGGACTCTCTTTGTATTAGTCGGGGCAAACGTTTTTTCCACAATTTTTATACCTTTTTTTACATAATTAGAGTGTCAAACACGATTACAAGTATTTCAACAATAATCCACTTTCTTTTTAAGCTATTAGAACACTTTGACACTCTGGAAATGGGCTTTGAAAAGATTGTAAGAATAGCACGTACCATATCTAAAGCAAGCAAGAACACTTTCAAAGTTTCATGAACAAAATGCTCTTTGGTTGCTGGAATATCCTTCATGAACACAAGCTCCCTAACTGTCACAACACTAGTCTACCCATACGACCCTACGTGTTATACACACATAAGTCTATCATAATAAAGACTACGCATCATACAAATACCCAAGTCTACCATGAGACTCTACCCTTCGTACACATACCCAAGTCTACCATAAGACTACATATCGTACACGTACACACAACTCTGTCATAAGACTCCACACTAGACCGACTATGGTCACCCATGTCGTCCCACACCCATACCCATACCCATACCCACACAAGGTGTATTAAGTCCCGGATCGATAATCAAACACCAACTAAACGAATAACTCTCGTTTATATTAATCAGAAAATATCACTCTAAAAACTTATTACAAACCCTCAAACCCTAACTCGGTTCGCTCTTGATGAACCCTAACTCGGTTACACCAAATTCACAATCTCTAATGTCTAACCATAACTCGGTTTATATATATACTAATCTAACTTGCTAGCCAAGACATAATAAAACCTTAATTCTTGGGTTGGGCCTTACACTTGGGCCAAACAACAATTGAGCCAACAGTGTAAATCCCCACCAATGACTCGGACACAACGCCTAAAGCGCTATGTCGCTAACACTTTACCATAACCCGCATTTTAAGTCAAAAGATAGTTTTAAGCATAGTTTATACGACACATGTATGCTAGCCCCAGAAACAGTAAATATGGGGAATAGAACTCACTCGAGCAAAGCTTCAGACTTGCTTGATTTCCCAATCCTAGCCTCAATCCATACGCTACTGAAACTATCGAGTCGAACCCGAGCCTAGCTAGCACCACCGTTGCCAGCAACATTCGCATCCACTTCCTGACACTTTGTCAAATAGATCCTTTTTTCGAGTTAACCCCGTCAACTAGAATGATGCCCGCATTGACTGAAATTTTCATTTAACCTCAATCGTTAACCGACCGATTTCAGGATGTTAGAAAATATTTTTTTCTGTTAGGTAATTGTTCTAAGATTATTACATTAATATTATTTATATTAAAATTAAAATATAGAAAACTTAAGTGAAGATTGAAGCGTATACTCTTTTGAGTTAATGAGTGGAAAGTAGATAGGTGGTAATGTGCTAATGTCACACATGATAGTGAGTGAAGAGTGACTTAGTATACCTTAAGGTCTTTATGTGTGTTTACAGTTTAGTTTACAATCTGAAACAGTCTAAGCTGGTCATCAGCTTTATTTTCAGGTTGGTCTTCTTTTTTAACTTGTGGGTTTGGTTTCAAATATTTCAAACTCATAGCTAACCGTCTGGCTGTGGGTGACACGAAACCTTCATGGTTTTACCGACTGTAAAAATAAAACTTACCTAGCTAGATAAGAAAGAAAGAAAAAACAAAACAGCATCACATAATTTGGAACAAGACAATAAGAAAAACCAATTTAACATTAGTTGTTGGTCATGTCTATATTGATTCATCCACACACTCAAACAATCCTATTCACTTCGAAAAACTTTACAATGACATCCAATGTAGTTGTCGTGATTTTGTTGTAATTAAAAGTTGATTAAGAAGCTAATCATATATATATATATATATATATATATTCTTACACCGAACTGTTGTTAATTAGTTAAAAACGGGTAGCTTTATCTTGGCCAGGATGGCCGCAAAAAGTAAAAACACCGTAAAAGAATTGATATTCCAGACACTATTTACCATAACTGCTATTCACACCATCTCTAAAACTAAAACATTTGTGTTGTCTAAATAGTAGCTCCCTTGTATTATCTTGTAGAAACCTTTTTTTCTTAAAAATTTCTATTAGCTTAATATGAAAAGAAGTTGAAATATAAACAGGTTGTGTATGACAAAGAAGCAAAGAGCATCACGTGATTTGGAAGAAAACAAAAGATACATAATTATACGACACATACACAAACAAACAACACAAACGTTGAACATGACATCCAATGTAGTTGTCGTGATGGTGCCCTTCGTCGCCCAAGGCCATCTCAACCAGCTCCTCCACCTCTCCCGCCTCATCTCCGCCTACAACATCCCCATCCACTTCATTTCCACCACCACCCACAACCGCCAAGCCCGCCTTCGCCTTCACTGCTGGAACCCGAATAATATTATCCAATTCCACGACCTCTCCGACCCTATTCAATCAATCGACACACCAACGGTTCCAGACGCCAACCACCACTTCCCTACTCATCTCCAGCCGTTGTTTAACTCATCCGTCAATCTCCGTGGCCCCGTCACCGACTTCGTCCACTCTCTTGCGAAAACATGCAATATGTAACATCCTAAAATTTTAATGATGAATAAAGGAAGTTATGTTTAGTGATTTCGCGTAATTAATTAATATCGGGTAAGGAGCGGGTCTTGGACTTGGATTAATTGAGAGGGGTTAAATGAGAATGGGATTTCAGGGATATAAATACCCCAAAATCCCAAAATATCTTCATTTTTCACCAAACTCCCTAACACTCCAAAAACACACACATACCACACTAACTTCGCCGCCGGACCGAAGGCAGATCCGGGCAGATCCGGCAGACCCGAGTGAGAGAGAGAGAGAGCGATTAGTGGTGACAAGCAAGTAAACGAGATCCAAACAAGCCCAAAAAGGTATGATTCTTGATCTTTGAAGTTTAAAGATCCAAGCTTTTTAGTGTATAAACGACCAAAAATGGTCGGGTAGCGTAGTGGGTGATATTGAACCATAGCAAGGGTGTTAAAATCGCTCGAAATGCCGATCAGAAACTAAAACAGCGGCTGCCTGGGCAACTTCGCCTTCAAAGCGACGAACTTCGCCTGCAAGCTAAGTTCGCCTGATGAACTTCGCCTGCAAGCTAAGTTCGCCTGATGGCAACTTCGCTGTAAAGTTAAGTTTGCCTAACTGGTAACTTCGCCTGAGGCCAAGTTCGCCTGATGACAACTTCGCCTGAAGCCAAGTTCGCCTGATGGCAACTTCGCTGTAAAGCTAAGTTCGCCTAGCTGGTAATTTCGCCTAAAGCTAAGTTCGCCTAAGGTTAACTTCGCCTAAAGTCAAGTTCGATTAGAAAATAAATTAAAAATCTAATGAAAAATGTGTTAAGACAGTTAATGGAAATAAAATTTTTCCAAGCTGACCTGGCAGCTCGACCCCAGCCAGGGGCTCTGCCCCTTGGACCCTGCTAGGGGCTGCCGCCCCTAGACCCCGCTGCCAGGGGCGCTGCCCCCGGACCCCCGTTCGTTGTGGGTAGTAATTAAGACTAGAAAGATGTTATAAGTAGTGATAGTTAAATTGATATGTATACTTGTTATACAGTCAGCCGTGCACAACTGAAGAAAGGGATTACGATCAACGGAGAACGTAACCGTGTTCAGGTGAGTTTCTAGCCCCATTTATGTGTTACGTTTTCGGGGCTGTGTGCATACTCAATATGTTTGTTAATACACTTATCCTAAGATATAAGTGTATGCCTTATGTGGATAATGTGAAATGTATGAATGATTGCTTGATAGTACGCGAACGATCTTCGGATATTGCACGTACTGTCAGGTTGTAACGCTATGTATAAGGTAAGTATGTTATGTATGTTTATGTGTATGAACATGATAGAGATAATAGAAGAAAGAAATGATAATACTCGAGGTATGATGTATAATGTATGGTTACGAAAAGGGTACCGAGCCCTAATAATACTCGAGGTATGATGTATGGTTGTATGGTTACGAAAAGGGTACCGAGCCCTACTAATACTCGAGGTATGATGTATGGTTGTATGGTAACGAAGAAGGAATCGAACCCTTCTAATATTCGAAAACAAGGGACCAGACCCTTATAATATCTGTGATGATAGGGACCAGACCCTTATAATATCTGTGATGTTAGGGAATCGAACCCTTCTAATATTCGAAAACTAGGGACCAGACCCTTATAATATCTGTGATGATAGGGACCAGACCCTTATAATATCTGTGATGTTAGGGAATCGAACTCTTCTAATATTCGAAAACTAGGGACCAGACCCTTATAATATCTGTGAGGTTATAGGGCGAAAGGCTCTTTAAAAAGTATGATTATGTATGTAAGGAAAGCATGAAGGTAAAAATGAACGTATGATTATGAATGTAAAGAAAGTATGAAAGTAAAAATGAAAGTAAAAGCACTTAGGTGTATATGAAAGAAAGTTAAGAGATGAAGTATGAAGCGTAAGAATGTATTGTATGATTATGTGATTAACTAGAACTCACTCAGCGTAGCTGACTTTTAGTATGCACGCATGTGAGTAGGATGAGGCACCTCGCTTGAGGAGACACATGGCACTGAACAAGAATCTGGCATCTGAAGACTTATGATGTTTTAATTTAATGCTTTAATGTTGAAAGACAAAGGATGTTTTGAGACAAGTTATGAAGTATGTAAAGTTTTATGAAAGTTTTATATTCCGCGTAAATGTTTTAATTAACTCTGATATTTAGAACTGTGTTTATGAGTAAATCCAACACGAAAGTAGGGCTACCGGTAACGGGGCCTTACACAATAGAGTTGCTGTCGTGCATGACTCCGCAATGTCATACGTGGTTCAAGACGTGAAAGTTATACCCAACGCTGAGACTTATGTTTTCCGAGCTCTTTCCGTTTTCTATACTTATTGTTTCCTTTTAGATAGGCTTGGGAAACCGCTACCGTTTGCGCGTGAAATGATGCCTCGGCTACCGCCTTCTACCGAAACCATGAGCCGAGAGTTCATGGAGTTTATTAATCTTCAATACTCTCACCAAACGTTTCATGTTGGAAACTTGTACGACTCGTCGAGAGTCATCGAAGGGGAGTATCTTGAATCACTCGAAAAGGATAACATATGCGGGGAAAATCATTGGGCGGTGGGACCGTTTAACCCGGTCCAGATCCAATCCGATGTCTCGGATTGGATCTTTGACAACTTGGGTAAGCGACATGCCTGCTTGAAATGGCTAGACAACAAACCTGAAAAATCGGTTATTTACGTTTCGTTTGGGACTACCACAACGTTTACCGAGTCACAAATCCAAGAGCTTGCGGTGGGATTAGAGGAAAGTGAGCAAAGATTTTTGTGGGTGTTGCGGGATGCGGATAAAGTGGATGTGTTCGGGAATGAGGCGGGTAGGCGGGTGGTGTTGCCCGTAGGGTTTGAGGATAGGGTGGAGGGGTGAGGGTTGGTTGTGAGAGAGTTGGCCCCGCAAGTTGAGATTTTAGGTCATTTTTCGGTTGGTGGGTTTGTGAGTCATTGTGGTTGGAACTCGTGCATGGAGGCCATGACTAGTGGAGTTGCGGTTGCTGCATGGCCGATCCATTCGGACCAACCGCGCAATGCTTTTTTGTTGGTGGAAGTTTTAAGGGTGGCGTTGATGATGAGGGAATGGGCGTGTCAAGATGAGTTGCGTCATTGATGGTGGAGAAGGTTGTTAGAGAGTTGATGGATTCGAAGGAAGGGGCGGCGTTAAGGAAGAGGGCGGCGGATTTGGGTGGTGAGTTGCGGATGTCTCTAGCGGAAGGTGGTGTTAGTCGGAAAGAATTAGACTCACTAATTGCTTATCTTCGTAGGTAGTAAGATGCTGCTATTCATGAGATCATGGCAATAATTGTTGGGACACTATATTTGTCCAATATTGTTTCAATAGTAATTTTATGTCGGTAGATATTCTTTTGGTCATGAATGTATAACACCATCATTAGTAACATGGTAGACGTTTTTGAAGGATGATCAATTGTAACATGGTATATGTTTTCGAAGGATGATCAATGTGATAGATTTTGGGTGTTTACACTATTATATCGATGGTGTTTTACGATTTTGGTTTGTGAGTATTCCCATCCATATCATCATTTTCCTTGTTTAAGTTTATTAAAAATTCTAAAGCTTACTACATTTCATTTTCAATTTTTTTATCGAGAAAATTACCATTTGCCTCTGTGAAAAATATCGTCGCGAGATGGATTGACCATTGAAAAAGAATTTGTGAAGGTTGTGCCCTTATATAACTCGGGCGGGCTTTTTTGGCTTGTTCCGTCAGTTGACTGACAGATGCCAAGGGCATTTTGGTAATCATCTCTTAACAACAACAACAACAATAATAATAATAATAATAATAATAATAATAATAATAATAAAGCTCATCATCTTCGTAACAGCAGCAAACCCCCCATATCTACGATTTCTTCCACCTTCAAAATCCCTAATTCAATCCAATTCCAAACCCTAGATCCATTTCACACTCACAATTCAACACACAATTGCACATCACCAGATCTATTCCAATTCAAATCCCAATTCCAATTCCAATTCAATCCCCTAGGGTTTTACAATCCGATTGATCTATTAACTATTAATAACTACACGAGTTGAATATGAGTTTATGAGTGGTCGGAGTTAGCGGCGACGGTTTTACAACAAGAGTTTACGAGTATCACCGATTAGTTGAGGAAATCGTCGGCGTCGGTGAATGCGGTGGCCGGAGTTAGCGGCGGCGGTGGTAGTAGTGACGGTGGTGGTGGTGGAGTGAGATCGAGTGTAGCGTTTCAGTCAGAGTTTAATAAGAGAAATTCGAATATGGGGTATGGGATGCGATGTGAGTTGATATGTATTTGTTATTAATTATTAGTTATTATGATGTGGTGATTTTGTTTGTAGTAAATGAGTAGAGTATTAATGTTGATCTGGATTCTTATTAAAGTGTTGAATTGTGTAATACTGTTAGACCACAAATCTCATTCGTTTATGTTTTCCCCAATATTAGGTTAAAACACCAAGAACACACATTGTGTGTGAGAGATGATGCCAAGAACAAATCTATAATTTTCTTTTTCTAAATTCTTTTATGTATCACAAATATGCTATAATATTGTAGGAAAATATTTGAAATTAGAATTGTAGATTTTGGACAAGATTTGAGAAAGCCCCAAATTTAAAAAATAGGGTTCTTGAGATTTTGAACAAGATTTCTGGGTTAGATGATGAAGATGAAGATATAGGGGTAAATGGGTCATTAAGGAAGGTCAAGTAACGGTAGGAGTCAAAAAAACCCGCCCGAGAAATCCAATGGTACAACATGCGCAAATTCTTTTTCAGTGGTTATTCCATCTCGCGACGATATTTTCCAGGGAGGCAAACGGTAATTTTCTCTTTTTTATCCCAACTCTAAATTATAAAATTATAACTTTTATATATAAAAAGCTATCTGTCAAATTATTATGAGTGCATAAAAATAAAAATATATATATATAGTTTAATAAATGTTTGTTAATAAATTGTAAAGATAAGAGTAATAGCCGAAGAGATGTGAGATTTTTAAAATGAAATTAATTTAAAAAATATAAGATTTGGAGTTAAATTATAAATGAGTGGAGCATGCTTTTACTACATAGATGTGAATGCTCTTAAAGTGAGTTTTGGCTTTGATAAAAACCGGTGGAGATGGATGAGGCTTGTGCCAACCTATTGAGTTAGGGTAATAAGAAAAATATTTAATTACATATATGCATGTAGTTTGGATAGATTAACACCTTTAAAGTATAATGTTAAAGGTAACAAGTTGAGGTTTATGATTTCAGTTTTGTAATAAGTTTAGGGTTTAAGGGTAACCTCCATTAACTTTTCTACTATGTTTGAGTAAAAAATGTTCATTATACCCTTATATAACTACATTTATGTAGTTAACCTTATTTAAGTATAAGGGCCATTTGCATAAATTACAAAAATAACAAAAAAAAAATATAAAAACACTTAACACCGGTCCCCTCTCCGGCCCGTCCTCCTTTGACTTTCCTGGTGACTGGTGTTATTCACTTATTCCGACAACCACACCAACATCGACACATGTTTCAGATCTAGAACCTGATGAGTTCACAAATGGTGATAGATATGTGTGAGCATAAACTAGGTTAGACCAACAAAACCTGAAAGATCCGTCAAATCTGTACCTATCAAACCAGTTTATTGTTAAATAGGGTCAGTTCACGAGGTATAACCGTATAGCATAGCGATACATACAGATATCAGGTCGGGCAGACTCTAGCACGGGTATGAAGAGAAGACCCACGAGTACTCATAAGTGTTTCAATTCAAATAAAAAAGCTGCTTTTATACATAGAAAATCACGATCAGTATCGACACCTAGTTTTGGAGATCACTGTCATTGAGTATCGACGTCACATAGATTGCCAAATTGGATACCATTCCGTGAAATCATCAATAATCGCATAGATCATCGTTGTTGTTGTTGTTGTTATTTTGTCTTAGCCAATAGTAGAGCGTTCTTCACAATTGGTTTGTAAGGCTTGATAAAGCGGTATGCGATGATCGTACGGTTCCAACATCATTTCCACGTTCCCATAATTATGTGAACCCAATTCTTTTTTGGCCTAAATATCGGTTCCAATGGTTCTAGGCGATTCACAAACCCATCAAGCATGCCTAGGAATCTGACTGAGTATACAAAATGGGTTGATTCGCGGGTATGACATTTACAATTAAATAGATACGGCCCCATTCGGTTCGATTTTGGTGGGTAAGACCTACTGTGCGCCCTAGTGATAAAGACAATGTATATTTATATGTGGAATTGTCATTTGTTTATTTGAAGCGGGGTAGGCTTAGAAGGATGACCGACATGAATGAGATAGGGGTTTTAGTGTAAGGGTACTTAAGTAATCTAACTATTTAAATATCCCAACGCTTATTTTTTTTAATCAAAATTACATACAAAACACTACACAATTTTTCAAGGATTTCATTTTCGGTCCAAGCTATATATAATTCCATCCAAAAACATTTTGTGAATCAAACGGGTTCTTAGGGATAGCGAAATGGTTGTGGTATAGGATGGCAAACAAAAAAATTGAGGGGCGAAGATGCGAAATGGAGAGAAGCATTGAGCAGAAGACACATCCTGAATGAAGTAGTAACAAATAAGAAATTATGAGAGGATATGCATAAAAGCATAATTAACGCTCCTTCTATTTGGATCAGAAGATGAGTAGGGTGAACCTATGATAAACGTCTCCTATCTCTCATGTCGAAAATTAATTATGAGTACTTTTTTCAAAAGACCTGTTATTTGTACGCATCCAACTCAATTAAGCAAACATTTGACAAATCTCAAATGACCTTTTAAAAGTAAGGTGTTATGATTTAGTGCAATAAACATAGGGTATATTGGATTTTAATAATCTCAATGTTGACTTACTGCTCTGCTCTAACTCCAACTTAAGAAATATATCAAGACAGTCTCAATTTTCAACCTAATATCCTCTAACGATATTTTTCTAACAGAGTCTAATTCCGTTAGATTCTTACAACATGGATGCCAATGAGTCTTATTCCGTTAATTTTCAACCTAATAGCCGTACAAAGCCCTTAAACGTCTCCAGTTTCCAGTTCTAAAGAAAACTCACCCGTCCAAAGACGATACAATTTTTTTTAAGTTGAAGTATGAAATTAAAATATCTTATTTTAGTCTTTATTTTTTTCTATCAATGGGTGGCTTTGGCCAATTCTTTATTTCATTTCCTACATATTTCTTGTAGTTAAATGCGTGGGGCCCTGTCCTATTAATGCTTAAATCCTCCACTTGTATCCATCCGCTCGCATAAACTCCTCCGATTCCTTTCTCGCTCCGATCCTAGTCAACTCTCAGCCAGCAATGGTGGAAAGCTATCTATCGGAGGAGTTTCATGTTCCGCACAAGCATCCGTCGGAGGACGCCCTCCGCAACTGGCGGAAAGCCGTCACGCTCGTCAAAAACCACCGGCGAAGATTCCGGCATGTAGCTGACCTCAAAAGGAGATCTCTTCATAATGACAGACTGTCTGAAATCAAGGTTCACTTCCTCTTCCTTCACCTTCAAATGCACACTATATAGTCACTCGTGTTAGTTAGATCGATCACTAATTGGTTTTAGATCTGTGATTTGCTGTGTGTGAACAAAAATTAGTAAAGTTTTATCAGTTTGTTAGCTGAATGCAATTGTGAACTGGTCCTACTATCAATTGACGATAACATTGACTTATTTGGCCATTTTTTATTGGAGGGTGTTGAAAAGGCCTCTTTATCGACTTTCCCTTTATTTTCTTCCGTGCTTTCCTTTGTCATTAAAAATTAATGTCATTATGTATAGAAGTATTAACCGATAATAATCTCGGCATATACTTTAAATTGCCTAGAACGATCCCGATCATAGTTATAATAGATTTTACATTTTAATTTATATTTGATTTTTACTCCATTTCGTTACTATATTTCTTCATTTCGTCCTATTCATTATTATGAGAGAAAGTCAAGTGTAAATCTATGATAGGGCAACAGAAAATGAAATAAAGGATTATCATTGGTCAAAACTCAAAATGTAATAATAGATTATAAGAGGGGAATGGGCACCCATGGGTATTACCTATGCGCTAGTCAATCATGTACTGTCACATCATTTCTACCCTTAATTACCCACAAATCACAAAGTTACTAACAACACCTACCTACAAGTACCCTAGAACTTTATTAATTTATTTTAATTCGTAAATGGTCAACAGTGAATCAGTTTTGTGTGACAAACATTTGCCATAAAATGAAGCCATGCACCTACCCACATGGTGTGAGGTGGTGTTGCCATATGGTTTGGAATCCATACACCCTACCCACATGGATGCCCTTCCTCTCTAATAATTAGCTAATAGGTGATAATTTAAATTATTAAAATTCAGTCATTTTTATTTATGTTGTGGTCATATTTTGGTAGATATAGTTTCGGGAATAGGATCTCCTTCCCCAATAGTTAGTATACAACATATATGAACGAAATTAATATTTTTAATGCTCTCTGTTGGTAGATATAGTTTCGGGAATAGGATCTCCTTCCCCAATAGTTAGTATACAACATATATGAACGAAATTAATATTTTTAATGCTCTCTGTTATATTAATAACTACTTTGACAATGAATATTTCGTGATTAATATATGTTTATACACAAGTGGTAGACATTATTGAGGTAGCACAATAATTCATAATATTCTAAGATTTACCAATATAGAAAAGCCACCTAATTTTTGGGTCCATTATATGCTCCACTAATTTCTTTTATTAATTTACCACTTTTTTATCAATCAAATTATTTTAGGTTTGATCATTTGTTGTACCGGTTTCTTTATCATATAATTTCTTGAAAGTGATTTTAATAACGGATTCATGAGTTACCAAAAAAATCACTTCTACTTGTTTTAAGTTCATCTAGCTCGTTTGACGTGTTTTTCTTTGTTTATCCGTTTCAATCAATTAATCACCGATAAAACTTAAATCTTTTTGTTTTAAAAATGTTTTGCTTTTTTAAATTTTACATTTGTTTTTGTTTATGTAAAACATTTGTTAGAACTATTAGACTCAATGGTTCGCTTTCTTAATAGGGTTTGTCTTTTCTTTTTCATTTCTCATATGTGCGTTGCGCGAAATTCCATCCCTTTGGTTAAAACGAATCGTCAATGCACGTGGTTGGTTGGTGTTGACATGCATCAGAGGTGGAGGCGTTATGTGTCAGACCTTTCGTGTGCTCGAGGTGCTACAGTGGCATTTCATGTCTCCTCATACAGTGTCAGGAACACGTGTCGCGCTTATGTTGGCCTACGCCTGCGAGTGGGGGCGCGTGAGCGTAGGTCTGATTATTACTTGTTTCTCTTTCTCTCCCCTGGGCCTATAAAACCAAACCTTTTTGAACGGTTTTTTCTTCATCTCCATTGTCACTTTAGAGCTTTACTTGTCTTCTAACCCTTCGATTCAGAGCCTTTATCTTTGCTTCCGGATTCTGTGTTTAAACAATCGGATTGCTCTTATTCTGCAATCGCATGTCTCTTAACCCAGACACTACCGAGTCCCCCAGTAAAGGCCGTGTGAATTCGATGGTTATCTCTAACTTGAAGAAGACCGGCAAGGGTATTCGGTTTGCCGAGGCTTCGTCGGAGGAGGGGGGAAAGAATAAAACGGCGAAAAGATGGGACGAGATCCCCTGCAAGTTGAAACAGCCTGAGCTTGATAGTCTCATTGCTTCTCAGGGTTTTCTCCCTGAGTATGGTTGTCTGCTCCCGGCAGCCGGGCAGACGGCTGCGGATCCTCCTGCCGGCTATATCTCTCTATATTCTCATTTTTTTACTCACTGTAACCTTCGTCTTCCGATGACAAGGTTTATAGGTGCGCTCCTTCGATTTTATGGGATTCACATATCCCAAGTTCACCCTTTTGGGTTGGTGCGCATGACTCATTTTGAGTTTATGTGCAAAGCTCAGCGCGAAGAGCCTACTCCTCGCCGCTTTCAATATTTCTATAAACCAAAGGTTCAAGATTCTTGGTTTTCGTTTATTCCGCGCAGTCAGAAGGTTAAATGCTGTACTGTCACTTTTAAGAGCCTTCATGACTGGACTGAGAAGTTTTTCTACGTCAAGGCTGGTGTGATTCCAATCCGCATGACTATGCGCGCGATCACTTCTGCGCCCGCGGATGACAATGTCCTTAAGAACCCAACGGGCACATGGGTTAAGAAGTTATCTGCTGAACCATCCCCCGCCAAGAATATTTGCGAGGAAGCGCTGGTGGGGGTTGGTATGAGCAAGAGGTGGACTGACAGCGAGACTGAGCCTGTCATCCGTGTTGATGGCTCAGGTGGGTTGTTTGTTCATTGCATTAATTATGCGCGAGTATAATTCGTTTTGCTGATATCACTTGTCTTGTTTTATGCAGACAGCAAGGAATACATCCACGCCGCCTATGACAAGCATACGGAGGGTGGATATGCTGCGCTGAACCCTGGGGAAACCGCCTTTCCTGATCGTTTTGACGATATGTTTATTCCTGTTGACTTAGAGTTTTGCCTTGACAGCGATGTGCCTGGTAAGCCTTTGTATTTGTGCTTAGGCCCTTAGAATACCAAATTTGGTTTTATCATTTCTGTTGCGCGTATTGTAGATGCGCTCGCTAATTATGAGTTAGAGCCTGTGGAAGAAGAAGGGGAGGAGGCAGAAGCTGAAGCGCAAAAACTCAAGCGCAAGGCTAAAGGCAAAACTGGCGCAGGGGCACCAACAATGAAAATCATGAGTATACTTACCCAATCAGGTTGGATTTCAAGAGCACCAACAATGAAGCTGAGTATGAAGCCCTGCTGGCTGGTTTGCGCATCGCGCACAAGTTCGGAGTTAAAAAGCTAGAGGCTCATGTAGATTCATACCTAGCAGCACAAGTCAATGGCCTTTATGATGCCAATGAAAACACCATGCCTCTGTATATAGAGCAGGCGAAGAAACTCACCGAACAATTTGACTTTTTCAGAATCATACACATTCCGCGCAGTGAAAATAAGTCTGCCGACGCGCTAAGCAAGATGGCATCAACCAGCTTCGATCATTTTGGCAAAGATGTCAAGGTGGAAGTAACGAGCAACCCGTCAGTGGGAGCGAAGTCTGTTCTTGTAATTCATACAGCACCTTTATCATGGATAACTCCAATAATGGAATTCTTGAAGGAGGGAAAGGTACCAGACGATCGCGCACAGGCGAGGAAGATAAGACACAAGTCGCAGAACTACGAAATGCTCGATGGTACGTTATATCAACGCTCTTATCTTGGACCACTCATGAAATGCCTAGACGCTGAGGAAGCAAGCTATGTGATCATAGAGATACACGAAGGAATCTGTGGAATAAATGCTGGCCCGCGCATGGTGACCGCCAAGGCAATGAACGCAGGTTACTATTGGCCAGGCATGTACTTGGACGCGTTAAAAGAGATCCAAAAATGCAAAGCGTGTCAGAGATATGCGCCAAATACCATGCGGCCAAAGAACAACTTGATTCCGGTGACCTCTGCATGGCCTTTCCACAAGTGGGCAATCGATATTGTGGGTCCCTTACCACAAGAACCAGGGCGAGTAAAGTTTTTGGTAGTGGCAGTAGACTATTTCACAAAATGGGTTGAAGCCAAGCCACTGGCAAAAATCACAGCCGAGGCAATGAAGCAATTTATTTGGAGCCACATCGTATGCCGTTTTGGCCTGCCCATGGAAATCGTGAGCGACAATGGCAAACAATTCACTGACAGGAAGATATCCAGTTGGTTCAAGGAATTGCATATCAATCAGGTCTTCACTTCAGTATACCACCCTCAAGGGAATGGCCAAGTGGAACGCGCGAACCAAAGCTTGCTGAATGGGCTGAAGAAAAGGTTGGAGGGAGAGTCCCATGCATGGGTCGAGGAGTTACCTAATGTCCTGTGGGCGCACAGGACATTAAGCAAAACCAGCAATGGCGAGTCCCCGTTCAGCCTAACCTATGGAACGGAGGCTATGATTCCAGCAGAGATTGGATGCCCATCCTATAGAGTGCTCATGATGAGTAAGATGGATAACGAGCAAGAAAGGAGGTTGGATCTCAATTTACTTGAGGGACGCAGAGAGGCGGCTATCATCAGTGAAGCCAAATACAAGAAAAAGCTAGAAAAATACTACAATCAGCGCGTGAAAGAATGCCACTTCAAGAAGAATGATTTTGTCCTTCGGAACAATGAAGCTAGTCGCGCAATACCCCCGGGAAAGATGTCTCCCACCTGGGAGGGACCTTATCAAGTTTCGGAAGAATTGGGAAAAGGCGCATACGCTTTAAAAGATTTAAATGGAAAGAAGATCCCGCGCACATGGAACGCAGCACAACTTAGAAAATGTTTCATGTAAAAGTTGTCAAGTTTGTAATCAAGGCTTTTTAAGCCATTATGAATAATGATACGCTCTATTTTTTCTTAATATGCGTTCTATTACCTTTTGCATACATGTTTCACACTTCCCTTTATTAATTTTGAGCAATATGACAACATTGTATTGACATCAAACTAAAAATAAAACGAAGTAAAACATACATGCGCGAGCTTCAAGCTCAGACGCGTTAACGAGTTTTAACTCTAAAACGTCAGGGCCTTAGCCCAATAATATGAGCCTTAGCTCAAATTACTCATAGCATCCATCCTACGTATTGCGCAGCTGGACCATAAAAATACCTAAGCACAACTAAGGCAAAGCACATGCCAAAGCATAGTTGTTAAGGTCTCAGGTCGGGGCCGCGCATGGGATTATAATGGATATAGGCAGAGTAACACATACTGACACGTAAAGGCTAAAAAACTCATTCATAATTCCCTATAATAAATGCACGATAACGTCGCGCAAAAGAGGAATAATGAAATGCCAAGGCACGTGTCAGCATATTCAGAATATCGCAAAATAACTTGAAATATGACAACTGTTAAGGATTAAGTAAAAATAATTTCCTTACAACCTTGTTCAAGTTTCAATGTGTAAGCATACCTTATATTCAACAAGCACACACATGCAATATAAAGAGATGAATTGGGAATGCGCAAGATGCGAATAAGGGAAAAACAAAATTTCATTCCGAAACATAGAAGTTTACAAATTTATAAATGATGAGGTAAAAACTACAAACACAAAAAAAAAAAAAAACAAGAAGGGCTTTTCAAGTCTCTATGTTAATATCAGCCTCTTCATCTTCCTCATCATTATTTCCTCCCTCAGCATCTGGCGCAGCCCGCTCCTCGTCATCTCCAAACTTACCATAATCAAGCTGTTCGTCTTGAATATAGTCGTCTTCTGTCATGATAGCGTCAGGAGTAGGTCCTTTGGCCACGCCAGAGCCGCTGGCAGAGGTAGCGTTGCCCGCACCATCATCATTGCCACCAGTCCCTTCACATTCATCAAGTAATTTCTTTAAAGCGCCAAGATCGGGCTGGTCAGCAAGCGCGGCTATTTGCAAGTCACAAGGAACAGTATAAGTACAAAAGATTATGAAAATAAGTCAAGTAAACTCATTAAGGTTAAAATACCTGCTCAAGGATGGGAATTGGAGTATTCAAGTACTTCTCCCCCACCTCAGCCATGTCAGCGCAGACAGCGTCGAGCTGATAAGGGTAGTCGGATGGATTCTTCTTTAGCATGCCATATTCATAACCATCCTTAAACCCCTCAGCCCGACCCACCAAGCGCGACGCCGCATTACAGTCCATCACAAGGGTCTGAAACTCGTCTGAGTATTTCATGGCATAAGCACAACGAGTCACACCCTGTGAAATCAGCCATTGACGGTCCTGCGCGAGGGAAGAAACAGACGTCTCAAGAGCAGGGATTTGAGAGTTTAACAACTTAACAGCTTCCTTGGCTTGTTTTAGCTCTTCTTTGTCAGACGCTGCTGCCGCCAAGGCTTCATTCTTTTCCGCTCGCGCAGCATCGAGCTCTTTCTTCAGGCGCGCAACCTCACTTTCCAATAAAGATTTTTCAATATTAACCTGCGCAATAGTTTGGTCATGCGCCTCCACTGCCAACTCCAGGTCACGCGCTCGACGCGCGTACTTGGCCGCATCTGCCTCTGCCACTTGCAGTTTCTCCCGCGCAGCTTGCAGCTCAAGCCCGCGCTTCACAAAAGCAGCGTTGGAACTTGCCCGGTTCTCGCTAAGTTCTGCTTGGAGTTTCTCAGCTTTCTCTCGGGCATCAGAAAGATTCCAAGCAGAAATCTTAGCCTCTTGCTTGGCCTCCGCAAGGGCATCATGTACCTTTATATAATCATTGCGAAGCTCTTGGGAGGCAGCAAAAAACGCATACCCAGCAAAAAGGTGGTCATTAAGCAAATCCACGCGAACGCGGTCCTCTTGAAACCTCCTTTTAGCTGGAGGAACAGAGTGAGCCCAAAAGTCTTCACATACGCCCAAGGATTGGAATGAGCTCTCTTCAGTGATACTCCAGCTCGGGCGGTATATGTGATCGGCTCCCTACAAACACAAAGCAACGCAAAGAAACGTTTTAGTTATCTAAACACTAATTTGGAAGTCTGCACAGCGGAGCAAAATAAACTTATACCTGGGGAGAACCGGCAGAAAGATTAACGCCAGCTGATGAGCTCCTGCCTGCCACATGAGAAAAAGACTGCGCCACGAAATCTCGTGGCGCTATAGGGCTTACGCGGCCACCATCAGAATTTTCAAAATTAACCTCCTCATCATCCTCTATAACAGGTCTCTTCTCCTGCGACTTGGAAGAATCAAAAATAGTCTCACGAGGAGGGCTGCGCGCAGGAGGAGGTGAGGGAGGTCTTGACGCTGTTAGAGCAGCGCGAAAAATAGTCTCCTGCTCCTTAGTGATCCCAATGAGGGGAGATTCAGTACTTGTTGGAGCAGGAGCAGAACTGACGGCGCCAGCGCTAGCAGTGCCACCAGCAGCTTGTGTGCCAGCTATAATTCCTATGAAAAAACCAACAAGGAGAAATGATTCATGACTTGAACTACAGGAAAAAATCAGACAATCAAAGCGCAATAAATACCTTGGCGCACCGCAGTCCGCGAATTAAGCATCGCCATGAAGTCCATTTTCCCCCTTTTTGAGGGCAAAACAGAGGACTTCAAAACAACCTTCGGCATAGCCTTGGCACCTTGCTGCGCCTGAGGTTGAGCCACCAACGTTGCCGGCTCTACAAACATTTGAGTGAACAAAGCTTCATTAATAACTCTATCGGAATCACGCTCATAAAACCACAAAATATAAACAAAGTATACCTGTTGGAGAAGACGAAACAGGGGCGCAGCACCGCTTCCCTTGTCCGCCGCGCGCAGAGATGAGGTGGCAGCACCATACCTCGTGTGGACTGGAGGATTGCCCACACCTTGAGGCGAAGAAGACGAGGAAAATTTGGAAGTAAAACCCTTGGTTTTCTCAAGTCCCTTCACTTGAGTAGGAGGAAGATTCTGGGCAACAGAGGCATCATCTTTTTTCTGTTTTTTACTGGCCCCTGCGCCAGTTTTGCCTTTAGCCTTGCGCTTGAGTTTTTGCGCTTCAGCTTCTGCCTCCTCCCCTTCTTCTTCCACAGGCTCTAACTCATAATTAGCGAGCGCATCTACAATACGCGCAACAGAAATGATAAAACCAAATTTGGTATTCTAAGGGCCTAAGCACAAATACAAAGGCTTACCAGGCACATCGCTGTCAAGGCAAAACTCTAAGTCAACAGGAATAAACATATCGTCAAAACGATCAGGAAAGGCGGTTTCCCCAGGGTTCAGCGCAGCAGATCCACCCTCCGTATGCTCGTCATAGGCGGCGTGGATGTATTCCTTGCTGTCTGCATAAAACAAGACAAGTGATATCAGCAAAACGAATTATACTCGCGCATAATTAATGCAATGAACAAACAACCCACCTGAGCCATCAACACGGATGACAGGCTCAGTCTCGCTGTCAGTCCACCTCTTGCTCATACCAACCCCCACCAGCGCTTCCTCGCAAATATTCTTGGCGGGGGATGGTTCAGCAGATAACTTCTTAACCCATGTGCCCGTTGGGTTCTTAAGGACATTGTCATCCGCGGGCGCAGAAGTGATCGCGCGCATAGTCATGCGGATTGGAATCACACCAGCCTTGACGTAGAAAAACTTCTCAGTCCAGTCATGAAGGCTCTTAAAAGTGACAGTAAAGCATTTAACCTTCTGACTGCGCGGAATAAACGAAAACCAAGAATCTTGAACCTTTGGTTTATAGAAATATTGAAAGCGGCGAGGAGTAGGCTCTTCGCGCTGAGCTTTGCACATAAACTCAAAATGAGTCATGCGCACCAACCCAAAAGGGTGAACTTGGGATATGTGAATCCCATAAAATCGAAGGAGCGCACCTATAAACCTTGTCATCGGAAGACGAAGGTTACAGTGAGTAAAAAAATGAGAATATAGAGAGATATAGCCGGCAGGAGGATCCGCAGCCGTCTGCCCGGCTGCCGGGAGCAGACAACCATACTCAGGGAGAAAACCCTGAGAAGCAATGAGACTATCAAGCTCAGGCTGTTTCAACTTGCAGGGGATCTCGTCCCATCTTTTCGCCGTTTTATTCTTTCCCCCCTCCTCCGACGAAGCCTCGGCAACCCGAATACCCTTGCTGGTCTTCTTCAAGTTAGAGATAACCATCGACTTCACACGGCCTTTACTGGGGGACTCGGTAGTGTCTGGGTTAAGAGACATGCGATTGCAGAATAAGAGCAATCCGATTGTTTAAACACAGAATCCGGAAGCAAAGATAAAGGCTCTGAATCGAAGGGTTAGAAGACAAGTAAAGCTCTAAAGTGACAATGGAGATGAAGAAAAAACCGTTCAAAAAGGTTTGGTTTTATAGGCCCAGGGGAGAGAAAGAGAAACAAGTAATAATCAGACCTACGCTCACGCGCCCCCACTCGCAGGCGTAGGCCAACATAAGCGCGACACGTGTTCCTGACACTGTATGAGGAGACATGAATGGCCACTGTAGCACCTCGAGCACACGAAAGGTCTGACACATAACGCCTCCACCTCTGATGCATGTCAACACCAACCAACCACGTGCATTGACGATTCGTTTTAACCAAAGGGATGGAATTTCGCGCAACGCACATATGAGAAATGAAAAAGAAAAGACAAACCCTATTAAGAAAGCGAACCATTGAGTCTAATATCTCCCTTACCTCGCTCGCGCGAGAAAAGAAACACATTAGACTGGGGGGCTTGAAGGGGTATGCACTCGCCCCAACATCGAGCGGGGCGGGTCAACCCATAAAGTACGGATAAGAAGTTTGAAATCAAGATATCACGAAGACACAAAGCCGAAACCTATGCGCAAGCGCACGAAACACCTGTGCGTGGCGCATATCGCATATGCACACAGCGCGCACACTCAGTGTGAGAATAAGAGAAGACCCCGCGCATCCCCAGGATAGGCGCATAAATGAGACAATAATCTAATCCAAATCAGGATAAGGACAACCGTGATTGTGCTCATCAGACAACCTTCCAGAAGGTATCTTTTAAGGAATAAAGAATGTGCTGAGGTTGACAGCTGCCAATGAATGGTGGACAACTCAGCAAAGCCCATGTGCTACCACGTGATGGCACATGGGTCAGGTGAAATACCTTGGTCAGAGAATAATCAATGAAAGAGCACCAGGTGTCCTAAATACACGTGGCGCGAAGCAATAGGGGAGGCTAAAAAGGCCCTAATTGGGTCTGAGCCAAATCATTGGAAACCCTAGCACTATAAATACTAGGCCGCCTCCACAGTTGGGGGCAGGCAAGAAAATATATTCTAAGTCCTTTACTCATTTTCACATCCTGATTATCCTCTCCTACAATATCTGATTCTCACACCGGAGGGTTACCCCAAAGAGGACCCCTCTGTCCCTTTCTGAGGGGTAAGCTCACGGTGCTGTTCGTTTTGTAGGTGGAAGAACTCGTATCTCGGAAAACCATCGGTGATATAGCACACTCATACCCGAGGAACGTTGATCGTATACAAGTAAGTCGATACACGCTTCTTCAGTTACTGATTAATTTGAAAAGCCCAAAAGGTAATCAAAGAAAAAAAAGTAGGAATATGTTTAAAGTTCTTGGCTCATGTCAGCAAATACGCGTTAAAATAGCGTTAAATATTTTGAGTCTATTTTCTCATTCGTCTCGGCCCCTTGAATTTTCGAGAATTCTTTAGGCCAGTATATCTATCAAATTTTGAGAACTTATTTTTATCTATAATTTAAATTTTAATCATTATGTATTGTATGTACTTTTAGAGTAAGTAATATTTTGAGGGCTATTTTTCACTCGTCTCGGCCCCTTGAATTTTCAGGAATTCTCCAGGCCAGCATAATAATATGTAACATTCAAATTTATAATCTCTTGGTTACCAGTGAATAATATCTTTTTTTTGAACGGTACCAGTGAATAATATCTCGCTATCAACTTTGCTCATTGTCGTGCTTATCATGGAATCCATAGAAAAAAAAAAAGAAAACATCAATGTCTCAATATCGTTGTTTTCTTGAACTTGTTCAAAATATAATTAGAGATCTAGTCAATTTCTGTGTACATTTTTTTAATATTCTTTTCTTTGTTTTTTTGTGTGACGGTATAGGGTTTTTTATTTTTATTTTAATAAGAAAAAAAACGAATCTTTATTGTTAAAGTCAAATGGTTCAAATTATTATATTCGCAACACCCTTTTATAGATATAATATTTTCGGCATGGTTTCTTGCAAGTTGCACTGGGACCCACCAGCTACGGAGAGAATTTATATACCTTGATCGAGTCGAAATAAAAATGTCCGTAGGCTCTAACGAGTAAGAAATATATAAGCTAATAACCTAAATTTTATCCAATGAATTATGAATAAAAAAAAATTTAAGCCCGATAATTTTAAGTAAATAAGAATTATTATATTTATATATTGCACCCCGGCCGAGGGTGCGGCTCGCACACCCTTAAGACCGGTCATGCCATCCGCACCAGCATCTGGACCCATAATGTGGGGCAAAAACTAGTTTTTTTTTCTTCAAAACTTAAAAAAGATTTTACCCTTTCTTTCTCTGGATAGAATTTGGTAGAACTGATCCATCATATGTATTGAATTTTCATATTGTCACATGCTGACATCAACAACCATCCCAAATGGTCCATTTGTTATTTTCATGACTTATGTTTATGTATATGAGAAGTTTCCTAGAAATTTCCTTCACTTTGAGCACCACTAACATGGTCTTGTCACATTCAACTATATTAGTTGATTCGGTTACAGAAAATGCAGAAAGTGAGTTGGAAAAGTAAGTGGACAGGGGTGCATCAAAACTTTAATATTCTGAGATTTGTTTTAATTGTATTTTGTTTTATTTTATGTTCCAAAAATGGTTATAAAATACCTTTAATAGTTGTTAAGTGATTTTAATAATTAATAGTGATAGTGCCGATGTTGAATAAAATAAATTTAAGAAATAAAGATTTCAATACGTTTGATTCGTCAGTTCACTCTAGTTTACTTTTTGGTTTTTACTAATCCTAACTAACAAACTAGTATGTTCTCTCATTTCTTTCATGTCTCACCTTTGTCAGGATAGTCTTCGGGTTACCTTCCTGGCTATGAGAGCAGCATTGCGGTTTATTGATGGTATGCTACGTTGCAACACCTGCATTTTTATGACTCAATACAGATTTTTTACTGCAGAGATTGGTCCAACTTTTTCAAATATTGAACACGTGGACATGATACCCAACTTGCGTAATATCAGACATAAATTATTTATTTACGTAAATCACAACTACACTTAAAAACATGGTAGTTTAAGTCTCTATATTTTGTAACCACAGCCACAACCGGCATTTCTCAAATGTTATGATTAACAACTTATTAGCTAATGCTAAATGAGTATACATGATAACATACATGAGTGATCACGTCAACATTAATTCACAACTCACCCTGGCATACCATACACCGATCAAATAGGATAACCTTACTAATACTCCAGGGCTAAATCACAGATACAATCGAATTTCATGACACCACATAAAATCCATACATGTACGTTCTTCGCCCATAGGATTCTCGATTTCTTGAGTTCTTCCCCTTGTTGACTTCCTGAAGTCAATATTTCCACACCTATTATACAAGTCTTAAGCATATCAACAACTCATATCACCACTAGTTGATCATTCCAACTGATTCCAACCATAATCAACTTTTAAGACATCTATAATGGCTGTTGGGGCTCATATCAATACCTTAACACCTACATTCAGCTTTAAGTCCTTTATCCCAAATCTTGGCATATGGTCACTGTGCATATGTTTACTTCAACTGAAGATACATCCTACAACTTGCCAGACTCTATTAGTTACATAAGTTAACATCTTCTAAACCCAATTGCACTAGTATAGTCTAGTAAACAACATAATTAACTTTAATCATAAACTGATCTTTGTTTATTTGAGTCTAAATACTTTCATATGATACGCCCAAATGCCGGATATTACATTCGTATATACATATGTAAAGCTGTATAAGTTAGAAGGCAAGTTCACTTGTTGTATAACATTTGGACTCCCATTATAATGTTTTCTTTTATGCAAATTTAAAGTCATTCACTTATTAAAGATGTCATGTTTCTTGAATTATACATTCCTATATATGATCTTAATACCTGAAAACTACATTCACAGCTGGTCATTCTGCAAACCACCATCCCGAAGAAGCAAAAGCTTCCGACTTCCACAATGATCCAGACAAACTTGCATCCATGGTTCAAAACTACCATGTGAAAATCTTAAGATCCCTTGGTGGAGTCAAAGGAGTTGCAGAAGCAGTACAAGTCAATATAGATGAAGGAGTCAAGTCAACAGAGTTGACCAGTAGACAAGAAACTTATGGTGCCAACAAATACACTGAAAAACCCTCTAAAAGCTTCTTCATGTTTGTATGGGAAGCTCTTCATGATCTAACCCTAATCATCCTTATGGTTTGTGGTGTCGTATCAATTGGTGTCGGCCTCGCAACCGAAGGCTTTCCAGATGGATTATATGATGGGTTAGGAATATTATTAAGTATTTTATTAGTGGTTACAGTTACTGCTGTTAGTGACTACAGACAATCTTTACAGTTTAAAGATTTAGACAAAGAGAAGAAAAAGATATCGTGTCAAGTAACGCGTGATGGGTGTCGAAAAAAGGTCTCAATTTATGACTTAGTTGTTGGAGATATTGTTCATTTATCCATTGGTGATCAAGTTCCTGCTGATGGTATATTCATATCCGGTTACAGTTTGTTAATCGATGAATCGAGTTTAACCGGTGAAAGTGAAGCTGTGCATATAGACGAGAAAAAACCGTTTATTCTCGGTGGGACCAAAGTGCAAGACGGCTCGGCCAAAATGCTCGTTGCAGCGGTCGGTACGCGAACCGAATGGGGAAAGTTAATGGAAACGTTAAGTGACGAAGGGGAAACCGAGACCCCATTGCAAGTGAAGTTAAACGGTGTGGCTACGATTATTGGTAAGATCGGGTTAGTGTTTGCAGTGTTGACCTTTCTCGTGTTGATTGTGAGGTTTCTTGTGGACAAAGCGATGCGAAATGATTTTTCGAGCTGGACTATGAGTGATGCGTTGAGTATTCTTGACTATTTTGCGACTGCGGTTACAATTATTGTGGTCGCAGTACCAGAAGGATTACCGTTAGCTGTAACGTTAAGTCTTGCATTTGCAATGAAGAAATTGATGGATGATAAAGCACTCGTGAGACATTTATCCGCTTGTGAAACTATGGGTTCGTCTACTTGCATATGCACGGATAAAACCGGGACTTTAACAACCAATCATATGGTGGTTGATAAAATATGGGTATCTGGTCAAACACAAGTTGTTAAAGAACGTGTACCGTTACACGAAAACGTGTCAACCGTTCTTTTACAGTGTATATTTGAATGTACAGGGTCTGAAGTGGTCAAAGGTGCAAATGGTCAAACTTCCATTTTGGGCACTCCAACTGAATCAGCAATATTGGAATTTGGTTTGCTTTTAGGTGGTGATTTTGGTGCCGTTCGTAGTGAGATTACACTACTAAAAATGGAGCCGTTTAATTCTAAAAAAAAGAATATGTCGGTTATTACCCGCTTACCTAACGGGCAAATACGTGCATTCTGCAAAGGTGCATCAGAAATAGTATTGCAAATTTGTGACAAGATTATAGATGAGAGTCTAGAACCGGTTGAAATGACTGAAGAGAAAGCAAAGGCCGTTACAAAAGTGATTAACGAGTTTGCGGATCAGGCTTTAAGAACTCTTTGTTTGGCTTATGTTGATGTGGAAGGTGAGTTTGATATGCAAAAAGACATTCCTGCCTTTGGATATACTTTGATTGCGGTTGTGGGTATTAAGGATCCGCTTAGACCAGGGGTAAACGAGGCGGTTAAGACGTGTTTGGATGCTGGTATTACTGTGCGTATGGTCACGGGTGATAATATAAATACGGCTAGAGCCATTGCGAAAGAATGTGGTATACTTACTAATGGTGTTGCTATTGAAGGACCCGAATTTAGAAATAAAACTGATCAAGAAAAGAGGAGACTTGCACCATTGATTCAGGTACAACACATTAATATATCACACAAATAATTAAAAGTATTTATGATGGAAACTGGATTATAGATGTAGCAATTTTGACCCATTTACAGAATGGGTCAATTCGGTCTGTGTTTTGTCTCTAACGGGTTTAAAATATTCAAAATTGGTTGAATGTGCTAAAAGGCCCAAGTCTATTTTAAAGCATACAACCTCCTGCATCATTAAAAATTTTGGTAGTTATATTAACTTATATTGTTTTTCTGTAATAACCTTAACTTTTTCCAAGAAAGACAACTAAGTGCTAGCAACCCAATCAACCCGTTTGCACCTGTTCTAGAAAGTAACCCGTTTTCAACTTGAATCCATTTTGAAAAGGAGGTTAGTGGGTCTAACTGACCCATTTGCACCAGTACTAGAAAGTAACCTGTTTTCAGCCTGAATCCATTTTGACAAGAAAAAAGATTGAGTGGGTCAGACTGACCCGTTTGCACCCGTTCTAGAAGTTAAACCCGTTTTCTACCCAAATCCATTTTAACAAAAGGAGTTTGTGGGTCAGCCCGACCCGTTTGAACCTTACTAGAAAGTAACTCGTTTTCAACTTGAATCCATTTAAACAAAATAGGTTTGTTGGTCAGACTGACTTGTTTGCACTCTGTAGTCTGTACTAGAAAGTAACCCATTTTCAACCCGAATCAATTTTGACAAAAAGGGATTAGTGGGCCAGACCGACCCATTTGCACCCATGCTAGAAAGTAATCATTTTCCAACCTGAATCCATTTTGACAAAAAAATGGTTCTGGGTCAGCTCGGCCTGTCTGCATTCATACTATAAAGTAACCTATTTTCAACCCGAATCCATTTTGACAAACAACGGGTTAACGGGTCAGCCCAACCGAGTCATCTAACTGCCTATACTGAACTTTTACATGCTTTTCCACATGTGCAGGTCATGGCCAGATCATCACCAACAGACAAGTTGGAGTTGGTTAAGAACTTGAGGGCTTTATCCGAGGTAGTTGCAGTCACTGGTGATGGGACAAACGATGCACCCGCGTTGCACGAATCTGATATTGGATTTGCAATGGGGATAGCAGGAACAGAGGTTTGTAACTTGGCATCTCTTATTTTCTGTTTCAAATAATTCCGATATTAAATTCTGAATCTGGTACGTCACGTGTCATGCATCCATAGGTTGCTAAAGAACAAGCTGATGTCATTGTTATGGATGATGATTTTGCAACAATTGTTAAAGTAGCCAAATGGGGGCGTGCAGTTTACATAAACATTCAAAAGTTTGTGCAGTTTCAGTTAACAGTGAATATAGTTGCTTTGATGATAAACTTTGTTTCTGCATGCATCACAGGTGCGTTTTTCTTTATCTGCATGAAACCGAAAAACCGATCTGTTATCAGGAAAGACGAAATAACTGAACCCAAACAAAAACCGACGCTTTGGTTTTATATTTTGGTAAAAACCGAATTTTGGTTTTGCATGTAAATATGACAGGAAAAAACCGAACTGAACCAAATTTGTGGATTTTCATTATTTACTTGCATTTAAAAGAATTTAACAGATAGTGTAACCAAAATGCTTTAGCCCAAATGTATAATAATCAATTAATTATTGATTAACAAAAAGATTTAAAACTAAATTCATTATTGTTTGTAAAAACTGAATTTCGGTTTGCTTTTGCTTGCAAGTAAAACAGAAAAATCAATCAATCAATCAAGCCCTGTATATTCCTAGGCAAGTCTTTCCTCTATCCGTGAGAATAGAGAGGCTGCTTACAGAGAGACCCCCGGCTCATAAAGCTACATACAGGTAAACATAGTAAACATACATCCTACAAGCAAAGACACTTAGCAATACATAGATAGCAAACTACCAAAAGCAAGGAATCTGTAACCTACTAAGAATACTAAGAATAGGGCATAAGAATCAAAAAGCAGCATCAAACAAACTATATACATAAACCACAAGGAGCCAGGCTAGACAATTAGACCCTAAATACAGAAAGCTAACAAGGTACTTTCCCCTAGAAGTCGCTAACCTTAATCCTACGTCTCCACGAATCTCTATCCTGGACCATGTCCTCAGAGAGTTGCAACTCTGTCAAGTCATGTCTAATTCTCTCATCCCAAGTCAATTTAGGCCTGCCTCGACTCCTCTTCCCTTTCACAATGAAGCTTTCCACTACTCTAACTGGTGTTGTTGTCAATCTCCTCTTCACATGCCCAAACCATCTCAATCTCCCTTCCTTGATTTTCTCTGATATGCTAACTATTCCTAACCTTTCCCTAAAGACCTCATTTCTAATCCTATCTAATCTAGTGTGTCCGCACATCCACCTCAGCATCCTCATCTCTGTGACCTCCATCTTGCGCGCCTGTGTCTTCTTTATGGCCCAACAGTCAACCGAACCAAATTTATAGAATTTCATTTTTTTTCTTTTAAATTGGTTAATTATTTAAAAGAATGTAATAAATAGCATAACCTAAATACTTTAGCTCAAATGTATAATAATCAATTAATTTTAATTATTAATTATAAAATGATTTAGGCCAAAGCTCATCATTGCGGGCCGAATTTCTTTTTGCCCTAAAATTTCATGCCCAAATGGTAAAACCGAAAAAAAAACTAACTGAATGATTTTCAAAAACTCATAAACGGAATTTTTGGTTTTTGGTTTGGTTCGCTACTCAAACCGATTCATGCACACCCGTAATGCATGGGCCAGATAAATGATCAACAATTCGTGTGGTGTTAAGTTGACCTGAAACACTTTTGTGTGTTGTTTTTCAGGGTCTGCTCCTTTAACTGCTGTGCAATTGCTATGGGTGAACCTGATCATGGACACTTTGGGTGCGTTAGCACTGGCTACTGAACCGCCAAATGACGGGCTAATGAAGAGACAGCCGGTTTTGCGAACCGAAAGTTTCATCACAAAGACTATGTGGAGGAATATTATTGGTCAAAGTGTTTACCAGATGGCTATTCTATTTGTGTTGAATTTTGCTGGAAAGCCCATTCTGAATTTGCATGGAGATAATGCAACTGCTATTCTCAATACTTTCATATTCAACACCTTTGTTTTCTGTCAGGTATAGTTTTATAATTTAAAAGGTCCAGAAACTGTTTTGAGTTACTATATTTTACCCCTTGTACTAAAGGGGTTGTGTTTAGTTTGACCCATTTAATTAAAATGGTTGACTGACCACCCGTTTGACTCATTTATCTTAATGGGTTAAACAGGTCGGTTACACGATTTTAGTGTCTTTGACACGGATTTAATAGTTCAACCCGTGAGCCTGACACAGTTGACACCCTAAAAAGCAGCTTATATAGATGAAAGTTGTCCAAAATGCTCTTTTAATTCATAAACCTTTGAAATAAGTTTATTTCAAAAATTTTTTTAAGTGTTTGTAATTGAAAACCAATAAAGTTACAGATCAAAATAGTTGATACTTGATATGAAGTATAATACTCAAATGCATAAAGACCTCATAAATTGCTCTATTAAATTATACTTGTAACAATAAGATGATATAAAATATATTTTAATAAAAAAATATTTTTCGGCACATTTTTTTTGTAGGTATTTAACGAAGTAAACAGCCGAGATATCAACGAGATAAACATTTTCCGTGGAATGTTGAGCAGTTGGGTCTTCATCGGTGTGATGTTCTCGACTGTTGTTTTCCAAATCATCATCGTCGAGTTTCTTGGTACTTTTGCAAGCACTGTGCCCCTAGATTGGGACCTGTGGTTGCTCAGCATTGCAATAGGTTTTGTGAGCATGCCCATTGCAGTTGTTTTGAAGTGCATTCCTGTCGAAAAACCTCATGATGGTTATGTGAGACTCGCTGGTGGTCCAGAAGAAAATGTTTGATGAAATGTGAAAGAGAACACAACCTTGCTTCGATTTGTCATGGCATGAAAATGTAACTTCTGAATCATTGTCTGTGTAGGTTTTTTTCTTTTTAAACGGCAACTCACACACTCTCTAACTCTACTCCTACAACTTCTTTTGATAACCAAGAGACTTGAACCCTCGACATTTGGAAGTTGGATAGATGTGAGGGAGAGAAAAAAACTATATATGCGGGTGAACCGCTGAACCATTGATGTTATGAGCCGGCCGTGCATCGGTCGTTTATTGTATGTGATTATACTTTCCCATTGATACATCCATTGTAATAAATTAAAAAGTAAAAACACTATTTCTACTTTCTAGCACCAAGAAAGTAGAAGAAAAGTGGTATAAAAAAGTAGCATTTGAATAATAAACAAGGGAGTTGAGTAGTTTACAATTGCATTGAAACATATTTCACTAAAACAAGGATTAAAAATTGTGTCACTATTCAAAGAGTTTGTCACTTCTCATTTGATTAAACTTTTCTTAATCAATATTCCTTTCTGTTTTCTCTTTTGACATTTTCTTAAGTGTTAAGTTCTTTTTGATGGTTTATAAAACTTTGTGGTTTTAGACAATAAGTTCTTAAAAAATTGTAATATAGTCCATCAGTTGGACTATCTATTTATGGTCGATAGATAACATCAATTGCGAGGCTGATGCTTCTTGTTGATCGCATTTGTAAGTTATACTTCAGACATTAGGCACTAAACCCGACCATGAATTCCCATTTCAACCGATCACCAAGATATATGGTAGTGTCTATACATGTTCGTTATGTAGCATCACTCGTAAATCCATTGTATGTTCTACAAGCTTCATGTGAGATGGTGAGAGCTTGTTTGAGTTAAGGTCGATCGATACACTACACCTTTGTAATGTTATCAGTACATCAATGGCTTTTTCTTGACTTTGGGAGAGCTTTTGTAGTTAAACATGAAGAGAGCCCGAGAGGAGTAGATTATATACATAGAGCATTTATATTTTTATTTACTTCACATGTTTATATTTAATTATCTTTTAACTTGTTATGTGAATAACACAATTACATATAAGTGATTTAAGTTCAATAAGTTTCAAGCAATGAACCTTTTTATAAAAGTGAGTGATTTTTGTAAATTTTATTTAACTTTGAAATAAATTGGCAATTAAAGAAATATATATAACTTTTAAACAAGTAAAACGGATAAATCACAATATTTATTTTATATTCACCTTTTTATTTGTTACTAATTAATCCTTATAAATTGTTAGATACATATAGAGATGACAATGAGACAGGCATCGATACTTTTGATTAATGACCGTGTTGATTAATTAATCCTCATATAAGATTGTAAAACAATGTGTTGATTAATTAATCCTCATATAAGATTGTAAAACAATGTTTCATATGAAACATGGCTCAATACCATGTTGATTAATTACCCATAGGGCAAGAGGCATAACCACGTATGGGTAATGGGTATGCTCATGGGTCATGAGTTTGTTAAAAAACACCGGCCCATTGTAGATTCTCAAATACATTTCAATACATTTCTTACTATCTTAATACTTATATAATTATATCACACAAAGAAATTAAAAATATGAAAACTAAAATTAGTAAATTAGTAGATTATTCTATCATTAAAAACAAAAGAACATAAAAATAAAAAGAAAACATAAATCGTATGTTACTTTCGAGTAATCAAGTCAGGCATCACTTGATATCATCCCCGTTCTATACTTACGAATTTTCTTAAAAGCTAATCTCATACCTAATCACATATCATATATCCAATTACCCATCTTATTACCCGTCACAAATGTTTCCGGCTCTTTTCGTCGTCCATTCCAAATATATTTTTATCAAACCAATTCCTAATTATTATATATAACAACTACCAAGTTTGGTGCCGATAAGTCCCAATTAGGCCACTTGGAGACACCTTATTGGTCATTGACATTTTTTTTGTTTTAGTTATGGTACTATAACAAACATAACAGAAACCGACCGCATTCGCATAAACTCACAACCTCAACGTCCGAGACCGACAACTCTCAAGTTTTACCAACGTCCGAGTTTACCAACCGAAGCCACCCTATTCGTCCACCTCAATTTTTTATATATTTTCCCGTTTTTTAGCTCCGGTAGTATAACGAAAGTAACCGAAACCGACCAAACTCGCGCCGAGTAACCGAAACCGACCAAACTCGCATCGAAAGTAACCGAAACCAACTAACAACGTTTAATTTTTACCACCATCCGAATTTTACCAACTTTTCCGACGCTAGTTTTGAATAATTCAAATTAAAATCTTATTACCGACCTTAACCCAGTCTTACAACAATCAATCCATCCATCCCTGGGGCAAAGACGTCCTTTCATTACAAACTAGGGTTTCCCATCTCTCCAACAACACACCTATATAACCCAAAAAGACCACACACACCAAACCCTCACGAACCATACGCACCGCCGTTGCCTGTGATTTAACATTCAACAAACAAATCACCGGAAAATGGGAGTTTACACCTTCGTATGCAAATCCTCTGGCGGCGATTGGACTGCTAAGCAGCTTAAGGGAGACCTTGAAGGCTCCGCCGATTCCACCTACGCTCTTCAGAGGAAGCTTGTTAACGCCGCTCTTTCATGCGACTCCTCCGGCGGTGTTCAGTCGTCTTTCAGCTATGTTCTTCCTAATTCAGCTGTGTTTCAGGTATATTATTATTATTATTATTATTAGATCTGTTTGTTTGTTTTTTATTCGAATTGATTTGTGCTTTTGTTTAGATCTGGTAGTGTTGATGTTAATTAGTGGATAATTAGTTGTTTAGTTAACGATTAGTGATTAATTGTTGTGAATTTGAGTTGTTTTTAACTTTTTATGTGTTTTGTTCGTCAAATTATAGCGGATGTTGTTGATTTACTTATTCAATTCAGGATTTTAAGGTGGAGCTATTATCTAATGTTAAAGTTTGTGAAAATATGCTATAGTTAGGGTTTTTTTATTTTTACATAGAGGTAATAATTTATCACTGTTTTTTTTATAAAATTCAGTGTTTCTGTTGAAACTAATATTAGAATTGAACTCTGAAGCTTTATGATGTTGGTATGGTTTTTGTTATTACATATACACATTTTAGTTATACATATATGATTAGCAGATGCAGTTTTTATGCTGCAGTATTGATATAAAATAAATAAGGATCAATGGTGATCATTTGTATAGAATTTCAATTGTATCTAGGGATGATCATTTTCAGCATCGGTACCTAACCAACTTTTGAGTTTTCGGTACCTGTACCGGTTTTTCCAGTTTTTTGCATGAAATACAGGTACCGTGCTGGTACCGAAAAGATACTGGTATTGAACCAAATATTTTGGTGCCGGTACCACAATTTTGCGGTTTTTGGTACTGGTACTGATTTAATCTCTAATTGTAACAAATTCTAGAAGGCAAGTTCTAGCATTTTTATTTATTACAACACTAGGTTTTTATTATATTAGACTATTTTTTATTATTATTTTTAGTTTTCTCATTCATTAGTTTTTTTAAAAGTAATCTTGTCACATGCTAGTCAAGTTGGTTAATCAAATTGACAAGCAGTTTAATGGGTGTTAGTTCGTGTTAATATGCAGTTAAATGGTTGTAGTTTGTTGTTGTAGTTTGTTAAGATGCTCTTAATTGGTATTTTGTTTTTTAATAACCACTTAATTGGTTTTAGGTTGTTTTTTAATCTGTGGTAATTTTTGTGTTTGTGTAGGTGATTATTGGTGGAGGTGGTGGTGGAGCTTCTTTCGGTGGTGATGCTGCTGCAGCATCTGCACCGGCTGGAGGTGCGGCAGCTGCTGCGGCACCTGCAGCTGAAGAGAAGAAGGAAGAGAAGGAGGAGAGTGATGATGACATGGGTTTCTCCCTCTTTGATTAAGTCTAGTTTTTATTGATACAATGTTTGGGTTTTTGTTGTGTTGATCACTTCATATTATGAGGTTTTTATATTGTTGCCTAGATTCTGGACCAAAAGTTTTTTGTTTTAGTGTTAAATTGGATGTTATGTTTTGGCCTTGGAAGTAGGTACTTTGGGTAGAGATGATAGAAAAATAAATATGCTATATTATGAAATAATAATAATAATAATAATAATAATAATAATAATAATAATAATAGTTTTTTAAAGATTTAAAAAACCCAAAATTATTAGAGTATGATTAGGTAAACAATATTATGTTCTAACAAGTAATATTTTTATCATAAAATGAGAAAACAAAACATGGAGACAAAATTGCAAATTTTGTCATTTTAAAAAAGTTAAATTACGATTCGTGTTCTTTTTTTAGTTTCTTTGTAGGTGTTGTATTTAAATTTTTTTTCTACACGTTATGTCCTTTACACTAACTGGATTAGAAAAATTCAGTTAAATGCTCTCATGTGAGGCGTATGTGAGGGCATATTAGTCTTTTCGTCTACACCTGCAAAAAGTATATATAACACTCTCTTTCTTTCAGAATTCATCCACCACCACCAACACCCACCATCAACACCCACCTTCAACCTCTAGCAACCACCACCAAACCCACCAACCTGCCCTCCAAAACCCAATTCCATCTTCTAGACCAAACCAAAAACCCCAATTCCATCACCTCCGCCGTCAGATTTGACAAATTCAAATCACCAGAACCCTAGTTTGCAGGACAAAATTATTGACGGGGAGTTCAGACAACAATAGGTTGTACTTGACTGACTTTTTGGTTTTCACAGGACCACGATGGTTGCCCAATTTGAACCCAGATCTAGTTCGAATGCTACTGGTGGTTATCGGTAAGTTACCTTCAGCGCCGCAAGGCGGAGACTCCTTACCGGAGTCAATTTCAGAAGCAATTGAGGAGGTAATCGAGCTCTCAGCCATGTTAGTGTCATCTCGTGTCTCCGATTGGGGTTTAATTTCATGATATTGGACAGAATCGGTGTTTTTGGTGATGTATTTGGTGGGTTTAACCCACCACTTGAAGATATCATGATCGAAAAGAGAGAACGGCTAGAGAGAAGGGTGTTGATGGTGGGTTTGGTGGTGGTTGCTGGAGGTTGAATGGTGGTGTGAAGGTGAGTGTTGGTGGTGGGTTTGGTGGTAGTGGATGAGTTCTGGAAGAAAGAGATAGTGTTATATAAACTTTTTGCAGGTGTAGACGAAAAGACTAATATTCCCTCACATGCGCCTCACGTGAGGACATTTAACTGAGGTTTTCTAACTCAGTTAGCGCAAAGGACATAACGTGTAGAAAAAAAAAGTTTAAAATACACCGCCTGCAAAGAAACTAAAAAAAAGACACAGAACGTAATTTGGCTTTTTTTAAAGGACAAAGTTTGTAATTCTGTCAAACATGGAGCATATTATGTTCTAACAAAATATTTTTATCATAAAATGAAAAAACAAAACAAAATGAGAAAATAAATGGTGAACTCTCATTATTTCAAAACATGGAGCATCGTTGTTAGTACGTGGAATACACATAATCTACCAATGACTGTCTGTCGACTTTACTTGTATCATATTAAAGCGATCCGAACAAACTCGCTACCAAAACACCCGGAAACATGGGGTTTGAAATATTTTAGACTAAAACTCTACTGCATATGTTTTTATTACACACATATGTGTGTGAGTTAATCTTTGATTATACTAAAAGATTATGATGACTTAAAAGCTAAGCAGTTTATGCGGAAAAATATCGGATATCGGTCAAGGACTAATATCTGAGATATCGGTTATCGCAGTGAGATATAGGTAGGATATCGGTAATTTTAATATCATGTAAAATTCATATATATAGCAATTTAACATTAATAATTCTGTATAGTCTCCTATCATTAACAAATTAACCTTTTGCAAATTGCAAGACACTAATAATCGTTGCAAGTAAGAATTGATTAAAACTTAAAACAATAACATTGAACACTAAAAATGGATAATTAAGACTTAAAACACTGATATCAGGAATATCGGTGATATATCAGTCAAATATTAGCCAAATATTGGTCATATATCGATCAATATCGTTGATATTATCGGTACCGATATTCTGAACCAATATTCTGATTTATACATCGCCAAGGGACCGATAACCAATATATCACTGTTATATCGACGATATTGACTGCATCTCTTAAAAGTATACGAGAAAATGTAGACCACTGATCAAGTGTAATTAAACATCTGATAAGGAGGAAAGGAGTAATAATGTAATATACACCCATAGCTGACTTTTAATTTGCTCTACTAATTTTAAAGAGAGAATTCCAATTTGCCTCCCTGAGATATATTGGCGGGAGATAGACTGACCACTGAAAACTAATTTGCGCACCTGTGTTTACTAGGCGGTTTTTTTGGCTCCCTGCAGTGTTTATTATGATCAGAATGCTCCATGCGGTGTTAATAGTTGGTTAAATGACCATTATACCCTTCAACTTCATCTTCATCATTACCATTCAAACACATCAAGAACATCAAGAACATAAACCCAGAAAATCAAGAACATCAAGAACCCTAACACAAACACAAACCCAAAAATTCAAGAACATCAAGAACACCATCTTCGTCTAAGAACCCTAACCCATAAATCTTATACAAACTGTAACATCCCAAAATTTCGAATATTAATAATAATGTATGTTGACTCGTTACAACGGAAAAGTTTACTTGAGTTATTAAATAACTAATAAAATGGTAAAAGGGAAGGATAAGTAGGCTAATTAAATGGAATTAAGCATGGACTAAAAAGGAAAGATGAGTCTTAGGTCAATGGGCTTAAGGGAGTATAAATACCCCTCTTAAACCCTAAATCTTTCCATTTACATCCATCTTATTCCCTCTATACACCATAACACACCTACAAACCCTTCCTTTTCGGCCGCAAGCAAGAACGGAGATCCGAGATCAAAAATCAAACCTTGTATTGATAGATCCTTAATATACAACCTAGATACAAGATTAATACTTCATAACGAGCTAAGTCGTGACCTAATAACCGTATAAAGGTATGTTCTTGACCTTAAAGCTTACATTTTCATGAACGGTTAGCCATGAAACTTAAACATAGATTAGATCGGGTCTAGACAAATCATAAAGTTTCAAACCTGATGATTAAAATGAACTTAAGGAGCTTATGGCAACATACGGTTCATAGATAAACCCTAGATCTAGCCTATAACATTTTAAACCCATAAAGGTTTAAGGTTTACTCCTAAACGGTTAGGGATCTAGGTGATGTATTAATAATTAGGTGTAACGGTTAGGGAAAATGGCAAAAAGGTGGTTAAAAATTATGTTATGGACGGTTAGCCGTTAACTGGGCTAGGAAAGAAATGAAAAAGATAGAAAAAAGTGAACTAGAAGCATCAGACTCGATATCTCGGCCTCCTGGAGTTCTCGGCCAGACCGGGGTCTCGGTCTATGTGTTCTCGGTCAGGGTTCTCGGCCGAAAACACGGGTTCTCGGTCAGCGATCTCGGCCAGAACAGGTTTTCGGTCAAATCAAGGTTCTCTGCCTTGAGTTTTCGGCCATCCAGTTCTGTTTGGGCCTGACCCTAGTTGGGCCTAAGTGCTTTAATGGACAGTTGGGCCTGGCCTAAGCCCATAACCCATCTAAGCTAAACAAGCCCAATTTAGAAAATGCAATGGTTAACTAAAATACCTATTAAATCAAGTACACGGTTACTTAACAAGAAAAATATATTTAACAGTTAGTCGTGCTCAATTAAAGAAGGGGATTACAATTAACGGCGAGCGCAACAGGATCCAGGTGAGTTTCTAGCCCCATTCCTTGTTATGTTTTCGGGGCTGTGTGCATACTCGATGTGATTAGTTAATACACTTACCTTAAGTGGTAAGTGTATGCCTATTATGATATATGTGTATGTTATAAAAGAATGCTTGACGGTGCATGAACGATCTTCGGATATTGCATGTACTGTCAGGAGATAGTTAGATGATGTGATTGTTTATATATATGTTGTATGTATGAAGTATGTACGTTATAGAATATGAGAATGAAAGAAAGTATGTAAAATATATAAATGAAAAGGAATGTATGATACGAAGGAATTGACGGTAAAGGGTGGCAAACCCTAATAATATCTGTGAAGAAGGGTGGCAGACCCTAATAATATCTGTGAAGAAGGGTGGCAGACCCTAATAATATATGTGAAAAAGGGTAGCAGACGCTAATAATTTCTGTGAGGTTATAGGGCGAAAGGCTCTTTAAGAGTGGCAGACCCTAATAATATCCGTGAGGTTATAGGCAAAATGCTCTTTAAAATGTATAAGTATGTATGTAAAGAAAGATAAAATATGAAGTATGAAAGAAAGAAAGTATGAAAGTAAGAATGAAAGTATATACTTACGTATGTATGAAAGAAAGTAAAGAAGGACAAGTATGTAATATAAGAACGTATTGCATGTTGATTGTATTAACTAGAACTCACTCAGCGTAGCTGATTTTTAGTATGCACACAGGTGAGTAGAATGAGACAGCTAGCTTGAGGAGGACACATGGCAGAGTTGGACGAAGCTAGCATATGAGGATTTTGCTTTGATGTTTTATTTCTTTAATTTAAGTTATGTTTTAAAAGACAAGAATATGGATGTTTGTAACGAATCGTTTAAGTTTTATTATTTCCGCGAAAGTTTTTAATTACTCTGATATATAGAACTGCGTTTATGAGTAAATCCAACGTCAAATGTGAGGCACCGGTAACGGGGCCTTACACAAACACATAAATTAACATCATCATTCAAACACAAACTCATATATTCATCTTCATCATTCATCTTCATCTTCTTCACCCGCAACCCATCACCGTCGCCGTCACCACCATTCCTTCACCACACCATATCTTCATCTTCATCACCACCACCTATCTTCTTCACCTGCAACCCGTCACCGTCGCCTTAACTTCTAATTCGATCTCTTCGCCATCGCCGTCACCACCGCTGAAAATCGTATTCTGGTCATTAAACATTACAACCGCCATCCTCTCATGCCTCTCTGCCGGAAAATCGGATTCCGGCCACCGGCTGCCGGGAAATCGGATTCCGGCCCTTTTCACATCTTCAACCTCCATCATCACATCACTACTAACCAAACACCATGCGCTACCATTCTTGCTCACCAAAGTGACATCACCATATTTATTTTCAAATCTCATTCACACCTTAGATCTAGATCTATGCTTTTTTTTTCAAACTATTGTATAAAACCTATGGGTTTGGTGGTTGGAAGTTTTCCGGTGGACGACGACGCGACGGTGGCGACGGGGGAGGGATGAGAGAGTTGAGAAGATGATGATGGTTGAGATGATGATAATGATGATGATGAGCTGCTCTAGTATTATTATTATTACTATTATTATTATTTGTCTAATTACTAAAGTTCCCTCAACCAGGGGCTCAATACACTCAACCAGGGGCTCATATTACAATTATAACAAACATAATGTTACATAATGCGGAAATTCTTTTTCAGTGGTCAATCCATCTCCCTCCGATATATCTCAGGGAGGCAAATTGGAATTTTCTCATTTTTAAAATATAACATAATTAGGTTTTTAATTCCACCACAAACTTGTATATTTTTATTCTCAGTTCAATATTATACATATATTTAATTTACAACTTTCTAAACAAGAGTAGTTGTACTTTTCGTTACTTTTGTGGTAAGTTGTGTTAAATAGTTGTACTTGGTTTGTAACTGTCAATTTTACTCTTTACACGTGTCTTTTCAACGGTAGACACCCTGCTTAAACTTTCTATGTATCAATACGTATCCCTTGCTCTACCTCTTTCTTTTGTCATGACAGTGTATCTTTCTTCTGCTCAACTCACACTCTTCACAGTTATCCACCGTTCAATCTCTGGTACCACCATCTTCAACCCCACCTACTGTTGCCGGGTTTCATTTGGAAACCATAGGTGGCGGTAGTGTGAGGCGTCAGATCATCTCTGTACGTTGGTGGTTTGGAGGGCTGGTGGGTATGTGTTGCCGCCCGGGTTCTATTTTAGAAACCATAGGCGGTGGTGAACCATCGTTGCCAACAGCCTTTTTGGTGGCGAAGATAAAACAGTGATATTTGACTGTCGTTGGGTTCCATTTTTGGAGCCTTAAACGAAGTCGCTGGTGCTCTATCGTGGTTGAGGACCTTTTGCTTTTCTCTGTGGTTATGGTTATTGTAGCATAAACCTTCTAATAAAAAGTTATGATCTGTGGTGCTAAAAGAATTAGAGCTATTGACTCAAATTGGGTAATTGTGGCTTTGCTGTCTTGGATCAGATAGATGATGTTGATGACATTGTTGTAGCGCTCATAAGCTGCTCGATGAAATGCCTATACTTATAAATTGAATCTCTCTACTTTAGATGCTTTGTATCGTTAACATACTGTTTTCCTTCTTTGTTTGGGGATAATATTGCACGTTTGTGCTGGGCGGTGGTATGTTGGTTTCTTTGTCCTCTTTGTTGAGGGTTTTAGTCTGCTATGATGGTTGCTTGGTACCTGGCATGGTAACTTCGGTTACAACTGTGTCGGTACTGAGTCGTGCTTTGTAGGCGATGGGAATAAGGAATTGTGCATATGCATCTGTTTCTTTTGCAATGTTATTGATGAAGCCGTTCGTTGTGTGACCTTATGGCAATTGTTGGTAGTAGTGTCCAAGTTTGTTTCTTTATCAGTTTTACCAGGTGATGATGATGACCCGCTACTTGGCATGGCAACTTGGGTTGCAGCTGTAGCGTCACTGAGCCGTGCTTTTTTAGTTATGGCATTGACGGACTATGTATGTGAGCATCTTTGTTTTGTAAAGAGTATGATAACGCGTTTCTTTTTTTTAAGTTTTTTCGTACGTTTTTGCACTTGTGTTTTCACCAGCGTTAACATTTTTTGATGTAAGCGGGTTTGTTTTGGTTTGTCACAGTTTTTCGCTTGAATCTTATGCCTGGGCCATGATGATCGTTTGCTATTTGGAACAGTTGGAACGAGAACGTATGTTGCAACCGTAACAGCGAATATCTGAGGCTCAAAACATTTACATATTTTTTCCTTTCACAGGCACACACTGATTATACTGTCTTAAATACGTGCTTATGTTTTACTTTAGTTTTGTTGCGTTTTAAATACATATCTGTAACTTTGTTCTTAAATTTTCATCTTTAGTACTATGTTAATCCTGTTAGTTTTGTGAATTCTGACATATGTGAAGGTAATTGATTTGTGGCAGGACATGACTTTTATGTTGATATTAGCATGTCTAGCCAGTTTTAAATCAGATGCAACGGTTGCGATTGTGTGTAATTTCTACCTATGCTCATTACTTCCAACAACAATGTACCCAACAGTGGAAGTAAGTTGTAGCTATTCGCACACTTTTGCATGTTAGTTTCATTTATGTGCTGAAATTTTGGATAATTTTTTTTTAAATATTCAACGTATTTTTGTTTTATATTAAGATAATTAAGGAGATTGTTGATGATGAGAAACAACGTGAGAACATTGGTTCTGAACAATTAAAGAGGTATAATAAAGGTTTCTCTAAGAATGATGAAAGCCCTTCGCATCAAGTTTTCTTAAAAAACTCGAGCAGTGTTCCAGTGTTGGAAGGTGAAGATGTTTTCTTTAAAATAAAAGCTCCAATTTGATGAATGTTATAAAAATACATGTTTCGACCCATTAGCCTACCCATACATGTTTGACCCATTAGTCTAACCATACATGTTTTGACCCATTAGTCTACCCATCTTGAGTGTTGTCCATAGTTTATCATTAAAAAAATGACATGTTTTGACCCATTAGCTTACCCAATCAGGTTGAGTGTTGTCCATAGCTTATCATTTTAAAGAAAAGTTTTACAGTCATCGACACTTTTGTGTGTTGCATTTTGAAATTATGACAAGGATGGGGACGCTTAGTAAGTCAATAAGGGTTAATTGACCTAGGGAAAATTTGAATGGCAGTGATTTGTGTAATTATTTTTCTTTGGTTTTTTTCAGGCAACCTGTGCAAAACGCCACATGACTTTGAACTGAAGAAGGCGGAACACCTTTGGTGATAAAGAAGACCTTTCAAGAAACAAAGAGTTTTTGTAGACCACTACATCAGGAAAGTAAAATAAACACAAGCCCATCAAAGACCAGCCACCATCATTTTGTAAACCAATTGTAGGCTACTGATCTTCTAATATTTAGATAAGTGCTTTACTCATTTCTTAAACAAATTGAAGGTATAGATCATAACTCTTTTTGTACCAACTCCTAACACGCTATATGATGTGTCCATACGGAACGCTCTTCAAAACCCAGCGCAACGCGCGGGTCCTAATAATTAGTTGGTATAATATTTACAAAGTTGAAGTGTCATGAGCTGTACTACATATAACGATATATAACCATGCATCTTGATATTTAACTAACGTGTGTTAGAATTTTACAACACTACATCTGTAATTTGTGAGCTTCTGCACTTTTATTTTGTAAAAAGAAAAACAGATTAGCCACTTTTACCCAATCATTGAGACATGTAACAATGTATGATGGGTTTGTACACTTTTTAGACGTAACATTATGCTTAGGAAAAATTTCAAACTAAAAAGAATACGAAATTGTTTCTCAAAAGAATATGAAATGGTCTCATTTTCTCCTTTGCTTTCATTTATATTATTGCATGGGCCATCACAGCTAAAGAAGCATGGATGCCTTTCGTGAACAACACATAAAAGAGAAGTTGGTGGTCCAGAATGTTTTTCAATAAAATGGCCCACACATGACACATGAGTTTAGTGGTTGACATGCATTTTTGAAAGTTTCAAAGAAAGAGTCGGAGATCAATAAAAGCATGTGAGTTTCTGTTTTCTCATTGTACCGTATTAAAAGCTTGCGACTCGAAGCTCAAGCTTATAGGTAGCTTGATAAAACTTGAATAAAACTAGCTAAAAAAACATGATTTCAAATGAACTGAGTCAAACTGGCTCGTTTATGTAAACGAGCTGAACCCGACCCAAGTTCGGCTCGCTGGCTCGATCTTAGACTCTTTTAACTTCAAGATTAAGCTCGAGTCTAGCCGAGTTATCTCGTTTAGTTTTGAGCTGGCTCAAACCCACCCTGACTCAACTTGTGAACAACCTTATTTTCTCAGCACTAAAAAAATACCAACTAAAATATATCATACGAACAACACAATCATATAAAATTAAGTATGAAGAATAATTAGAAAATACTACATATGGCTTATATTGAACAAACAAGTCAAGAGTCATTTCGTTCGGAAATGGTAAGTTAGACATAATGATATCATAAATTCTCGAAATGTCTCTTCTTTAAAGAGAGATTCAAAATAAGTCCCTATAAATTTCAAATTCTCATTGTTCCCTTACTAACCTGTCGTCGCTGCTATGTTAGAAGTTTGAGATGACATGTTTCTAAACTCGTTGGCTCTCCGCTATGTTAGCTTAAAACTCGTCGACTCCCCGCCATGTTAGCTCAAAACCCGCCGCCTCCCTGCCATGTTAGCTCAAAACCCGTCCCATCCTTGCTATGTTAGCAAAAAAATTATACCTTATCTTTACAAAAATAGGGATCCTAAACTGATTTAATAAATATTTGGACATTTTTTTTATTTTATTGATTTTTAAGTTCTTGTATATAGAATATTAGATATTAACATGATCAAGAAATATCAAGCGTACCATCAAAATCATTTGATGTATACCTTGTTTAGATATAATTTTTTAAATAACAAAATTTATTAGTTTTAAATGTTTAAGCTAACATAGCGGGGAGACGACATGTTTTAAGCTAACATAACGGGGACATAGTGAGTTTTGAACTAACATGGATGGGAGATGATGAGTTTTAAGCTAACATAATGGAGAGATGATGAGTTTAGAAACATGTTGTCTCGGACTCTTAACGTGGCGGAGACGACGAGTTAGTAAGAGAACAAAGAGATGATTTGAACATTGGATAAACATATTTAGAATCTCTATCTAAAGTAGAACATTGTATAAAATTCCCTCATAAATTATATGTAAAGTTATTTGTGCATAACTATTTAGATATTGGGGTAAAGTTAAAATACAAAGGACAATAAAAATGAGAAGGTGAGAAGGAATCAAGTCCATTAATCACAGATTTGAATGACTGAGATTAATTTAATAAATAAAAATTGATGGAAATGACATGAAGGTAATAACCCATCTTTGTTGACTTTCTCTCTCCACATGCAAGGCACATGCCAATTTCCCCCATCATTTTAAAATATCCATAACTTTTTCATACGACATTATTTTTTTAAAAAAAGTCACCATAATAATAAGTGTTTTTTTATCTTTAATATGAGTATCATATTGTTATATAAAAATAAAAATAAAATTAATGGGTTTTTTAATTGTGTTTTTTTTGTTGTTCATTGTGTCATTGTGTAATATGTTGTTTCCATTGTGTTTTAAGTTTCAAGTAATTGTGTTATATATATTCACCATTGTGTGTTACGTTTTAGGCCATTGTGTTATACATATTCACCTTGTGTCTTACGTTTTAGATCATTGTGTTATACGTATTCACCATTGTGTTTTACGTTTCAAGTTATTGTGTAACATGTATTAATCATTGTGTTTTTATGTATTAGATAATGTGTTGTTATTTTATCATTATTTTTACATATTATTATTACACAGTAGTGTTATTAGTATTTATAAAAACATAATGATGAGTTGAAAGAAACAATGACGAAAAAACACAATGACGAAAAAAGACACAATGATAAACGAAAAGACACAATGGTGTGCGAAAAGACACAATGACGAAAAGAGACACAATGATAAGCGAAAAGACACAATGACGAAAAAAGACACAATGATAAGCGAAAAGACACAATGACGAAAAAAGACACAATGATAAGCGAAAAGACACAATGGTGTGTGAAAAGACACAATGATGAAAAAGGACACAATGGTGTGTGAAAAGACACAATGACGAAAAAAGACACAATTATAAGCGAAAAGACATAATGGTGTGCGAAAAGACACAATGACAAAAAAAAACATAATGATAAGCGAAAAGACACAATGGTGTGCAAAAAGACACAATGACGAAAAAAGACACAATGATAAGCGAAAAGACACAATGACGAAAAAAAAAACAATGATAAGCGAAAAGACACAATGGTGTGCGAAAAGACACAATGACGAAAAAAGACACAATAATAAGCGAAACGACACAATGGTGTGCGAAAAGACACAATGACGTGATTTTTGTTTTAAATTTTGTATAACAAAAATCATACTCATATTAAAGATAAAAAAACGTTTGTTATTATGATGAATTTTTTTTTTATAAAAAATATCATATGAAAAAGTTATAAACGTTCTAAAACGATGGGGGTATTAACATGTGTTTTGCATGTGAAGAGAGAAAATATATACAATTACCTTTATACCCCTTTTTCTTTGGTCCCTACTTGACACATGTCAATTATTTATGACTTCTCACCCTTATTATTTTTATTACCCTTTATAGAATAATTTGACCCTTAAATATTGAATTCCTAAAATTCATCAGTTAAACAATTAATCCTCAAATTCCACCATATAAACAATTAAGCCATAACCTTTTAGTACGATAACCATAATATTTCATGAAGTTACACAAACAACCCAACAACTCTTCATCATATAGCTGATATCTCTACGCAATGATCCAAGACGTGTTACAGTAATAATAGTTACCATTCTAAAAACACGTTCCAAAAAGAATAGAATAGATAAGAGAATAGAATTACACGTGACAAGTAACATTATTTGGGAGGGTCCTAGACAGGCCACGTGACAGTTAAGACTGCACTTTATTTCTTTCTTTCCAATAATAATAATAATAATAATAATAATTTACGAGTCTGCCATTCCGCCTCACTCTGCATTCACTCCACAGTCCAGTCTCCCTACAAATATACACTACCACAACTTCCGAGAAGCAACCATTCCCCAATAATATTATTATTCCGTACATAAAATATCCTCTCTTTCTCTCGAAAACCTAATTCCATCACCGTCTCAACAATCACTCAACCGATTACTCAAAATCACAGGTATGATTGTTACTTCTCTCCGTGTTTACGTCACTCGTCGTTGTTTGTTTTACGCTTATTATTTCATAATTTCATGTGGTGAATCGATTTTATGACCTAGATATAACCTTTTCACTTTATGAAGTGTAAATGTGTGATTGATGATCGTTTTAGCTGATTTATCAAGTTCATGAGACTAATAATCATTTATCTGTGTAAAACATCTCTTGATCGTTTGATATTTCACGTGGCGAATCGATTACGTGACTTCCATACGAGTTTATCGGTTTATTAGTGTATATATGTGTGATTGATGATTGTGTTAGTGGATTTATTATTAGCTCATGAGATTAATAAAATGTATATCTGTCTAAAATGAAGTTGATTTGATCGGCATTTTCGTGTTTACATTTCTAGTTGTTGTTGATTTTTCACTTATTTTTCGATATTTCGTGTGGTGAATCGATTTCGTGACCTGGATGTAAGTTTTTCAGATTATGTAGTGTAAAAATGTGATTGATGATCAATTTAGTTGATTTATTTGCTCATGAGATTAATAAATTGTATATCTGTCTAAAATTGTGTTGATTTAATCGGTATTTTTGTGTTTATGTTTCTCGATGTGGTTGATTTTTTGCTTATTGTATGATATTTCATGATAAGTTTTTCAGATGAGGTGGTGTAAATGTGATTGATGATCGTGTTAGTGGATTTATTAGCTTATGAGATTAATAATTGTATATCTGTCTAAAATTGCATTGATTTAATTGGTATTTTCGTGTTTATGTTTCTCGATATTGTTGAAATTTTGTTTATTGTTTGATATCTCATGATAAGTTTTTCAGATTATGTAATGTAAATGTGATTGATGATTGTTTTAGTGAATTTATTAAGTTTATGAGATTAATAAATTGTATATTTGTCTAAAATTGTGTTGATTTAATCAGTTTACTCGCTGTTTTATCAAGTGTTAATATTAAATCACAGCTAATTGCTAAATTGATTACTGTGATCAATGTTAGATTAAGTATTCAAGGTTTTGTCCAGGGACGAAGGTTAGTTAGGGCCCGAGGTGGCCCGCCCCCCCTGTTTTTTTTTTTTTTGCGTAGTAGTGTAAATGTATCTGTTTTCGTCCAAAATTTGTTATACGTAGTGTAAATTTAGCCGCTTCGGCCGAAAATTTGAGCCCGGCCCCCATCGTTTGTGAAATTTTGTATACATTTTGAGTCCGGTCCCCCCGGTGTCTTAGTCCAAGCTTCGCCACTGGTTTTGTCTTTGATTTGGAAAAATCTGGATGAATTTTTTTTTCTGTTTATTGTTAGAAGTTGATAAGATGTTTTATTCTTCAGATTTAAAGGCTTTAATTATTCCTTAAAGCACTGGATTCTCCCTTTGCTTTTCTGTGTCTGGACTTTAGCATAAAGACTAAAGACCACTATTTTGTTGACTTATACTTCAAGTGATTGACTCCTGAATCAATGGATGGCTTATGGGACCCACCTTACTATGAAGGTTTCCACATATTTGCCTTTTATCACCATTCATTCTTTTCTTTCTTTATTCATGACATTTTATTTGATATCATTATTATTTTTTGGTTCAGAAACTGAAGATACAATATCATATTGTCATCCTTATGGTGGTCCACTGTCCCATTGCTTTATGCCTTTTCTATTATTTTAATTTCTTGGTATGTTGTGCACCTTACAAGGTTATTATACATGTAGATGTTATCGAAGAGACTGAAATAAATATGAAAAGCTGCATACAAGTGCTTGAAATTTTACTAAGCAAAGCAGATGAGGACATCATTGAACATGAAGAAGAGTTGATGGACTTACTGAGTCAACTCGCCTGCACTGATAAAGTATTTTCTGATATGTTCTCAATGGCTTTGAGAACAAAGATTGATTTCCTTGATACATCAATAAGGAAATTAAAAAATGATGCTGAAAGTGAAGAGTTTTTGTCAACAAACAGGGAGCCTGCTGAAAGCATATATGACATACTCAAGTGTCTATTCCCTCATTATTTAAAAAAGAAAGATTTACAGGTATACTATTTGGATATTGATAGATACATTTTTTTTTCATCTCTTATCATTAGCATCAACATTCATTTTTTATTTGCACATTGTAGAAAGTTTTACTTGCATGAATTGCATCTTTATAAAAGGGATGCCTTTTTATGTTTTCCCTTCAGAATCAAAAGTTTGTAGATGATACCGGGACTGTTTCAAGCTCCAACAGTCATGAGTGTGCAGACAAACAGAAGAAACAATTTGACAGTTCTTCAAATGCTAACCAAATCAAGAAATTCAAAACAGTCAACATCATTCCGGTGGAGAAAGAGCCAATTTCATGGGCCATAGTTAAGGTTAAAGAGGAAATGACAAATTATCATGTGAGTATTAATGATCTTCATTCGATGATAGACAATGGGTCAAAATGGGTTGGGTCAGGTTGACTTAGCAACATTTTTTGTCTTCTAGTTTGTGCATTTTATATATATCTAGTTTGTAAGATAATAAGAAAAGCTATATTAATACAATATTAGAATAAAGGGCTGGTTTAGGTTTAGGAGTTTATATGCGTTTTAAATACACTTCCGTGACCTTCGACCCGTTTGACTAGTTCTATTTTTGCTGATTTCTGAACTTTTAATGCTTTGAGTAGGGCTGTAAATGAACCGAACGTTCAGCGAACTGTTCGGCGGAAAGTTCGTCTCCATCTGTTCGTTTAATAAATGAGTGTGCGTGAACAAGGAATCCTGTTCTATTAAATAAATGAAGGAACATTAGCAGAGGTCACGTTCGTACATTTGTGTTCGTGAATGTTCGATAATGTGTTCGTTGATGTTTGTTCGTTAAAGTTCATTCAAGATTTTTTTATATTTTATATTTTTCAGTTTATTATGTCAAGTATAAACAAATTATTATGCCAAGGACTTAACTCTATGTTTATTTTGGGTGATTATGTGTAATGCTTGAGTATAAGAATGATGATTTTATTGTTAAATTAATATATATCCATTTGTGTTCATTTATGAAGCTAACGAACGAACATGAACAAAATCATTTTCTTAATGAACAAACATGAACAAGAAGTTCTGTTTGTCCAATTATCGAACGAACATGGACAAGGTCCCGTTCTGTTCGGTTCGTTTACAGCCCTAGGTCTGAGATAAAATACAAACCACATTCACACATATACCTATAAAACAGTTGTTTTAACTGTTGATATGATTCTGATATGCAACCCCACATTCCTATGCCTCTTTGTTGGGGCTCTACAAAAAAGACAAACAGAGAAGTGAGGAGATCGCCGATAAAGAGTCCTATAACAACGAAGAAGGATTTTCTACCGAAAAGGACTCCCAAATGCAACTCCGTATGCCCTAAACCATCTTTGGAAACTCAAGGGAAGTTGAAACATCAGTTAAGCATAGTCAAGTCCCAGGTAATGTTTCGTTAAAAGAAGTCTACATATAGATAAATGAAAGATGAAAAATTTGGATGATAATTGTCTTTTTTTGAATTTTAGGTTTAAATAGAGGTAAACGACCTTTTTGGTATGGGTGAAAATGAGCCGCAAGCAATTTTTGTCCACTTAGTTTTGTTAAATTCAGAAAGCGTTAATTGCGATTTTAAAATAATATTTTTTTGATTAGTTAGATTTAAAAGCACCATTGTTTTTTTTTTTGAGTTTTCTTTAAACCAGGTAAACAAGATTACTTTATATATATTTTCAATATATTTTTGTTTTATTTTTTTAGAGAGATCAATTCCAACTCATTTACTTATGAATGGGCCAATTTGGGTTGTGATTTATCTTAAACGGGTCAAATTTAATTAGGTTTGTCTAAAAGGGTAACAAGTCAAATGGGTCAAACGGTTGAAAGTCTCCTAAATGGACTAAAAAGTGTTCTTGGTCAACTCGACAGTGATGACTGATTTTAACCCAAGCTCATTTAGTAGGTTTGTGCATGAGTCAGTTTTGGGCTCAAATCGTGAAATCTAACCCAAAAACTCGGTTTATGAGTTTTTGAAAACAGTTCGATTTTGTTTCTTTTTTTAGTTTTACCATTTTGGCTTGAAAATTTTGAATCGATAATGATTATGGCCCAAACAATGAACTTTGGACAAAAATTTTGGGCCTGTGTCTTTTTGTTGGTCAATAATTATTTGATTATTATACATGGGGCTAATATATGTTGGTAACACTATTTATTAAATTCTTATAAACTACTTAAAATTTAATATAAAAAATAAAAATCCATAATATCAGTTTGGTTTGGTCTTAATTACGTGCAACACCTAAACTGAACTGAAAGTTCAGTTTTTATGAAAACATCAACGATCGGTTTTTGTTTTGTTTCAGTTATTCGGTTCATGCACACCCCTTACATTTAGACACCTTACCTATTCTTTATCCTTTTAAATAACTTGCATACCATATTGTTTCTTTAATCAAAAGTAGATACTTATATCAACTCTTATAAACTAATGCCAGACATATGATGGAAGCATGACCTTAGCAACCGTTCCGTATCAAGAACCATCTGAAGAAACAAACGCAGCGGTTCCTTATGTACATCCACACGAAGAACCAAATGCAATAGTTCCATATGTAGAACCACACAAAGAACCAAATGCACAGCAACTTATTACAAAAGAACTAGATTCTCCTCCGGGTTACCCTAGCCCACAATCCCACCAAAACCAAGTTATCTTACGTCCCCGGACCCCATATTCTACAGACCAAAGGCGGAAGCAACCTAATTCACCACAATTGCAGAAAAGTTCAAGCTCGTTTCGTGCACTCGCTGTGGGTAACCCGTTTAATAGAGCGGAAACATATAGTAACCTGTACAAGGAAGATTATTACACTTTACCTGATTTACGGGCCATCGCCAAACAACAAAATTTGAAAGGTTATTATAAGCTTCGTAAAGCTGAGCTGGCACGTGCACTAGGAATTAAGGTTATTGAAGGTACGTGGCAAAAACCGACACATAACTGAACAACACCAAACCGAAATAACTGAACCAAACAAAAACCAATGGTTTGGTTTTAAATTTCTGTAAAAACGAACTTTTGGTGTGTTTTGGTTTTGTGTGTAGTTAAAACTGAAAAAACTGAAACAAATCGAATTATAGGTTTTCATTTTTCTTTTTTTGAATTTTATATAGTTTATAAGAATTTAATAATGTAACCTGGATATTTTTGTCCAGATATACAATAACAAATAAATTATTTATTAACAAAATTAGTTAGGCTCAAATTCATTATTTTGGGCCCATTTTTTTCTTTTTAGCTCAAAAATTTCAAGCCTTGGTAGCAAAACCAAACCGAAACAAAAAAAAATGGCAATTGACGTTTTTCAAAAGCTCAAAATCTGAAATTTTTGTTTTTGGTTTGGTTTGAGCCCAAAACAGACCCAGACTGTGCATGAAACGGAGATAACCTGTCCGCAACTGCAAAACTGAACCGAAATAACCGAATCTAAACAAAAGCGAATGGGTTTGTTTTATGTCTATGTAAAAACTTAACTTTTGTTTTGGTTTCAGTCTTGCATATAATTAAAACCAAAAACGAATTTATGTATTTTCATTTTTATTTTGAATTTTAAATGATTTTTAGAATCTAATATATAGTGTTACTAAAATATTTTCGCCCAACTGGTATAATAATCGATTAATTATTAGTTAACAAAAAGATTTAGGCCCAGGTTCATTATTTGGGCTTTTTTTGCCCAAGTGGTAACACAGGTTCATTATTTGGGCTTTTTTTGCCCAAGTGGTAACACAGAATAAATCAACCGAACCGAATTTATGGATTTTCATTTTTTTTTGAAATTTAAGTGACTAAAAGAATTTAATAAATAGAGTTATTAATATTATAAGCCCAAATGTATAATATTCAAATAATTTTTAATTAACAAAAAGTTCTAGGCTATGCTGGGCTAATTTTAATTTAATCCCATAAACTTCAAGCCCAAATGGTAAAACTAAAAGACCCCAAACCGATTTCTGAAAACCGAGTTTTTGACTTTTGGTCCAGTTTGAGCCCAAACTCGACACCGGGTAAATTTTTAGTGCAAGTCGAAAATCCATGCTGTGTTGAGTTTGGCAATTTATATATAAAAACTATTTTTGACTCAGAAGTTGCATACATTTGAAATAGACCTGGGGCAACTTTTGACAGGTTCAGCCCTTTTGACTTGTGTCCTGTTAACTACATTTTTTCAAATTTGACCCGTTTGAGTTAAAACATAGCAGGAAGAATCTGCATGCAGGAAGAATCTGCATGCAGGAAGAAGAAAGCAGCCGAAAAGAAAGGAGAGACAGCCAGTTCCAATGATAAAGTGTGAGCCATAGAGATTGCTATTATAGGATTCTAACATCATTTCGGAAAAAAAGGCTTATAAATAGGGCTAAACAAATGACAGAAATCATAGTAGAATTAACTTGCTAAATAGAATAAAAAGGCCTAATTTTTGTAACTAAACCATATATGACAAACTCAATGCGGTTGGCTTAATAGTGGCTCATAGTTTGGTTAAGTTGGTTGGAGAGTTGGATCTCGGCCGCAATGACTTATTTAACGACTTTTACTTTCATAAAATTAATTTATAATTACAGATATATATATATACGAAACCTTTAAGAGTTCTCTAGTTGCTCTATATATTTTTCAAGCTAATAGATTGTATTATTTGTAAATGGAAGTTCTAAATTCACGGGTATGAGTCTTACCAAATCCAGATATTCCTTAGACGGGTTATAACATCTTATTCAATTAAAAATTAATCTCGTCAAGTATTTGATTTGAAAATCCTATAAATAAGGTTATACTAAAAATTAATATCTGATTTTTTTTTAAAATATATATTATTTATAATTAAAAACAACTTAAAAAACAATTTTATAAGCGGGTTATAAGTCTCATCAAACCTAAATAACTTTTAAATCAGGTTATAATATCTCATTGTGAAACCCGTTTACCATCAAATACCAGGTATATTATTAAATTATGTACAATAAATAAAATTAAATTTCAAAAAAATATTAAAATTATAAACGAATAATGTATATAAATATTATAAACGAATAATGTAAAACAACCCCCGTAATACGGGAGATACAAACTAGTTATATATATAAACGAAACCTTTAAAATATCTGCGGTTGCTCCATAGTCCATACATTCTCAAGCCACCAGATTGCTTTATTTGCAAATTGAGACTTTTCATTCATTTGACCCGAATTCATAGGTATGAGTCTCACTAACCCAGATTTCCCTTAAACGGGTTATAACATCTCATTAAATTAAAAATTGGTCTCATCAAATATTTGATATGAAAATCCTATAAAATAGGAATATATTAAAAATTATTATTTGATTTTTTTAGAAAGATATTATTTATAATTAATAAATAATTTTATAAAAAAAAATAGGCGGATCATGGGTCTCATCAAATCCAGATAGCTGTTAAACCGGGTTATAACATCTCATTTATTTGTGTTCATCATCAATCTTAAGTAAACTATTAACTTCCTTACAATAAATAAAATTAAAATCTAAAAAAATATACAAATACTATAAACGAATAATGTAAAACAACTTCGTAATACAGGGGATAAAAACTAGTGTTGTATAAAGATAAATTGAGTTAGTAAAAACGATTTTAAAAAGGTGTTTTTTTGTTATGTTTCGATAAAAAAGAAAGGAGAGTTGGGTATTTTTAGGCGTGCATGTAAATTCAATTTACTTTTTTTCCCCATCTGTTTGAATATTTTAATGCTTTTTTCTTTAAATGTGTAGATTTTTTAAGAGATGGTACCGTAATAAACAAAACCGACTAAATTTGTGTTAAGACGTCGTCGCAACGGTCGGATTTTTACGACCGAATAAACGTCGTGTTAAATATGTCATCATTTTTGTATCATAGTTTATAAAAGTGACAGTGGTGGTAGTGGGTGCAGTTGCAGTGGTGGTAATGCGTTGGCGGTGATGGCGGTCAGGTTGTGGTGGTGTTGATTTCGGAAATTAGGGCGAGAGAATGAAATGAAAAAAACGGGTGCTAATGAATGATTTTAATATGTTTAGAGAGAATGAGATTTCTTGTGTAATCGTCGATTACATTCCGCTGACCAATCAAACACCCATTTTTTCGTTCCTTATGATGATCTATTTCATCTTGTCCATCATTAGTGACAATTAATAATGATGGACAACTTACATATGCTAAAAAGATACAACTTTAAAGTGTTTTCAAGTTGTTAAGGAGGGAAAAAGAAATTTCAATTTCACTTTCTTTCCTTTACTATTATTTCCTTTCATATCTTTTTAATTTGGAAAGAAATGAAATATAACATCGTGAAAATTTCGAGTTGAAAATATCAAGTTTCCAAAGTCAAAGGATCAAAATTTGCCAAAATTCAAACCTTAGGGTTTAAAATAAAAATTCTGTTTTTCTGATCCCATCGAGATACGCGATGGATCAGAAGAGAGACCCATCGCGTATCGCAATGGATTGTCTGACACAGAGGCACGTGTCGTGCCACGTGTCAACACGTGGCACAACGGTCGCCACTAGTCACCACGTGGCAGCACGTCCGCCATGTGGTGCAACGCCTGTCATGTGTCGCCACGTGGCAGGTCTACGTGGTGACTAGCCAAGCCTACGTCGCGATACGCGACGGGCTAGCCAAAGAAGCCATCGCGTATCGCGATGGGCTTCCAGAAAATGTCTATAAATAGCAAGCTCGGGATTTCAATCTTGCATACCAAATCAGCTCTCCTCTCTCTCACTAAAACATCTCTCTAGCCTATTACATCATACCTCGAATTTCGTGCCAACTCTCGATCATTACCTCGTTAAACGTGCCTCGATTCCTCGATTTATGTGCCCATTACCTTGATAATCGTGCCACCTCCCGACGATGTTTAAGGCAAGAAGGTGTTATTGGTGTGACGTCCTGACGATCATCTCGAAGTACGTGCCGTGAAGTGTTGGTGTCTCATTAAGCATACCAAAGAAAATAGGGATCAACGAGTCTTGGGAAACAAAGCGGCGTTGCGGTGCTGCTCGAGTGTAGGGTTTTATAAGCCGACAAAGGTAGGCAAAATGTCCGAATAAAATAATAATAAAATATTATAAAGGCTTAAACCTTAAGTCGAGGTTATACTCGATACCTCGATAAAATAAAAGAAAATATATAAAGAAAAATAAAAGAAAGAAATTATGAATAAAGATATATATATATATATATGTGTGTGTGTGTGTGTGATTATATATACTTGATTCTTTGTTATTGAAATATTATTTAAAGGATAAATAATTATTCTTAAATAATAAAGAAAAGAAAAGAATACGTTTCATAGAGAAGAAGTAATGTAAGGTTTTATAAATCAACTAAAGGTTTATAATATTACTTTTTAACTAAAAGTTTTAAAGTAAAATAAATTTTGAACTAATAGTTCATCGAGGTAAAGTTTATAAAATAAGACTAAAGGTCTTAAGCTGGATTGTATATTCGACTAACAAATGATTATACTCGTACTATAGGTGCGAGATAGCAATGGGAAAGACCCTCGGACGGTGTTTGAAGCTGATTTAAATTGAAAAGGTGAATACGCCCCAACTTTTACAAACTTGTTTTCAAACGAGTCAACGTGATATATGAAAAACTTTACATGAGACTAAGTGTATAATAACCAGAACTTTAGTATTATATAACAATAATAATAATAATAATAATAATAATAATAAATAGAACCTGGAAGAGTTCAAAGTTCAAACTCAAGATTTAAACACATGTGTATTATTCTAAATTCAATCATCATCTACTTACCTTCTTCAAATTCAAACTTGCGGATAAATCGAGATGATATGTTCGTTTCTTTATAAACATCTTCAAACTCTCTCAATCACATCTCATAAAACCTACTAGCTCCTATTCTCACACGACCTTTGTTCTTCGTTACCACCACTGCATCGCCCCGCCACCATTAAATAAGCCTCATCCTCCGCTGCCGCCGTAGACTGCCTCCGCCACTACAAATCGGACACTACCGGGCTGCTAACAACCAGACATCTATTTTGTTCTCAGGTCAGTTTGATTCATGACCAGCATTTAAGATTAGTTTTTTTCTTTGATGTTCTAATTGATCAGAAACTTTGTTGGTTTGTTGGACCGATGCAGTCGTAAGCGTCTCCGGATTACCGTCTCTGACGCCTCGCTTCCTGATCATATCATCTCACAGTGCGGGTAATAATTCCAGACCTTCCTTTGTTTTATTCATCCCGATACGTTGCGGCTGTGACGATTGACGGTTCCGGCCATTTAAGGCTTTAAATCTCTATGCGTTAATAGATGCATGTTTGCGTTTAAAGATAAGAATCATTCATCAGAAATAAAGTAAATAAATAAAGAAAGAAAAGGAAGTTGACTAAAAAGCAAATTAATCTGACATTGTTGAATATGCATGTGAGTTTTGTACTAACTTGTTTTGCACCATACAATTATATAAGAGCATTGGAAATTGTTTTATGAAACCATCATATAACTAAAAGGAATAAAGCAACAATTTTGCTCATACACTTATATCTATACACATATTCTTATATCTATACACATATTCTAAGTAATATATAACATGAACTCTACTGTGTAAATTAGTTTCATACATTATTTTAGTTTAACTAATAGTATTATTCTATTAGTGTTAAATTCAAAACTCTTGCCATCCATTTAACGTATATATTAATATTAGTAACAATTACATGACTTTTATGAAATCAAGTGTCGAATTATTATTATTATTTTTATTTATAAAAAGCCTTTGTCGCCGGAAGACCGATCGGTTAATCACGCAATATATTTTGAGTTCAATAAATCTTATGTGAACTATATTATAATGTAGATTCTCAATCTAGTTGAAGACAACCTAATCTTTCTTTTTTTGCTTTGTTTAAGGTACGGATTCTGTTTTTCTTCACTCATAGTATATTATATGTCGTTACTTGGTAGTACGGTTTCTGGTTTCTTTCACTCATAGTATAAATTATATTCCGTTACTTCGTAGTACGGTATCTGTTTTCGTTTACTCATGGTATTGACTCTATTCCGTTACTTTGTAGTACGGATTTTCGTTACGCGTCAGTTATATTTTGAGTTCAGTTATATTATATAATATATTTTTTTAGCATGCAATAGATTATTTATTTTGTACTCTTCATTGCATGTTCCGGTTTGAATATGTTTAGTTATATGGTGTTATCTTTTGTACTCTGTTACCCAAGCAAATTCTGACTTGTCGTTGGGGCATCAACGACATGACACTTATCGTGACAGTGCGTAATCAAAGTTCACGGCGTCTCTGACAGTACTCATGTAGTACCTTGGCCACTTAGAGGCGTATAGATCGATCTTAGCTCCGACTCCTGACTCCTGACTTCTGTTTGAGATGGAACAATGTGTGCACGCCACCCACACCGTCTCCTTGGTGCATGGACTAGCTAGCTGTGTACCCCTCTGTTTAGGCTCTGGGTGCTTCCGTATTACACGACCTATTTATTTTAACATCATCGTCGTGTATTTTAGTAATTATATTTTGTTTCGCTATATTTCTGGTCCGTTTTGATATGTGTATATGCATTTGGTTAAATTTGAGTATATTCAGATTACGTCCCGATCGTGTATCGGATTATATTTCGCATCTAATTATAGTTCGGTCTAAAACGTGGTTTTATATCCGCAATAGTTTCAGTTTTATTTAAATATGTGTTTTGTCTTATGTATGCCTTTACCTGTACTATTGTTCTCTCCGTTACTGGGCAATTTTTGGCTCAGCCGTATTTTCTTGTTTGTGTCTGTCTTATTTGTTAACAGGTAATTCGGGAAATCGGGGAGATCAGTTATGAGAGTAAAATGAAGCTCAAGAATAAGGACTTGATTTAATTTTCTTTTATTTAAGCATTTAATATATTTGACTTAGAATTTCTTTCAGTTGTTTTTAACTCTTTTGGTTGCCATGGGATTCTTTTCATTTCATTTAAATGGATTTTGTTTGGTCTATGATATCTGTAATAGTGACAAGTCAGCCTGCTCCGGGTTGGGGTGCTACAAAGTGTCTCTAAAACATTTATAAACAAGAGTATAAACACTGGCCTCAGGCTATCGTGTACGTTTGTCTGGATCCTTACATATGTGGTGGGCACATCACACCTGATCACAATTACGCTCGTATGCGGGGAGTATGACATTGTGTATACGTATAGGCACTCAACTAGTCGAACGTTGCAGTGTTTGCTGGGGGAACCGAGTGTAGAGACTTGAGTTTATGAATTGTATTGTTTTAACTTGGTTATTCCTAGGCCACGATGGTCGGAGACCTGCGTAGTCTCAAGGGGTGATCATGTAAAGAAAATTTTTTTAGCGTCAGCATATTCACCAGCATTCGTTGCTGACGTATTTTCTAACATTTTGCAGGTAATCAAGAATAGAGCTTGTGGAAGCGAAGTGCTCAAGAATCCGATGGTTCTGATATTTTGTTAAACTTAAATATTAATGAATGGTGGTTTTTGTAACACTATAAACAAGTAAACTTAAATGAGACTTTTGTCTCATCTTTTGTAATATAAATATTTACAACTTTAATCCACATGTTTTATAAGACTTCCGCTATTTAAACGTAACTCTGATTTAATTACAATTGTGGTACCAACATATGTGTCATACGCCTAGGCCTTGGTTTGGGGTGTGACAAGTGTTGGTATCAGAGCCATCGATCTTAGCGAATTAGGTATTACAAGATAATACCTAAGCTTCGATCCAAGCATAGGAAAAATATTTTTCTATTAATTGTTTATTTGAAATAGGGAGTACTATGAAGCATTCTTCAATCCCGACGTAGAGCATGATCTAACCAAACCCTTTCAGTATCCCGGTACAGAACAAAGTCCAATTAACCTTCCCGATGACACTCCAAGTCAAGCATATCAAGCACCACGACACTCAAGCTATCACCCGTCAAGCATACCCATGTACCAACCATCCGAAGTTCCAACGTATCATCCTTCCGAGATTCCCACATATCAACCATCTTAGGTCCCTCCGTACTACCCATCTGGCATTCCGACATACCTACCACCGAATCCTCACCCTTCATGCGCTTTTCTCTCCAACCGGCCGATCAAAGAGGAACCAAGATCTCCCTCATCAGAATGGATGCAATGCCACTCAGATCAGCGAAGATGGCATACCGGAACCTCTACCATGGATTATGTTGACTCCCGCCTCAACAAAGAAGGACCATCTCGCAAGCCCAAAATGAGGGTGATGATGCCATACGAGAACTTTCGCATGCCCGCTATATCAAAAGAGACTACCCAATTAATGGATGAAGAGGACCCAGAGGAAGAGGACCCGAAAGAAGAAGAAACAGAAGAAGATCCGGAGGAGGAATACCCCGACAATCCTAACGAAGTAACAACGGCGATTGAAGAACCATTTTCTCAACCAAGCTATGGTTCTGTTGATCCCTACATGCAATTTCTCCAGGAACTTAAAGGCAAAACATCATCAAACTTCCCTCCGTATCAAGGCAAAGCCCCGTTAATTAAAGATCAAGTGAATGAAATCCGGGAACAGAACGAGGCTGCAGAAGCTTTCTTCAACTACCAATCCGATGTGACTGCATCACCATATCCGGACCCGAAAAACCATTTCGACGTAGTCATGATGGGGTACCGTGATCCTCCACCCCGCTACGGATATCCCAATGACATCCCTCAGTCATAGGAGGAGCATCTAGATCGAGCCTTGCATGAAACCGATGAATTGAGAAGGAAGATAGCTGTGGATGGGAAGAAAAAGAAGAAGATAGGAGAGACGCTTCTTCGGAAATGCAATAAGTTGACCAAGGTGGTGAGAAAGTTTATGAAAGATTAAAGATAAGAGATGTGACGAAAGCATGTGTGATATGTGTAGATGTAAACGTAATCTCTGTAATGTGAAATAGTATGTGTAATAAGAATAGGTATATATGTATATCAAGAAAACGATATACATATGAAGTTGTAAAAACAAATAAATATATATATATATATATCATATTATGATATATATATATATATATAATGTGAAATAAATAAATATGTGTATTTTAAGAAAAGAATTTGTTAATTTTCAGATATAAAGAAAAATATTAAAAAGATAAAGATAAATGTCTCAATCAAGTAATAACCACGAGGCTTCTCGAAAAGAAGCAGAGAAAAGAAAAGAAAAGAAAGAGGAAAAGGTCCCGAAAAAGAACAAGAAGAACCAATTCATAATAGACCTTCTCATTTGGAAGAAAGTGTTCATGAATCGAATGCTAATGGTGGAATTAGGCAAGAGTTTAAGAAATTGAACATTGGTGGCTGCTTGTTCAAAGATTTTAAGTATTTCGGGCCGAAGGAGTATTATGGAGATAAGGGAGCTATCACAACTATTAGATGGCTCGAGGAGATGGAATCAATCGTTATTATAAGCAAGTGTTCAAATCAAGAGATGATACAATACTTCGCTCAGATGTTCAGAGGTGAAGCATTGGAATGGTGGAACACACTAATATTAAGCAAAGGACGTCGAGAACTGTACAACCTTACATGGGAAGAATTCAAGACAATGATAATGGCGAAATTCTATCCAATGCCCGAAACCGACCAAATTCAAACCAAATTCCTAAACCATACGGTCGTAGGGAAAAATCTTCGAGAATACAACACAAAGTTCCATGAGTACTGTCGCCTGGTTCCCCAGCTGGTTAACCCTAAGTCCAGCAAAGTCAAACGATATATATAGGGATTACCGCGAGAAATCCACGATATGGTGAGGTCTCATCTTCCTTAAGCAGCCAACTCCGCGATGGAGTTAGCTGGATATCTGATGGGCGGCCTTGTCCGCAACAAAGAGGAAGACAAGAAAGTGGCAACAACCAACAATCAAGGAAGAACAGGTGGAAGCATTCAATTCAAAGGCAAGGGTGCAAATCAAAGTCGAACCAGATTTAATTCAAACGCACCATTTTATAAGATTTGTAGAAAGCGCCACCAAGGGAAATGCCGACACGTTTCATCAAACGTTTGCGAATTTTGTCAAAGACCTGACCATGCAACGGCTGACTGCTGGAAGAAGAAAATGACATGTTATAACTGCAAGGAGATGGGGCATCTAAGCTTCGAGTGCCCAAAGAACAAATCCGCGACTGGTGGTGCGGGTGGAAGTGGTCAATACAAAAAGGGAAACGCAAGAGTCTTTACCATTGACACGAAATAGGCCGCTGACATGCCGGAAACCATCACCAGTACGTTTCTAGTCAACGACACCTATGTTAGAGTTTTGTTTGATTCGGGTGCCAATTTAAGTTTTATAGATTATAGCTTTTGTAGTCTATTAAACGAACCTTTAAAAAAGTTAAATAAAACTCTAAGCGTCGAGACTGCTAGCGGCGAAATAGTCAAAATCTCCGAAGCCCTTGAAAACGGAAAAATTCTCCTAGCTGGTTATATTATGCCTATTCAAATTTTACCAATGACTCTTGCTGGTTTTGATATTGTACTTGGTATGGATTGGTTATCCAACAACCATGCTCGTATCATTTGCAATAGCAAAACCGTCGAACTTCAAGCCCCTGATAAACGAACCATTTGAATTGAAGGGGACAAAGACGTTGGCCAAGTTAGCATAATTTCCATTATTAGGGCTAAAAAATGTTTGAATCAAGGATGCTTAGCATTCATGGCCTACGTCACTGAAGAATCCAAATCAAAGGAGATAAAGGACGTACCTATAGTCTCCAACTTTTCTGATGTCTTTCCTGATGAACTTCCTGGAATTCCTCCCGATCGTGAAGTAGAGTTTAGAATCGATCTTATCCCTGGTACTGCTCCGATCGCCAAAGCTCCTTATCGTCTCGCTCCAACTGAAATGAAAGAATTAAAGAAACAACTTGACGAGCTTCTCGAGAAAGACTTCATTTGACCGAGTTCATCGCCATGGGGAGCACCGATACTTTTCGTCAAGAAAAAGGATGGATCCATGCGTATGTGTATCGATTATCGAGCATTGAACAAAGTCACTATCAAGAATCGTTATCCACTCCCTCGAATCGATGATCTTTTTGACCAAATCCAAGGTGCAAGTTTCTTTTCCAAAATCCATCTTCGTTCCTGGTTACCATCAACTCAAAGTCCAATCCGAGGATATTCCAAAAACAACATTCTGAACAAGGTATGGACGTTATGAGTTCACGGTCATGCCGTTTGGACTTACTAATGATCCAGACGCGTTCATGGATATGATGAATCGAATCTGCAAACCTTACTTAGATAAATTTGTTATCGTATTCATTGACGACATACTTATTTATTCTAAGTTTTAGGTTGATCATGAAATTCACCTTCGAACCTTACTTGAAATACTTAGAGCCGAGAAATTGTACGCCAAGTTCTCAAAATGCAAGTTCTGGTTGCACGAAGTACAAATTCTTGGGCATATCATAAATATAAATGGTATTCAAGTCGATCCCGCTAAATTTGAAGCCATCTCGAAGTGGGAAATTCCAAAGTCGGCAACCGAGATCCGAAGTTTCTTGGGTTTGGCCGGATATTATCGAAGGTTCATTGAAAATTTCTCCCGTATAGTCGTTCCCCTAACTACTTTAACTCGCAAAATCATCAAGTATAAATGGGGAACAAAATAACAAGAGGCATTTGATATACTCAAACAAAAGCTTACCCAAACACCTATACTGGCCTTGCCAGAAGGTACCGAAGATTTCGTTGTCTTTAGTGACGCATCTCATTCCGGCTTAGGATGTGCACTAATGCAACGAAAGAAAGTAATCGCCTATGCCTCTCGTCAACTCAAGGTACACGAGAAGAACTATACAACTCACGATCTAGAGTTAGGCGCCATAATCGTTGCACTTAAGATATGGAGGCCTATCTCTATGGAGTAAAATTTATCGTGTATACCGATCATAAAAGTTTAAAGCATATCTTCGATCAAAAAGAGCTTAACATGCGACAACGACGATGGATGGAAACTCTCAACGATTACGATTGCGAGATCGTTTACCATGAAGGCAAAGCCAACGTTGTGGCCGATGCTTTAAGTCGTAAGGAACATGAAAAGCCAAAAAGAGTCCAAGCGTTAAGGCTAGAACTTCAAGTCGATCTTCTTGAACAAATCAAATTCGCTCAAGTTCAAGCTATCAATGAAAACAAGATCTCAAATGAAAAACGTAACGGCACCATTGACTAGCTAATTAAAGGTGACGATGGTATCCTTAGACTCGGTAATAGGATTTGGGTACCATTTATTGGAGACTTGCGTGAGAAAATCATGAACGAAGCTCACAAGTCTAAACACATGATGCACCCCGGTTGTAACAACTCGGACATTCCAAGATATAATATTTATATTAAAACCCGACCCATTTCGATGCTCGGGGAATTTTATCGTTTTTATCGAGTTAATTAAATTATTATTATATTATTGTTTAATTAATTTTATAATATAGATATAGCTTTCTTACTTTGGCAAAAACACCCCAAAATCAAAGTTTAACTCCAACTGTTTCCATCCTCAAACTTTAGGGGCTAAAACACAAAATTTAATATAACCCATTCAAAATCTGGTTAACTCGTATCCTAACCTAAACCCACGACCCGTATGACGAACCCGTGTACCAAAACAGTTAACTTGGACCTCAATTCTCGCATCTATTATGGAAATTGAATCAATGTACGCGTTATACATTCCTTTTTCGTCCACACAGACTCTTTTGATTAGGAATCTAGATCAATATTGTTATGTATTAACTTGATTTTGAACCGACATCACCCTTTTATGGTTATACATCAAGAAGACCATAATAATTAAATTAATTGTGGCTGCACCTTCCTCGCATCAAAACGAACCTTTACCCTATGCCTAATTGCTTCAAACATAGTCGGAATGTACTGCTCGTCTCCAGCTTGTCCGTCGGCCATCTATCCATCGTTCACACTCAATTCGTTAATCAATCAGGCATTTAAATACATAATTACGTTCGCCGTTCGTCATTATATGAAACCCCTATGGTTAATTAATCCAAAACAAACGAGATTAATCGATCATGAGTTCTAGGGTTTCTTCATGTAGTTGGGTTAACTGGGTGGTTGTATATAATAAGTCTGTTCTAGGCAATAACCAATTAAGCCCCCTAGCCACTGGGCTAGGGGTGTGCGCGTCTGGGTTGTTGGGGCTGGGGCGCAAGATCAAATCCCACCCAGCCTGATTTTTTTGGATGTTACTTTTTATTCATCTTTAAAACATTCTAATTAACTCTTTTAGCCATCTAAAATATATATTAGTATTATAAATTTTCAGTGGGTATTTTTTTAAAACCCGACAATATAACTAGTCACGTTACCGAGCTTTGGTTAAAACTATATATATGTATGTATATGTAATAGTTTATTTAAGGCTTTCATTATCAAAAAGAAACTTAATTTAATATTGATAGTTAAAAATTATTGTTAATTCACGTATTAAAAGTATAGTTCGAGTTTTTATAAAAGATCATGTTTTATATAAATATTGTTATATACTATTTATGAATTATCATCTATTATTTACAATATTAACTTAAAAAGGAATTTTTATTAAATAAAACAATATATATATATATATATATTAAACGTATTTTTGGTTTTAAACATTTAAAACAAATCTCTTTATATAAACCATTTTACAAATACTGTTTATTCAAGTATTCTAATTATAATGATAATTTTAAATAAATAAAATCGTATTATTTATGATAAACCTTTGTTAAACAGAACTTTGATAATAAAATTTATAATGAATCTTTGTAATATTTAACTTTTACTAGTATACACTCGGATCATCAAATTTTCGATCCTCTATTTAGTTTTAGTTTCGTATGCAATCCATATTTATTCTTTCGTAATTATTGTTACTTAGGATTTATTGTCGATAACTTCCGAAGAGCATGACTCTTGTGTACTACTGTTCTTACCACATTCGTTTATCTTTCGTTCGTCTATCGAGGTGAGTACCACATTCCCCTATTTTACTTCTTTTTCCACGTTTTTGGGACATATGCGTAAATATATTTTTGATATAATACTTATACACAAAACTGCAACTTTGTCTTATGTGTTAACAACTTATACCTTACTTGTTTATGTGCTTATTTGCTTTGTATGCTTCCGCATTCGGAGAGGTCCAACATAATCCCAGTCTAGTATGATCATACGCCAGTCGTTATAGCCTTTGTGCTTCTCGACATCTCAGTTATACTTGCTCATTTGGTTAATTTGTTATTCTCATATGACTTGTTGCAGCTACGTATTTTGTTATATATACTATATGTACAACTAAACTGGTGTGTTGCTCACTCAACATGTGTTGTTGACAAAATTCTATTTTAAACGCATATGCAGGTTATCATATAAATTTAATGCAGGTTGGTGAAGACTTAGTGAAGAATTTAAGTTAGAATTGATACGATCAAGAATTTAATTTGTAATTGTTGTTTGTTTAATAAGTTGTATTTTTGTACTTGAATTATTTGAAACTATTAAATAGATATTGAAAATTATGTTGTGCATGATAGTAACCTTGAGAGCTGTGACAATCTGTTCGCGCCCCGGCATTTCCGCCGTAGGTTGGGGTGTGACAGATTGGTATCAGAGCCGAAGGTTTAAGATAGGTTGTTAGAAATTGCCTTAGACACATGTTTAGGACCCCCTATACGTGCCTATCTGTTTACCTTATGTGTATTGTTTACAGCTTTCCTAGATAATTAATGATTAATTATTGTATTGTTATGCACACACAAACAAACTCCGAGGCTATGCCTCAACTTTCGAAGAAAACTTTTCAAAAATTAGATTGCTTTTTATTTTCGGGAGATTCCTTAATAGTTCCCACCTGTTGTTTTCGCTCATACACTTTAAGGCTAGGTTATGTGGCATGTCCCTACGATAAATGAAAGGGGAAGAGAAATTGTGAGTTGGGCACTGGCAAAACGGTTCCAAGAACTAAATGTAAGACGCTATTCCTTACCTGGGTGATAACCTGACCACAACACTCAACCCTATGGACCCGAGCGAGACCCATAAATGCTATATGACCGACACTTTAGGTTGATTTAACCCGAATTCACGGTGATTCATGGCTAAACTCGGTTTTCCCGATTATTTTATTCCGTTATTTTAATGGTTAGTTGGGTGAAAAATCCATGTAAACCATGGGCACTCCTACTATCCATTTTTTAATTTGATTTCGTATTTTTGTTGGAGTAATCAACATAGTGATTCACAAGATTCTCCGACTACCCATATTTATTTCGATAGTTCGTTATTTAGTTTGGTCGGTTAAAACGACGTGTAACGCTCATTGGGCCGACAAACTTCATTGCATTGTTAATTCGTTAATTAGTTGGGACAATCAAATTTCCATGTAACGCTCATGGGCTATCCAACTCAGTTGTTTTTTTTCTTTAGTTCGTTGGGCCATTCAAATCGCCATGGAAAGCTCATGGGAGGCCGACATCCACAATTTATATTTCGATAGTTTATTGTAAACTTAATAATCTAAATTTTTAACTGACTTAACTCCTCATTTAGTCATCACACATTAATCTTATTGACTACATCATTTAATAACTATTTACGCAATGTATCTCCCCCCCCCCCATCTCATAAACTTTTACTTTTGATCCTCATGACACAATTCCCTTTACTTCTCAAGGCAATGTTATTATAAGTTACCTACATACTTAGACATTTTATTATCCTAACGTTTTCCTTAACTCATCCTTCATCTTATAAATCCACATTTTTGGTCCCTATAGAATGTCACATTTAAAAAAATCACCGTCATCCTCGACATCAATCATTTCATTCTCACAGTCACCGTATGACTGCCTGTATCGCCAAAGAGATAGCTGTTGCGATCCCTAGGATAGTGACGCAAATACAAAACATCAATACAACCGATTCAACTTTTCCCACTAATTCCTCTGCTAGTGACTACAAACCATTTACCTCCACTCATCCTCACAACAAGAAACGTAAGAACCTTGCTGCAACAAATCCTACCCACCCTCAAGTCTCCTCAAACAAGAAACCTTACCTCAGTCATTTTCCGTCATGCTCCATTTGTAACTATCATCACTCGGTTGAATCCCTATGCCATCGCTGCATCCAATTTAACCGTTACGGCCATCTTGCTAACACATGCCGTGTTTTGCCTACTGCACAAGCTATCCCGCAACAACCTACCCCTCTTGCTCGACCTGATGTTCCTAATACTCGTGCTTGCTACCATTGTAAGAACCCAAATCATCTATGTAATGCGTGCCCTCAACGTACCCATGCTCATCAAGCCCAATATACGACTATACCCTACTACTTGACCCATGCTCAACAGGCTCAAATCCATCAAACTCATGCCCCTCAAGCTCCTCCCATCAATCAAGGTCAACTTTACTTAACCTAACCCTATCAAGCTCCGCATCCGCAAGATCAAGTGTACCAAGCCTAGTTTGCTCAAGCCCCTGCTATGCAAGCTTAACCCATTCAAGCTATTCCAAGCCAATCTACCTCAACTGCACCTACTCCTGCAACTCGTCATGGTGCTCCAAGTCGCGCCGATTAAGCTACTCAAGGAAATCAAAGACTGTTGCCGTTTTCGTTATCTATTTTAATTTATCTCGTCTTTTCTTAATTACGTTTTGTAACGCCTCGATATGGCCTTGGATTATTACCAATTTGAACTATTTACCTTCTATCAAATAAATAAAGTTTCTTTTGATTAAATTGATTGTTTATTAAAGCCTACTTCTATCTTATTTCTTTACCTTCATTAACCTTAATTATTTGTGAGCTACCCATTCTTCAAATACTTATATCTTTACGTCTAAAAGTCGTCTTAAAATTTCTTTGCTTTATTATAATTCACTGCAACCTTTGAAATTATTTTATACATTGGTGCTTTCTAGTGTTCTAAATTAAAACTCCCTAAAACTTTTGTTTCCTCAAAGTCATGGTTTTAATCAAACGTTTTATAAATCCACACGATGGGACACATCATGTTGACCATCCGACGATGAAAATAATTATGGTCCAGAACATAATTATCGAAGTCCTCGCATGGAAATCATGATGCGTAAGATTGTGTGTCATAATATAGAATCGAAGGTAGTTGGGATAACGGTACAAATGTAAAGATGATAAGGACAAGGTGGATACGCCGCTGGTACATCCTATATATAAGTGCCCTTATCGGATTTTCATTTGGAGCGTTGTTTTAACTATTCAAAATTCTATGCTATGATAAATTTTTTAAATTTTAGTTTAAATTTCTTCTCCTCAAACATTAATGGTATATTCTAATTTCGGGACGAAATTCTCTAAAGTAGGGGAGACTGTAACAACTCGGACTTTCCAAGATATAATATTTATATTAAAACCCGACCCATTTCGATGCTCGGGGAATTTTATCGTTTTTATAGAGTTAATTAAATTATTATTAAATTATTGTTTAATTAATTTTATAATTAGATATAGCTTTCTTACTTTGGCAAAAACATCCCAAAATCAAAGTTTAACTCCAACTATTTTCATCCTCAAACTTTAGGGGCTAAAACGCAAAATTTAATATAACCCATTCAAAATCTGGTTAACTCGTAACCTAACCTAAACCCACGACCCGTATGACGAACCCGTGTACCAAAACAGTTAACTTGGACCTCAATTCTCGCATCTATTATGGAAATTGAATCATTGTACGCGTTATACATTCCTTTTTCGTCCACACAAACTCTTTTGATTAGGAATCTAGATCAATATTGTTATGTATTAACTTGATTTTGAACCGACATCACCCTTTTATGGTTATACATCAAGAAGACCATAATAATTAAATTAATTGTGGCTGCACCTTCCTCGCATCAAAACGAACCTTTACCCTATGCCTAATTGCTTCAAACATAGTCGGAATGTACTGCTCGTCTCCAGCTTGTCCGTCGGCCATCTATCCATCGTTCACACTCAATTCGTTAATCAATCAGGCATTTAAATACATAATTACGTTCGCCGTTCGTCATTATATGAAACCCCTATGGTTAATTAATCCAAAACAAACGAGATTAATCGATCATGAGTTCTAGGGTTTCTTCATGTAGTTGGGTTAACTGGGTTGTTGTATATAATAAGTCTGTTCTAGGCAATAACCAATTAAGCCCCCTAGCCACTGGGCTAGGGGTGTGCGCATCTGGGTTGTTGGGGTTGGGGCGCAAGATCAAATCCCACCCAGCCCGATTTTTTGGATGTTACTTTTTATTCATCTTTAAAACATTCTAATTAACTCTTTTAGCCATCTAAAATATATATTAGTATTATAAATTTTCAATGGGTATTTTGTTAAAACCCGACATTATAACTAGTCACGTTACCGAGCTTTGGTTAAAACTATATATATGTATGTATATGTATATGTAATATTTTATTTAAGGCTTTCATTATCAAAAAGAAACTTAATTTAATATTGATAGTTAAAAATTATTGTTAATTCACGTATTAAAAGTATAGTTCGAGTTTTTATAAAAGATCATGTTTTATATAAATATTGTTATATACTATTTATTAATTATCATCTATTATTTACAATATTAACTTAAAAAGGAATTTTTATTAAATAAAACAATATATATATATATATATTAAACGTATTTTTGGTTTTAAACATTTAAAACAAATCTCTTTATATAAACCATTTTACAAATACTGTTTATTCAAGTATTCTAATTATAATGATAATTTTAAATAAATAAAATTGTATTATTTATGATAAACCTTTGTTAAACAGAACTTTGATAATAAAATTTATAATGAATCTTTGTAATATTTAACTTTTACTAGTATACACTCGGATCATCAAATTTTCGATCCTCTATTTAGTTTTAGTTTCGTATGCAATCCATATTTATTCTTTCGTAATTATTGTTACTTAGGATTTATTGTCGATAACTTCCGAAGAGCATGACTCTTGTGTACTACTGTTCTTACCGCATCCGTTTATCTTTCGTTCGTCTATCGAGGTGAGTACCACATTCCCCTATTTTACTTCTTTTTTCACGTTTTTGGGACATATGCGTAAATATATTTTTGATATAATACTTATACACAAAACTGCAACTTTGTCTTATGTGTTAACAACTTATACCTTACTTGTTTATGTGCTTATTTGCTTTGTATGCTTCCGCATTCGGAGAGGTCCAACATAATCCCAGTCTAGTATGATCATACGCCAGTCGTTATAGCCTTTGTGCTTCTCGACATCTCAGTTATACTTGCTCATTTGGTTAATTTGTTATTCTCATATGACTTGTTGCAGCTACGTATTTTGTTATATATACTATATGTACAACTAAACTGGTGTGTTGCTCACTCAACATGTGTTGTTGACAAAATTCTATTTTAAACGCATATGCAGGTTATCATAGAAATTTAATGCAGGTTGGTGAAGACTTAGTGAAGAATTTAAGTTAGAAACGATACGATCAAGAATTTAATTTGTAATTATTTGAAACTATTAAATATATATTGAAACTTATATTGTGCATGATAGTAACCTTGAGAGCTGTGACAATCAGTTCGCGCCCCGGCATTTCTGCCGTAGGTTGGGGTGTGACACCGGTAGTGACAAAATGTATCAAAATCTCAAACCAAACTACTGGTGGAATGGATTGAAAAAGGACATTGCTTCGCATGTGGCGAAATGTTTAACTTGTTTGAAAGTCAAGACTGAACATAAAAAGCCTTCAGGACTGCTTCAGCAACCCGAACTTCCCGTATGGAAGTGGGAGTTAATTACCATGGATTTCATTACTAAACTCCCGAAAACGACTCGACAAAACAATGCCATTTGGGTAATTGTGGATCGACTAACAAAATCCGCACACTTTATACCCATTAATGAGTCGTACTCAATGTATAGACTAGCGCGAATCTATGTGAACAACATCGTTGCTTTACATGGAGTACCGCTATCTATAATCTCTGATCGAGACAGTCATTTTACGTCTCACTTTTGGAAAAGCTTCCAACAAGCCCTAGGCACAAAGCTAGACCTTAGCACCACCTATCATCCACAAACTGATGGGTAAAGCGAAAGGACAATTCAAACGTTGGAAGACATGCTCCCCCTAATTATTTTTGTAATTTCCTTTTTATATCATTATTATGAAACAGGCATCATCAATTGAAATTCCCTAATTATTGCTATCGTCATTCTAGGGATTACAAATTCCTAAATATAACACGGTTAAACCAAGAGTCACAATAAGAAATCGATGTAATCTCCTAAAATTTCTTGACGAGTGAACCTGCAATTGTATATAAAAGAGGTTTTTTCTTACTTCAACTCTAAGAGTTATTGCAATCGGAGGTGTAGGAAGCGAGGATTGAAAAGCAACGATCGAGAAAGGTAGGGTTTTGTTATAGATCGATTTTATCTTATTTTTATTCATTATTTTAATGCATAAACCAATTAGGAGTTTGAATTCCTACAATATAATGGGGATCAATTAATCTCCAGGTTTAAATTGCATGTCAGATTTGGTAAAACCAACTTTTTGGTATGCATTTACGGTTCAAACTGTTGATTTAATGTAGGATTAACTATGTGTTGAAATTAATTTAAACAATATATCATTATATTGTGTGTGCTGGGTTGTTATTTTGTTTGTGTGTATTTTGATATTTATGTGTAGGCTGGTAGGTTTCTGTGTAATCGGTGCAATGTGTGGTGTAGGTTGGTATTTATATGTGTAGGTTGTGATGGTTACGCGGTAGTGCTTATGTGTAGGTTGTTATCGGCTGCAATGTTCATGTGTAGGTTGTATTTTTATGTGTAGGTATATTTATATGTGTTGGTTGTTGTTCGTGCGTGTACTTTGAATGCATATATTGTAATTGTGTATGTGTTGGTTGTTAATCATATCAATAGGTTACATTGTGTAGGATATAATGTTATGTGCTGGTTGTAATTTTATTTATTTTGTGTATGATTAGTTTAGAACCTGCTAGCTTTTTTATCGTTTGGAATTACACAAATTGTAAAAGGGACAAACAGATAATACTAATTTTAGATTGGTTAGTGTGTCGCTGGTTTTATAAACAATTGTAATAGTGAACTGCACTTGAAAGTGCATAAAAATAACATTTCTATCAATACAGGTTATATGTGTGTTTAACAATACACACATAAAATATATATGTAGTTCTAAACATCATAGGGACATTTTCTATGAAGAACTACAAATTATATTATTGATTTATATGTATTGGTATAAGTAAATTGATTTTGGTTTTACTAAAACATAGTTTATTTGACATTATGTGGATGTAGTCTTTTATTTGTTTTATTGGGTATGCCAAGTATTAGGTGTGTATGAATGCTCATGGAATTTTGTACCATGAAACTGTATATTTTGAAGTTATACAGTGTAGGTATGTGTTTAGGATTTATGGAGTTGTGTGTAGGTTTATTAAATTTGTTCAGTTTTAATATTAATATCATTGTTTGATGTGTAGGAAATAATGTTCGATGTGCACAATATAATGGTTAATGTGCATGGCATTTTAAGTTTTTATAACTTTATTTTTAGGTGTTGGAAACTCAAGTTGATCAGTTTATTAGTAAACATGCCATAATATTTTAGTAAGTAGCATGCGAATATAGTGAAGTGAGACCCAAAGAGCTCACACATATGACAAAAGTACATATCAAATATCTACAAGTTTTAAATTATAATTACTATTTCTTTGAATATAATTAATTAATAAATTTTATTTGTTTCGATGATACTTATAAGCGAAACTTGGCGTTCAAAGAATTTGGGATTGTGGATTCAATTAGGATTCATCAAAACAAAAAAAGGTGTTGCTAAGTCAAATGATCAAATTTTCAACAAAGATTCTACATTGGGAAAATCCATGGCGCATATGGAGATGTTCATCAGTTAAAGAATTTGGGATTATGGTTTTTATGAATAACTATTAAGACGTGTTCAAAAAAAATATAGTGTAGGGATCTTTGGATGTGCATGTATTAATATGATGATTTGCTTGTTTAGTATGTTCATCTATTTATCTAAGTATAATGGTTTGTGTAAATATTGTGTATATATATATATATATATATATGAATACGTTGAATTTGGAAATTTGTTGAATATAAGAAAAAAATTGGTCCAAGCCATAAGGTATAAAATAAAGAATATTAAAATATAGCTAAAGGATATCTAAAAACCTAAACTAGCGTAAAAAATGACCATAGGAGACGTTGCAGAATTCTACGAACAACAAAAATAGAATTTAAAATACATTTTATTGATAAAAATGATGATGAGTATTTAATAGTTAAAAGAATATACAGAAATAAAAAATAAAAAATATGTAATTTGAAACTTACAAAATCATTTTGTTAGTTACCAAAAAAGAACAATTTGAACTTTGACATAAATACCCTTCTAATTAATTAAATAGAAAAACAAAATGAATTTTTTTGATTGGTTGAAATGACTTATCGCATTTCTCACAATAAAATGACTTCTCTCCTGAACTTAAACACACACACACACACACACATATATATATAAAACATGAGTTGGGGACATCTTAAATTTTATATTAAGTGTAATTAAGTCTTTACCCACAAATACAAATGTTACAGAACTTTCATTAATTTCAAAATGTACTTACAACTTTGATCCCTCAACTTCACTACCTTTTATGTAAAATTTAATAATAGTTACACATATGCCCCCTAATTCAAAACTAACTACTCCACGATTTTTTAACGATCATAACTTTTTCACACGTTAATATTTTCATCAAAAAAACGAGAATTTTATCCTCTTTAATTTGAGTATGATATTGCTATAGTTTTTTAGTTTTAAAAAGTTAACATGTTACGCGCTTACCATTTAGAACCGGGTAACATGTCGAGTCGGGCGTGCTTGAGTCATTTGTAAAAGTACATTAGGGTCAAAACGAGTCAATACAAAAAATATGGTTAATTTGGTTCGGGTTCGAGTAGAAAGGGGCTAGGTTAGTATGCTGTCGAGTCGGAACGGGTTTGGGCCCAAAACGGGTTGGTTTAAAAAAATGATTGATTTCAAATTACTGTATATTTCAGGTTTGCCTTTTAAATTTCGTTACATGTTACGCAGATACCGTTGTTTACATGTTAAGGGGTCTATAAACAGGTGTCCAACACCACGTAACGCATATAACTGGTAAGGGCTCAACCCAACGCCCTATACTGTTAATCGGAATGAATTACACGTGTGGTGTTGGTTAAGCATTTTTTGATGTCGGTAACGTACATTCCCTTCCGGTTACGCGTGTTCAGTCTTGGATAACACGCAACTGGCTTTGCACGAGTTACACGACCAATTTTAGGCTACATGCATATTGTCATCAGGTGACGTATGTACCGACACGAATTATGCGTTCAATAGAGAGTTGTGTGCGTCCCCCGCTGCATCGCGGGGGCACATTGCTAGTACTATATATAATGAGGGAGAGGGGCAAATTAAGACGGTAAATTTTAAGGAATCTACAGTTGTTTAAACACAATGTACAACCTAAATGAGGGTAAAGTGGTAATTGTAGCATTAAATCTCACGTGTTTTTCAATTCTCTTTAAAATAGTTACAACCTTTCTCTCTCAACTTTAATAAACTTTTATAAATATAAAGAATACTTATATATTTGGTCTTTCATCTTTTAACCATCTATTATTTATAATTTCATTTTCAACCCATATACCCCCACAATTTTTAACCGGTCATAACTTTTTCGTACGCTAATATTTTGTAAAAAAAATTGTATCACAAAAACGAGCATTTAATTCTGTTTAATTTGAGTATGATATTGTCATAGTTTATTTTCAGTTAAAAAAATAAAATTTTACGTATAGGCATTTGTCGTCCGATTTTGATGGTTAAACTATGAGTCAAGCCAGCGGTTTTTTGTCACCGAAAACTGAAACTAGACCGTTGAAAATTGAAAACCAACAAAACCAAACCATTAACAATGGTTAGGTTCCATTTTCGTTTGTACTTCGATATTAAATTAAGTTTAAAATAAGAACTATGAATCTACTTATAACAATAAATTGGTTTCACGGTTACTAACAAAACAACAACTACCTATAAATCTACGAGATTATCAAGGTCAGTGTTTCCCGCTGCATCGCGCGGGCACCCGTCTAGTACTATATATAATATAGGAGTGAAGGACCTCTTAAATTTTAATAGGTACCATTCTTCTTGCATATTTTACAAGTAATAATGCATAGAATTTTAAGAATGTAGGGGTAATATAGTCTTTGCTTATTCAAGAATAATTTACTATAATTGTCCTTCAATTTCAATCAAATTTAGTTAATTTATTAAATAGTTACACATTTTCCCCTCGTTGGAAACCAACTATCCCCACGACTTTTTAACGGCCATAACTTTTTCACACGTTAATATTTTTTCTAAAGAATTACACCATAAAAACGAGCATTTTATTCTCTTTAATTTGAGTATGATATTGCTATTGTTTATTAATTTTTAAAAAACTAACACGTTACGTGATTACCAGTTATTACCGGCAACTGGTCGGGAAAGTTCGGCTAATGGTGTCGGAATGGGTTAGGGTTGGAACATGTTAATACAAAAAGGGTTAATTTAGTTCTTGTTGGGATGGGTTTAGATCGAAATGGGTCATGTCAAAACGGGTTTCGGGTTAAAACATTATTGGGTCGGAGCAGGTCCGTCAAAACAGATTGGGTTAAAAAGTAGTTTATTTAAAATTACTGTACATTTCATCTTTGTTTCTTGATTGTCGCCACCAATTACTCAAGCATCAGTTACGCGTATGACATTATTTATGCATACCGGATTTCTCGTGTGTAAGTGTTGTGTGGCGTGCTTACTGGCACTGGTTACGTGTCCGATGCCACGTTAAATGCATACCACCGTTAGGTTACGCACATATCATTTCGAGTTTATAAATATACTGACAACGGTTGCGTTTGCGAGTCCAACGCTTCATCGCGCGGGCAACTGGCTAGTATGTATATATAGAGGATGGTTTAGGAGAGAAGTCATCTTAGTGCGAGAAATGATTTATAACGATTGATCAAGATTGATCTATAGTCTACAATCAATATGACAATATTGTAATTTTAAGCTTCCTCATTTTAATGATTTTTAAGACAAAAAGGTATTTCTTGTATTTTGTTTTATGGAAAGTATGTTTGAAACGGTCTTTATCATAATAAGATCCCATATTCTTAGTGATCACCATCATCTCTCAATATTGAACATTCCAAAATTATTTTTAATTATCATCGCTCATAATATATGAGCCGAATCACAAATTAGTTGCCATTGTCGATCACACATAATCATACTGCACAATGTTTTTTTATAGTTATGGATTGCTTCGTGAGTATAGATTGGCCCGGACTCCCAAATATGGGTGATTTTCTTATTTTAGTAACAAACTAATAACCGACACTGACTATTGTTGGTAATCTATATTCAGTCTTGGTCTTTAATTTTATAGATACAACACAATTTTGGTTCAATATTAATTATCAAATGCATTTGGATATCTAGTTTTCATATAATTTGGCTATATAATACATTTAATCTATCTGTATATGTTAATAATTTTTGTAGGTATATTTAATTTGGTTATCCAAATATATATAATGTAGGTTGTTAAAAGTTTGTGTAGGTATATGTTAATATGGTTCTTAACATACGTATAAACTGTGTAGGCTATCAAAAATTTATGTATGCATATATGGTTGTGTAGGGATTTTTTTTAATGGTTATGTATGAGTGTGTTGGTTGTGTATGTGTATCTAATGGTTATGTAGGGACGCATTTGTTGTGTAGGGACATGATAATCTGAGTATGCGTCATACATGTTACGATCTTTTAGCTACCTAAAGAGATGACGATCTGAAACATTATTTTTATGTAGGTTGTTTTGAATTAAGTGTGTGCATTTCTGTTTATTATTAGTATTTATTATTATTATTATTGCTATTATTATTATTATTAATAACTGAAATGTGTTATTTTATGTATCTTTATGTATTGTCTTGTGTGTTTGTGTTTAAATTAGAATCAATCATTTCATGTATAGGTTATTTTATGTTAAATGTAGGTAAATATTTTTATATTGTTTGTTTGTGTTATTTATGTGTAGGATGTTTTATGTTAAATGTATGTAAATTTGTAAATGAAATATATGATACGGTTTGTAGTTTTAAAAATTAGTGAAGTTGTGTGAACCGTATATAATTTTAGTTAAATAATTTATGAGAAATTAAGGTTAATAATGAAAAGAATGGAGAAATAGAGAATAAGATACAAGCTACAAGAAAAAAATAATATATATGGTGCGAAGCTTTTATTTCTCAATAATAATCATTATGAAAACTTTGGGATAGTTGAGGAATTAATAGACACGTTATTTTCAAATATTTCAGGTTCATATATAAGGGTTAATTTCATATATATCCTTACAAACATTCAAAATATCATATATATCCAACCAAAACTATAAATATCATATATATCTAATTTTATTGAGTTGACCATTCTACCCCTTTCCATTATATATACCCTATTTTCTTATTCTAATTTTGACACTCTTACGAACTGCAGCCAAATAGTCTTCCTCAAAATTCTAATTCAACTAGGTAAATCACATCACTTAATTGTAAATACTAAATACTGATATTTTGTGAAATTAGAAAGTTAATGATATGGACAGTTTTTAGTCCTTGATGAGACGCGTTAGTTTGATTCAGTTTCAAATATTTAGGCAAAATTGAGATAATGATATTGTATCTCTTATAATTAGCCGGTTTGGGTTTCAAACATATCACAGAGCCACAAACAGTAAGCCACCATTATTGAATTAGTTTAGTTTTTGAACATTACGAACAGTTAGCCAAAACCCATTAGCCACCATTAATTAGTTTTAGATCAGTTAGCCACATAACATGAATCCACTGTTCTTGAATTAAACTAGTTTAATTTGGATTTAATTCACATCTTGAATTAACTTAGTTTTAGGGGGAAAAAAAAGAGGGTAAAATGGTTATTTAAAAGTTTTTTATAACAAATTGGGTATATATGATATTATAACTATTTTGAAAGGGTATATATGATATTTTAGTTTTTGCATTGGTATATATGATATTTTTAATGTTTATAGGGGTATATATGAAATTGCCCCTATTAGAAAATGAATTATTGAATTACTTAATGTTATTGAAAAGGTAATTCTCATGAGAAAATAAATTTTCCATATACAATAACAACAGTTTCCATATAAAATTCTTATTAGATTTTACCATCATATTTCTATATTTAATTAAAAATAAAAAAGAAAAAAAATTATAATTGGCTGGATTGACTTCTCACACTTCTCGCAATAACTTGATTTCTCTCCAGAAATACATATATATATGGTCAAGTTATTTTACAAAGTATAAAAAAAATGAGAAGTGTGAGAAGCCATATATAATTGGCATGTGTCAAGTGGGGACCAAAGGAAAAACGGTATAGAGGTAATTGTACACATTTTCTCTCTCCACATGCAAGACACATGTTAATACCCCCATCATTTTAGAACGTTTATAACTTTTTCGTATGATATTTATTTTTAAAAAAAAATTTCATCATAATAACAAGCGTTTTTTTTATCTTTAATATGAGTATGATTTTTGTTATATAAAATTTAAAGCAAAAATCACGTCATTATGTCTTTTGGCACACCGTTGTATCTTTTCGCACACTATTGTGTCTTTTTTCGTCATTGTGTCTTTCCGCGCACCATTGTGTCTTTTCGCTTATCATTTTGTCTTTTTTCGTCATTGTGTATTTCTTCGTCATTGTGTCTTTTCGCATACAATTGTGTCTTTTCGCTTATCATTGTGTCTTTTTTATTGTGTCTTTTCGAACACCATTGTGTATTTTCGCTTATCATTATGTCTTTTTTCGTCATTGTGTTTTTTCGTCATTGTGTCTTTCAACTCATGATTATGTTTATTTAAATACTAATAACACCGTTGTGTAATAATAATATGTAAAAATAATGATAAAATAACAACAAATTATCTAATACATAAAACACAATGATTAATACATGTTACACAATAACTTGAAACGTAAAACGTAATGGTGAATATGTATAACACAATGACCTAAAACGTAAGACACAATGGTGAATACGTATAACACAATGACCTAAAACGTAAGACACAATGGTGAATACGTATAACACAATGACCTAAAACGTAAGACACAATGGTGAATACATATAACACAATGGAAACAACATATTACAAAATGACTTGAACGTAATATACAATGCAAGTAATACTATTTTTCTCAAATTAAATGAATTGCCATATGTCAATCCGAATAAAAGACAATGAACGTATTACACAATGACTAAAAGTTAATGACGAACAAAACGACACAATGACGTAATCTTTGTTTTAATTTTTGTCTTTAATATGAGTACCAATTAAAAAATATAATGATCAAAATCTATAATACAATTCATATGGAAACTCAATTAAAAGACACAATGAACAACAAAAAAACATAATTAAAAAACCCCATTAATTTTTTATTTATATATAACAATATGATACTCATATTAAAGATAAAAAACGCTTATTATTATGGTGATTTTTTTTAAAAAATAATGTCGTATGAAAAAGCTATGGACATTTTAAAATGATGGGGGAATTGACAACAAAGATGGGTTATTACCTTCATGCCATTTCCATCAATTTTTATTTATTAAATTAATCTCAGCAATTCAAATTTAAGATCAATGAACTGGATTCCTTCTCACTCTTCTCCTTTTTGTTGTCGTTGTCCTTTGTATTTTAACTTTACCATATATATATATATATATATTATATATATAGGGTTTGTATCAAATACAAATGAAATTAACATGCTAAACGTGAAAATAAAGTAGAGTAATTATATATACAAATAGGGTAATTATGTAATTACTCTACTTGTATATATAATTACGTACTCTACTTGATTCTCATGTTTAGCACGTAAATTTCATTTGTACGTTAACATTCCCCTATATATGTAAGGCCCCGTTCCCGGTGCATCACTTTAACGTCAGATTTACTCATAAACACAGTTCCACAAATCAGAGTTTATTAAAACTTTCGCGGAAAATAAAACTTTAACTATTTGTTACTATACATTTAATCTTTTCTTTAAAACCATAGAATAAATCATCATATTAAAACATCATTTCTTCCGTCTTCAAATATCAGCCGTTCGATCCATGCCATGTGCCAACCTCATGCTAGCTCTTTAATCATATTCACCTGCGTGCATACTAAAAGTCAGCTACGCTGCGTGCATACTAAAAGTCAGCTACCTTGTATAAATATCCATAAGAGGAAGGTCACATAATATCTATTAAAAGAACTATTACTATTACCCCTACTATTTATATTTTCCATAGAATGACACTATATATATATATATATATATATATATATATATATATATATATATTCTCCATAGAAGGAAAATCTTACATACTTCCATAGAAGGAACACTATGCTTTCCATCAAAGGAACATCGGGCTTTCCATTAAAGGAACACTAGGATTTCCATTAAAGGAACACTATGCTTTCCATCAAAGGAACACTATGCTTTCCATCAAGGAACACTCTATATATTATCCGTAGATGAAACTCTATATATAAGCTATCATTTAATATCCATATAAGGAGACGATCATCAATATTCTTGGCAATACGTGCAATATCCGAAGATCGTTCACGTATCGACAAGAAATCATCCTTACATTACATACAATAATCATATCTCTATTATTAACCTGAAAATACGCGCAATATCCGAAGATCGTTCGCGTACCGAAAAACAATCATTAATATCTATCACATATCATATATAGCATACACTTACCACTTAAGGTAAATGTATTAACTAATCACATCGAGTATGCACACAGCCCCGAAAAACATAACAAGGAATGGGGCTAGAAACTCACCTGAATCCTGCTTCGATCTCCGATAGTTGTAAATCCCTTCTTTAACTGAGCTCGGCTGACTGTACAAGTTACACGTATCAATACTCATCTGATCTAATCTAACGACCTTGTATTAGCTTACTTCTACTTAGCATTTTTATGGTTTTCCTTTATTTTAACCTTCTCTTAAGTCCTTACAAGGTATACCATCGCGTGTGTACAGCTGTAAGTATACATATACGAGTCGCCATATACCCGGGTCTTAATATAGCGAACTTGATTGTAAGCGAACTTAGATATATAAGCGAACTTATTGATAAGCGAACTTAGATATATAAGCGAACATATTGATAAGCGAACTTAGATATATAAGCGAACATACATATCAGGCGAACTTATATGCGACGAAGTTACAATGGGCGAACTTGTATTCATGCGAACTTAACAACTCGTGAACTTAGATATAGGCGAAGTTACAGCAGCAGCTACGGGTTCTTTCTCAATCCCGTGAACATTCCCATGATCGATATCGGGTAAAACTCGGCCCGAAAAGGCATAAATTTTGGACCTTTAGGCTTAAAACGTTCAATACTAGATCTAAAGTTTATTTTAAGCGAGTCGTTCATAACCATGAGTTCGTTAAGTCCATTTTAATCTTCAAGTTTGCAACTTTACGATTTATCTAGACCCGATCTATCATCTTACCATTTTTCATGTAAATTCGTTCATGAAAAGTAAACCATTTTAACAAAAACGTACCTTTGAGGTTTTTGTTTGAAATCACTCGAGATGCTCAAAACCATATCAAACGAACTTTGATTTGAGTGATTCAAGCAACCACGGAACCGTCTTGTCCCGATCTACAAACCCATCAGCTCACCTCCTCCGGAACCCGCCGCTACAGTCGCCGGAATAGTGTAAAAGTGGCCGGAAATCTTCATTTTAAGCTGCTACTGTTTTGCTGATAAAAGCCGTACTTCCCGACCTCTGATCGGAGATCTAATCGGTGGGAATCTTCATTTATATACCGTTAACACTCATTTAAAATTTGGGACCGATCCGACGGCTATATCTCCGGGAATCATTGTGTCATTGTGGGTGGTTTTCTAAAAAACGAGAATGGAGTTAAGTGTGTGTTTTGATGGTGGAGGCTATGGTGTAGAGATGTATGAAAATGGAAAGGATTAGGGTTTTAAGGGGGTATTTATACTCCCTTAATCCCATGTACCTAAGGCACATCTTTCCTTTTTGGTCCATAATTAACTCCATCTAATTAGCCTACTTATCCTTCCACCCTTATTATTTTATTTATTCTCTACTATCTCAAGTAAACTTTTCCATCATAAATAAATAATATATTAAATATTATTTTTTAGAAATTTTGGGATGTTACAAGTCTTCGCTCCTTAAAGAGGTTTTGTCCCCGAAACCTAGCTTATTCCTTGTAAAATGAACACTTCTTATATTCACACACTTTATTGAATCGTCTTTGCTTTCTGGGTCATCCTTCTTATTCCTGACTTGCAGTCATCGAGTGGTGATCATGTGTTCTAGCTATTAAGGTAGCTTGTCCATGAGGCTCTTGATGTCTCAAGTCTCGTCTCGTCTTTCCAAGGGCTTCCTTTGATGCTTTGGTGACAATTTGGCAACTCTCTTAGCGTATCCGACTACAAGCTCCAAGCGTGATCCTTCTTCATTACTTTCTGCAGTTGGAGTCATGCTGTTTTCGTGTATCGCTATGCCACTGATTCTTAAAAAGGGTGTCTGGTTGACACGTGTCTTACCACAGCATCCAGTACGTCCTCCTCGTGCTCGCCTCTTTTGTAACAGTCATCTATCTTATCTCTAAGGAAACACAAATGTTATCACTCTAGGAATTATTTAGCGCATGATTCGTAAGGTAAATAGTTAATGACGTTGATCAAGTGTAATTAACTATTTGCGTTACTCCTCAGGTTCTACATACTTCCCTTCATGATTTCACTTGAGTTGGTTTCTACTCTTAAACAGTTAATCAATCAAGATCAATTAATCCTATCCCTAACCTGCACTCATTCTCCATTTAGCAAATAAGCTAACATTAACATACATTATTTACCATACATTTCACCTTTACTAAGCTTGCTTGAGTGATACATGGCTATCTTGAACAGGCATCTTCTTTCTTTCTAGTTTTAAATTTCATTCTCTGTTCGAGTCTAAGCATGTAGGATGCTTAAATCTCTCGAACTTTGCTCTGATACCAACTTGTAAGGCCCCGTTCCCGGTGCCTCACTTTAACGTCGGATTTACTCATAAACACAGTTCTACAAATCAGAGTTTATTAAAACTTTCGCGGAAAATAAAACTTTAACTGGTTGTTACAATACATTTATTCCTTTCTTTAAAACCATAGAATAAATCATCATATTAAAACATCATTTCTTCCGTCTTCAAATGCCAGCCGTTCGATCCATGTCATGTGTCAACCTCATGCTAGCTCTTTAATCATATTCACCTGCGTGCATACTAAAATTCAGCTACGCTGAGTGAGTTCTAGTTAATCAGGCGACATACAATACATACACATATCCTATATACATACATATCTTAACCTTGTATAAATATCCATAAGAGGAACGTCACATAATATCTATTAAAAGAACTATTACTATTACCCCTACTATTTATATTTTCCATAGAAGGACACTAAATATATATATATATTCTCCATAGAAGGAAAATCTTATATACTTCCATAGAAGGAACACAATGCTTTCCATTAAAGGAACACTATGTTTTCCATCAAAGGAACACTGGGCTTTCCATTAAAGGAACACTATGTTTTCCATCAAATGAACACTATGCTTTCCATCAAGGAACACTCTATATATTATCCGTAGAGGAAACCTTATATATAAGCTATCATTTAATATCCATATAAGGAGACGATCATCACTATTCTTCGCAATACGTACAATATCCGAAGATCGTTCACGTATCGACAAGCAATCATCCTTACATTACATACAATAATCATATCTCTATTATTAACCTGACAATACGCGCAATATCCGAAGATCATTCGCGTAACGAAAAACAATCATTAATATCTATCACATATCATATATAGCATACACTTACCATATAGGTAAATGTATTAACTAATCACATCGAGTATGCACACAGCCCCAAAAAACATAACAAGGAATGGGGCTAGAAACTCACTTGAATCCTTCTTCGATCTCCGATAGTTGTTAATCCCTTCTTTAACTGAGCTCGGCTGACTGTACAAGTTACACGTATCAATACTCGTCTGATCTAATCTAACGGCCTTGTATTAGCTTACTTCTACTTAGCATTTCTATGGTTTTCCTTTATTTTAACCTTCTCTTAAGTCCTTACAAGGCATACCATCGAGTGTGTACACCTGTAAGTATACATATACGAGTCGCCATGTACCCGGGTCTTAATATAGCGAACTTGATTGTAAGCGAACTTAGATATATAAGCGAACTTATTGATAAGAGAACTTAGATATATAAGCGAACTTAGATATATAAGCGAACTTAGATATATAAGCGAACTTACATATATGGCGAACTTATATGCGGCGAAGTTACAATCGGCGAACTTGTATTCATGCGAACTTAACAACTCGCGAACTTAGATATAGGCGAACTTACAGCAGCAGCTACGAGTTCTTTCTCAACCCCGTGAACATTCCCATGATCGATATCGGGTAAAACTCGGCCCGGAAAGGCATAAATTTTGGACCTTTAGGCTTAAAACGTTCAATAATAGATCTAAAGTTTATTTTAAGCGAGCCGTTCATAACCATGAGTTCGTTAAGTCCATTTTAATCTTCAAGTTTGCAACTTTACGATTTATCTAGACCCGATCTATCATCCTACCAATTTTCATGTAAATCCGTTCATGAAAAGTAAACCATTTTAACAAAAACGTAACTTTGAGGTTTTTGTTTGAAATCACTCGAGATTCTCAAAACCATATCAAACGAACTTCGATTTGAGTGATTCAAGCAACCACGGAACCGTCTTGTCCCGATCTACAAACCCATCAGCTCACCTCCACCGGAACCCGCCGCTACAGTCGCCGGAATAGTGTAAAAGTGGCCGGAAATCTTCATTTTAAGCTGCTACTGTTTTGCTGATAAAAGCCGTACTTCCCGAACTCTGATCGGAGATCTAATCGGTGGGAATCTTCATTTATATACTTTTAACTCTCAGTTAAAATTTGGGACCGATCCGACGACTAGATCTCCGGGAATCTTTGTGTCATTGTGGGTAGTTTTCTCAAAAACGAGAATTGAGTTAAGTGTGTGTTTTGATGGTGGAGGCTATGGTGTAGAGATGTATGAAAATGGAAAGGATTAGGGTTTTAAGGGGTATTTATACTCCCTTAAGCCCATGTACCTAAGGCACATCTTTCCTTTTTGGTCCATAATTAACTTCATCTAATTAGCCTACTTATCCTTCCATCCTTATTATTTTATTAATTCTCTACTAACTCAAGTAAACTTTTTCATCATAAATAATCAATATATTAAATATTATTTTTTAGAAATTTCGGGATGTTACAAGTCTTCCCTCCTTAAAGAGGTTTCGTCCTCGAAACCTAGCTTATTCCTTGTTAAAGGAACACTTCTTATATTCACGCACTTTATTGAATCGTCTTTGCCTTTTGGGTCATCCTTCTTACTCCTGACTTGCAGTCATCGAGTGGTGATTATGTGTTCTAGCTATTAAGGTAGCTTGTCCATGAGGCTCTCGATGTCTCAAGTCTCGTCTCGTCTTTCCAAGGGCTTCCTTTGATGCTTTGGTGACAATTTGGCAACTCTCTTAGCGTATCCGACTACAAGCTCCAAGCGTGATCCTTCTTCATTACTTTCTGCAGTTGGAGTCATGTTGTTTTCGTATACATATACGAGTCGCCATGTACCCGGGTCTTAAAATAGAGTCTTTGCTTTCTGGGTCATCCTTCTTACTCCTGACTTGCAGTCATCGAGTGGTGATCATGTGTTCTAGCTATTAAGGTAGCTTGTCCATGAGGCTCTCGATGTCTCAAGTCTCGTCTCGTCTTTCCAAGGGCTTCCTTTGATGCTTTGGTGACAATTTGGCAACTCTCTTAGCGTATCCGACTACAAGCTCCAAGCGTGATCCTTCTTCATTACTTTCTGCAGTTGGAGTCATGCTGTTTTCGTGTATCGCTATGCCACGGATTCTTAAAAAGGGTGTCTGGTTGACACGTGTCTTACCACAGCATCCAGTACGTCCTCCTCGTGCTCGCCTCTTTTGTAACAGTCATCTATCTTATCTCTAAGGAAACACAAATGTTACCACTCTAAGAATTATTTAGCGCATGATTCGTAAGGTAAGTAGTTAATGACGTTGATCAAGTGTAATTAACTATTTGCGTTACTCCTCAGGTTCTACATACTTCCCTTCATGATTTCACTTGAGTTGGTTTCTACTCTTAAACAGTTAATCAATCAAGATCAATTAATCCTATCCCTAACCTGCACTCATTCTCCATTTAGCAAATAAGCTAACATTAACATACATTATTTACCATACATTTCACCTTTACTAAGCTTGCTTGAGTGATACATGGCTATCTTGAACTGGCATCTTCTTTCTTTCTAGTTTTAAATTTCATTCTCTGTTCGAGTCTAAGCATGTAGGATGCTTAAATCTCTCGAACTTTGCTCTGATACCAACTTGTAAGGCCCCGTTCCTGGTGCCTCACTTTAACGTCGGATTTACTCATAAACACAGTTCTACAAATCAGAGTTTATTAAAACTTTCGCGGAAAATAAAACTTTAACTGGTTGTTACAATACATTTATTCCTTTCTTTAAAACCATAGAATAAATCATCATATTAAAACATCATTTCTTCCGTCTTCAAATGCCAGCCGTTCGATCCATGTCATGTGTCAACCTCATGCTAGCTCTTTAATCATATTCACCTGCGTGCATACTAAAATTCAGCTACGCTGAGTGAGTTCTAGTTAATCAGGCGACATACAATACATACACATATCCTATATACATACATATCTTAACCTTGTATAAATATCCATAAGAGGAACGTCACATAATATCTATTAAAAGAACTATTACTATTACCCCTACTATTTATATTTTCCATAGAAGGACACTAAATATATATATATATTCTCCATAGAAGGAAAATCTTATATACTTCCATAGAAGGAACACAATGCTTTCCATTAAAGGAACACTATGTTTTCCATCAAAGGAACACTGGGCTTTCCATTAAAGGAACACTATGTTTTCCATCAAATGAACACTATGCTTTCCATCAAGGAACACTCTATATATTATCCGTAGAGGAAACCTTATATATAAGCTATCATTTAATATCCATATAAGGAGACGATCATCACTATTCTTCGCAATACGTACAATATCCGAAGATCGTTCACGTATCGACAAGCAATCATCCTTACATTACATACAATAATCATATCTCTATTATTAACCTGACAATACGCGCAATATCCGAAGATCATTCGCGTAACGAAAAACAATCATTAATATCTATCACATATCATATATAGCATACACTTACCATATAGGTAAATGTATTAACTAATCACATCGAGTATGCACACAGCCCCAAAAAACATAACAAGGAATGGGGCTAGAAACTCACTTGAATCCTTCTTCGATCTCCGATAGTTGTTAATCCCTTCTTTAACTGAGCTCGGCTGACTGTACAAGTTACACGTATCAATACTCGTCTGATCTAATCTAACGGCCTTGTATTAGCTTACTTCTACTTAGCATTTCTATGGTTTTCCTTTATTTTAACCTTCTCTTAAGTCCTTACAAGGCATACCATCGAGTGTGTACACCTGTAAGTATACATATACGAGTCGCCATGTACCCGGGTCTTAATATAGCGAACTTGATTGTAAGCGAACTTAGATATATAAGCGAACTTATTGATAAGAGAACTTAGATATATAAGCGAACTTAGATATATAAGCGAACTTAGATATATAAGCGAACTTACATATATGGCGAACTTATATGCGGCGAAGTTACAATCGGCGAACTTGTATTCATGCGAACTTAACAACTCGCGAACTTAGATATAGGCGAACTTACAGCAGCAGCTACGAGTTCTTTCTCAACCCCGTGAACATTCCCATGATCGATATCGGGTAAAACTCGGCCCGGAAAGGCATAAATTTTGGACCTTTAGGCTTAAAACGTTCAATAATAGATCTAAAGTTTATTTTAAGCGAGCCGTTCATAACCATGAGTTCGTTAAGTCCATTTTAATCTTCAAGTTTGCAACTTTACGATTTATCTAGACCCGATCTATCATCCTACCAATTTTCATGTAAATCCGTTCATGAAAAGTAAACCATTTTAACAAAAACGTAACTTTGAGGTTTTTGTTTGAAATCACTCGAGATTCTCAAAACCATATCAAACGAACTTCGATTTGAGTGATTCAAGCAACCACGGAACCGTCTTGTCCCGATCTACAAACCCATCAGCTCACCTCCACCGGAACCCGCCGCTACAGTCGCCGGAATAGTGTAAAAGTGGCCGGAAATCTTCATTTTAAGCTGCTACTGTTTTGCTGATAAAAGCCGTACTTCCCGAACTCTGATCGGAGATCTAATCGGTGGGAATCTTCATTTATATACTTTTAACTCTCAGTTAAAATTTGGGACCGATCCGACGACTAGATCTCCGGGAATCTTTGTGTCATTGTGGGTAGTTTTCTCAAAAACGAGAATTGAGTTAAGTGTGTGTTTTGATGGTGGAGGCTATGGTGTAGAGATGTATGAAAATGGAAAGGATTAGGGTTTTAAGGGGTATTTATACTCCCTTAAGCCCATGTACCTAAGGCACATCTTTCCTTTTTGGTCCATAATTAACTTCATCTAATTAGCCTACTTATCCTTCCATCCTTATTATTTTATTAATTCTCTACTAACTCAAGTAAACTTTTTCATCATAAATAATCAATATATTAAATATTATTTTTTAGAAATTTCGGGATGTTACAAGTCTTCCCTCCTTAAAGAGGTTTCGTCCTCGAAACCTAGCTTATTCCTTGTTAAAGGAACACTTCTTATATTCACGCACTTTATTGAATCGTCTTTGCCTTTTGGGTCATCCTTCTTACTCCTGACTTGCAGTCATCGAGTGGTGATTATGTGTTCTAGCTATTAAGGTAGCTTGTCCATGAGGCTCTCGATGTCTCAAGTCTCGTCTCGTCTTTCCAAGGGCTTCCTTTGATGCTTTGGTGACAATTTGGCAACTCTCTTAGCGTATCCGACTACAAGCTCCAAGCGTGATCCTTCTTCATTACTTTCTGCAGTTGGAGTCATGTTGTTTTCGTATACATATACGAGTCGCCATGTACCCGGGTCTTAAAATAGAGTCTTTGCTTTCTGGGTCATCCTTCTTACTCCTGACTTGCAGTCATCGAGTGGTGATCATGTGTTCTAGCTATTAAGGTAGCTTGTCCATGAGGCTCTCGATGTCTCAAGTCTCGTCTCGTCTTTCCAAGGGCTTCCTTTGATGCTTTGGTGACAATTTGGCAACTCTCTTAGCGTATCCGACTACAAGCTCCAAGCGTGATCCTTCTTCATTACTTTCTGCAGTTGGAGTCATGCTGTTTTCGTGTATCGCTATGCCACGGATTCTTAAAAAGGGTGTCTGGTTGACACGTGTCTTACCACAGCATCCAGTACGTCCTCCTCGTGCTCGCCTCTTTTGTAACAGTCATCTATCTTATCTCTAAGGAAACACAAATGTTACCACTCTAGGAATTATTTAGCGCATGATTCGTAAGGTAAGTAGTTAATGACGTTGATCAAGTGTAATTAACTATTTGCGTTACTCCTCAGGTTCTACATACTTCCCTTCATGATTTCACTTGAGTTGGTTTCTACTCTTAAACAGTTAATCAATCAAGATCAATTAATCCTATCCCTAACCTGCACTCATTCTCCATTTAGCAAATAAGCTAACATTAACATACATTATTTACCATACATTTCACCTTTACTAAGCTTGCTTGAGTGATACATGGCTATCTTGAACTGGCATCTTCTTTCTTTCTAGTTTTAAATTTCATTCTCTGTTCGAGTCTAAGCATGTAGGATGCTTAAATCTCTCGAACTTTGCTCTGATACCAACTTGTAAGGCCCCGTTCCCGGTGCCTCACTTTAACGTCGGATTTACTCATAAACACAGTTCTATAAATCAGAGTTTATTAAAACTTTCGCGAAAAATAAAACTTTAACTGTTTGTTACAATACATTTAATATTTTCTTTAAAACCATAGAATAAATCATCATATTAAAGCATCATTTCTTCCCTCTTCAAATGACAGCCGTTCAGTAACATCCCGAAATTTCTAAAGTAATATTTATTATATTATTTTGTCGGGTGAAATAAACGAGTTAGTGGAACGATAATAATAATAGCAAAATATGAAGACTTAGTAGGATAATTAGATGGGATTAGATATGGACCAAAAGGAAATATGGGCCTTCGGTCCATGGGCTTAAGGGAGTATAAATACCCCCTTAAACCCCAATCCTTTCCATTCCATCCATTTATCCATCCTAATCTCTACACACTCCAAAACACTCACAACCCGAACCAAGATCCAAAGACGAGGACCCGAGCTCGTTGGTGCTAGATCGTCGTGATGAACCAAAGCAACAAGACCAGCTCGTGTTCGTAGTTCGACTCATTTACGGTACGTTTATATCGAGAACTTGTTCGTTTAGGTTTAAATTAGTATAGAAATGATAGATCTGTGTTTGTATGGTAAAAATGAATCCAACAAAGCTAAACTTACTGAAAATGGATATGATTTGATGGGTTAATCGATTGATAAAAGAACCCGTAACCTATATGCCTAAATCGCACCCTTTAAACATCGATGTTAGGTCGATTTGATGGTTGGGGTTTGTAGGCGCTGGTCAGACGATTCCGTGGATACCTAAATCGAGTTATTTGGTTAAGAAACGAAGATGATTAAGGGATTTAAGGACGAACAGTACCTGCAGCTGGACAACTTCGCCTGCAAGCTAAGTTCACCTGATGAACTTCGCCTGCAAAGCTAAGTTCGTCTGATGAACTTCGCCTGCAAAGCTAAGTTCGCCTGATGACAACTTCGCCTGCAAACCTAAGTTCGCCTAAGGTTTAACTTCGCCTAAAGCTAAGTTCGCCTAAGGTTTAACTTCGCCTAAAGCTAAGTTCGCCTAAGGTTTAACTTCGCCTAAAGCTAAGTTCGCCTAAGGTTTAACTTCGCCTAAAGTCAAGTTCGATTAGAAAAATAAATTAAAAACGATAAGTAAAAGTAAGCTAATACTAGGCCACCAGATTAAATCAGGCGAGTATTGATACGTGTAACTTATACAGTCAGCCGAGCTCAGTTAAAGAAGGGATTTACAACTATCGGAGGAAGAAGCAGAGTTCAGGTGAGTTCTAGCCCCATTTATGTGTTATGTTTTCGGGGCTGTGTGCATACTCGATATGTTTGTTAATACGCTTATCCTAAGAGATAAGTGTATGCCTTATGTGAATGATGTGATATGTATGAATGATTGCTTGATGGTACGTGAACGATCTTCGGATATTGCATGTACTGTCAGGTTGTAACGCTATGTATATGGTAAGTATGATATGTATGCTTATGTGTATGAACGTGATAAAGTTAATGAAAGAAGGAAATGATGGTTGTATGGTTGTATGGTTACGAAAAGGGTACCGAGCCCTAATAATACTCGAGGTATGATGTATGGTTGTATGGTAACGAAGAGGGAATCGAACCCTACTAATATTCGAGAACTAGGGAACCGAACCATACTAATATTCGAGGAAAGAGGGTACCGAGCCCTAATAATACTGAAAGAGGGTACCGAGCCCTAATAATACTCGAGGTATGATGTATGGTTGTATGGTAACGAAGAGGGAATCGAACCCTACTAATATTCGAGAACTAGGGAACCGAACCCTACTAATATTCGAGGAAAGAGGGTACCGAGCCCTAATAATACTCGAGGAAAGAGGGTACCGAGCCCTAATAATACTCGAGGAAGGAGGGTACCGAGCCCTAATAATACTCGAGGAATGTAGGGCGTAATGCTCTTTATAATGTAAGATATGAAAGTAAGTTAATACAAAAGAAAGTATGAAAGTATGAATGAAAGAATATAAGTTTATGTGTATTGTATAGTGTATGATTAACTAGAACTCACTCAGCGTAGCTGACTTTTAGTATGCACGCAGGTGAGTAGAATGAGACAGCTAGCTTGAGCGGGCACATGGTGGGCGAATAGGAGACTGGCATCTGAAGACTCAAGATGTTTTAATGTAATTGACGTTTATTTTGAAAGACAAGAATGTTTAATTGAGGCAAGTTTTGGATTGCTGTAACGTTTCATGAAAGTTTTTATATTCCGCGAAAGTTTTAATGAACTCTGATTTGTACGAACTGTGTTTATGAGTAAATCCGACGCTAAAGTAGGGCTACCGGGTTCGGGGCCTTACAAGTTGGTATCAGAGCATAAGTTCGAGAGATTTAAGCATCCTACATGCTTAGACTCGAACAGAGAATGAGATTTAAAATAAGAAAGAAAGAAGATGCCAGTTCAAGATGGCCATGTGTCACTCAAGCAAGCTCAGTAAAGGTAAACTGTATGGTAAATGGTGTATGTTAATGTTGGCTTATTTGCTAAATGAAGAATGAGTGCAGGTTAGGGATAGGATTAATTGATCTTAACTGATTAACTGTTTAAGAGTATCAACAAGCACAAGTGAAATCATGAAGGGAAGTATGTAGAACCTGAGGAGTAACGCAAATAGTTAGTTACACTTGATCAACGTCATTAACTACTTACTTACAAATCATGTGCTAAATAATTCCTAGAGTGATGACGTTTGTGTTTTCCCTTTTAGAATACTAATGGCTGGAGCTGGAGAAATTGTTGGAACTGGAGGTCGCACTGGACGTCGTGGCATGCCTCGTCTTGTCTGGCAACCCTCGGTAGAAGAAGCTTCCAACACCGGAGACGAAGGAGGCGCAGCTGGAGGAAACTCGAGCAACAACGAAGGACATCAACTTGACCCTGCTGTTTTAGCTGCCATTGCCCAAGCTGTGGCAACTGCCATGAAGACTGGGAATCCCGAAGGATCTGCTGGAAGAATTGCTGAAGGATCAGGAGAGAATGGTAGGAAGGATGGTGAGGGAGGGAAGGGTGACTCGAGTGAAGCTGGATCTGTCAAGGTTGGTGATGGAAAGAGAGGTCGAGGTGGGTGTAACTACAAGTCCTTCAAGGGATGCGACCCGCCGAAGCTGACTGATTTGGGAGACGCAATCGCTACTCTTCAATGGATAACCACTATGGACAAGATTATCCGCATTAGCGAATGCCGTCCCGACCAAGCTGTGGGTTATGTTACTCAGTCATTTGAGGAAGAAGCTATGTATTGGTGGGAAAGTGTGGAGCAGAGAAAGACTAGGGATGAGATCAAGGCGTTGAGATGGGACGATCTGAAAGAGTTGGTGATGAAGAAGTTGTGTGCAGATGCCGAGGTTGAAAGGACGGAGATGAAGTTCCTGAATTTAAAGGCCGGTATGATGACGCATCGTGAGTATACTACTGAATTCAACCGACTAACTAGGTTGGTGCCTGATATGGTTGACACTGAGGTCAAGAGAATCAAATGTTATGTGAGGGGATTGCCACAAAAAGTCCGCATGTTAGTCAGGGCAAATAAACCTGCTACTTTTGACTCTGCTGTTGAACTTGCAGAAGTGGTTTATGCTGACCTGGCTGAGGACGATGTGGTGGTGGAGGAAAAGAAGGAGAAGAAATGGGCTACCTCTGCTAAGCGGTCTGGCGAGATGGTGACAACAACTGATGGGAGGAAGGCCAAGGTTGGGAACAAGGATGCATGTAAGACGTGTGGGCAAGTGCACCAGGGAGAATGCAGGACTGGGACAGACAGGTGCTATCGGTGTGGAAAGAGTGGGCATTACTCTCGAGAATGCCCTGATCGTCCAAAGTGCTTCAAATGCGGAAAAGCTGACCACATGGCTAGGGATTGCAAGGAATCAGGGGCGGGAGGTGCGAAAGGATAAAGACTTGGGGAAACTGCAGAGAGGAACACTTGATGAAGGAATAATTGCTCATGCAATGGTTTTATTAAATTACATTTGCTTAAGAACTTGTTTTGTGTTAAGGTTTAAAACTTATGTTTATCAGTGACGTGTAATATATTGAGTTTGGTTATGAATGATTATTATGTTATGATGAAATGTTGTTTTAGACAATAGTGTTAAAAGTACTAATCGAAGCCTTGGAAGGATGAGATGAGTCTTGGTACATCGAGGGTCTCATGGACAAGCTACCTTAAATAGCTAAAACACATGACCACCATTCGATGGCTGCAAAGTCGGGAGTAAGAAGGATAACTCAGAAAGCAAAGGTGATTCAATAAAGTGTGCGATTATAAAGAAAAAGGTATTCCTTTTACAAAGGTATTCCTTTTAAAGAAATAAGCTAGGTTTCGGGGACGAAACCTCTTTAAGGAGGGAAGACTTGTAACATCCCGAAATTTCTAAAGTAATATTTATTATATTATTTTGTCGGGTGAAATAAACGAGTTAGTGGAACGATAATAATAATAGCAAAATATGAAGACTTAGTAGGATAATTAGATGGGATTAGATATGGACCAAAAGGAAATATAGGCCTTCGGTCCATGGGCTTAAGGGAGTATAAATACCCCCTTAAACCCCAATCCTTTCCATTCCATCCATTTATCCATCCTAATCTCTACACACTCCAAAACACACACAACCCGAACCAAGATCCAAAGGCGAGGACCCGAGCTCGTTGGTGCTAGATCGTCGTGAAGAACCAAAGCAACAAGACCAGCTCGTGTTCGTAGTTCGACTCATTTACGGTACGTTTATATCGAGAACTTGTTCGTTTAGGTTTGGATTAGTATAGAAATGATAGATCTGTGTTTGTATGGTAAAAACGAATCCAACAAAGCTAAACTTACTGAAAATGGATATGATTTGATGGGTTAATCGATTCATAAAAGAACCCGTAACCTATATGCCTAAATCGCACCCTTTAAACATCGATGTTAGGTCGATTTGATGGTTGGGGTTTGTAGGCGCTGGTCAGACGATTCCGTGGATACCTAAATCGAGTTATTTGGTTAAGAAACGAAGATGATTAAGGGATTTAAGGACGAACAGTACCTGCAGCTGGACAACTTCGCCTGCAAGCTAAGTTCGCCTGATGAACTTCGCCTGCAAAGCTAAGTTCGCATGATGACAACTTCGCCTGCAAAGCTAAGTTCGCCTAAGGTTTAACTTCGCCTAAAGCTAAGTTCGCCTAAGGTTTAACTTCGCCTAAAGCTAAGTTCGCCTAAGGTTTAACTTCGCCTAAAGTCAAGTTCGATTAGAAAATAAATTAAAAACGATAAGTAAAAGTAAGCTAATACTAGGCCACCAGATTAAATCAGGCGAGTATTGATACGTGTAACTTATACAGTCAGCCGAGCTCAGTTAAAGAAGGGATTTACAACTATCGGAGGAAGAAGCAGAGTTCAGGTGAGTTCTAGCCCCATTTATGTGTTATGTTTTCGGGGCTGTGTGCATACTCGATATGTTTGTTAATACGCTTATCCTAAGAGATAAGTGTATGCCTTATGTGAATGATGTGATATGTATGAATGATTGCTTGATGGTACGTGAACGATCTTCGGATATTGCATGTACTGTCAAGTTGTAACGCTATGTATAAGGTAAGTATGATATGTATGCTTATGTGTATGAACGTGATAAAGTTAATAAAAGAAGGAAATGATGGTTGTATGGTTGTATGGTTACGAAAAGGGTACCGAGCCCTAATAATACTCGAGGTATGATGTATGGTTGTATGGTAACGAAGAGGGAATCGAACCCTACTAATATTCGAGAACTAGGGAACCGAACCCTACTAATATTCGAGGAAAGAGAGTACCGAGCCCTAATAATACTCGAGGAAAGAGGGTACCGAGCCCTAATAATACTCGAGGAATGAGGGTACCGAGCCCTAATAATACTCGAGGTATGATGTATGGTTGTATGGTAACGAAGAGGGAATCGAACCCTACTAATATTCGAGAACTAGGGAACCGAACCCTACTAATATTCGAGAACTAGGGAACCGAACCCTACTAATATTCGAGGAAAGAGGGTACCGAGCTCTAATAATACTCGAGGAAAGAGGGTACCGAGCCCTAATAATACTCGAGGAAGGAGGGTACCGAGCCCTAATAATACTCGAGGAATGTAGTGCGTAATGCTCTTTATAACGTAAGATATGAAAGTAAGTTAATACAAAAGAAAGTATGAAAGTATGAATGAAAGAATATAAGTTTATGTGTATTGTATAGTGTTTGATTAACTAGAACTCACTCAGCGTAGCTGACTTTTAGTATGCACGCAGGTGAGTAGAATGAGACAACTAGCTTGAGCGGGCACATGGTGGGCGAATAGGAGACTGGCATCTGAAGACTCAAGATGTTTTAATGTAATTGACGTTTATTTTGAAAGACAAGAATGTTTAATTGAGGCAAGTTTTGGATTGCTGTAACGTTTCATGAAAGTTTTTATATTCCGCGAAAGTTTTAATGAACTATGATTTGTACGAACTGTGTTTATGAGTAAATCCGACGCTAAAGTAGGGCTACTGGGTTCGGGGCCTTACACGTTCGATCCATGCAATGTGCCAACCTCATGCTAGCTCTTTAATCATATTCACCTGCGTGCATACTAAAAGTCAGCTACGCTGAGTGAGTTCTAGTTAATCAAGCGACATACAATACATACACATATCCTATATACATACATATCTTAACCTTGTATAAATATCCATAAGAGGAACGTCACATAATATCTATTAAAAAAACTATTACTATTACCCCTACTATTTATATTTTCCATAGAAGGACACTATATATATATATATATAAATATATATATATATATATATATATATATATATATATATATATATATATATATATATGTTCTCCATAGAAGGAAAATCTTATATACTTCCATAGAAGGAACACTATGTTTTCCATCAAAGAAACACTGGGCTTTCCATTAAAGGAACACTAGGCTTTCCATTAAAGGAACACTATGTTTTCCATCAAAGGAACACTATGCTTTCCATCAAGGAATCAATCAATCAATCAATCATGCCCAGTGAAATCCCACCGACAGCAAAGCTATAAGTAGGGTCTGGGGAGGGTGGGATGTAGGCACACCGTACCTCTATCCAAAGGAATAAAGAGGTGGCTTCCAGAGAGACCCTCGGCTCTAAGTACATGTGTATGAAGCAAAATAAAGGAAATCAAAGTTTAACAGTTATATAAAAATTACTACTAATTATAATAATATTAATAATAAGTTCACAGTTTAACAGCTATATAAAAGCTAATAATAATAATAATATATGTAAGGGAAATACCATTATGGTATGTGACCTAAATAAGTAAAGTCTAAGCCCTAAGGTATAAGCTATCCGTAGAGGAAACTCTATATATAAGCTATCATTTAATATCCATATAAGGAGACGATCCTCACTATTCTTGGCAATACGTGCAATATCCGAAGATTATTCACGTATCGACAAGAAATCATCCTTACATTACATACATTAATCATATCTCTATTATTAACCTGACAATATGCGCAATATCTGAAGATCGTTCGCGTACCGACAAACATTCATTAATATCTATCACATATCATATATAGCATACATTTACCACTTAAGGTAAATGTATTAACTAATCACATCGAGTATGCACACAGCCCCAAAAAACATAACAAGGAATGTGGCTAGAAACTCACCTGAATCCTGCTTCGATCTCCGATAGTTGTTAATCCCTTCTTTAACTGAGCTCGGCTGATTGTACAAGTTACACGTATCAATACTCATCTGATCTAATCTAACGGCCTTGTATTAGCTTACTTCTACTTAGCATTTTTATGTTTTTCCTTTATTTTAACCTTCTCTTAAGTCCTTACAAGGCATACCATCTCGTGTGTACACCTGTAAGTATACATATACTAGTCGCCATGTACGCGGGTCTTAATATAGCGAACTTGATTGTAATAAAACTTAGATATATAAGCGAACTTATTGATAAGCGAACTTAGATATATAAGCGAACTTATTGATAAGCGAACTTTGATATATAAGCGAACTTACATATCAGGCGAATTTATATGCGGCGAAGTTACAATGGGCGAACTTGTATTCATACGAACTTAACAACTCGCGAACTTAGATATAGGCGAACTTACAGCAGCAGCTACGAGTTCTTTCTCAACCCCGTGAACATTCCCATGATCGATATCGGGTAAAACTCGGCCCGGAAAGGCATAAATTTTGGACCTTTAGGCTTAAAACGTTCAATACTAGATCTAAAGTTTATTTTAAGCGAGCTGTTCATAACCATGAGTTCGTTAAGTCCATTTTAATCTTCAAGTTTGCAACTTTACGATTTATCTAGACCCGATCTATCATCCTACCAATTTTTATGTAAATCCGTTCATGAAAAGTAAACCTTTTTAACAAAAACGTACCTTTGAGATTTTTGTTTGAAATCACTCGAGATGCTCAAAACCATATCAAACGAACTCCGATTTGAGTGATTCAAGCGGTCACGGAACCGTCTCGTCCTGATCTACAAACCCATCAGCTCACCTCCGCCATAACCCACCGCTACAGTCGTCGGAATAGTGTAACAGTGGCCGGAAATCTTCATTTTGAGCTTCTACTGTTTTGCTGATAAAAACCGTACTTCCCAACCTCTGATCGAAGATCTAATCGATGGGAATCTTCATTTATATACCGTTAACACTCAGTTAAAATTTGGGACCGATCCGACGGCTAGATCTTCCGGAATCTTTGTATCATTGTGAGTGGTTTTCTCAAAAACGGGAATTGAGTTAAGTGTGTGTTTTGATGGTGGAGGCTATGGTGTAGAGATGTATGAAAATGGAAAGGATTAGGGTTTTAAAGGGTATTTATACTCCCTTAAGCCCATGGACCTAAGGCCCATATTTCCTTTTTGGTCCATAATTAACTCCATCTAGTTAGCCTACTTATCCTTCCATCTTTATTATTTTATTAATTTTCTACTAACTCAAGTAAACTTTTCCATCATAAATAAATAATATATTAAATATTATTTTTTAGAAATTTCGGGATGTTACAATATATATAAATATGGTGAAGATATTAAGAGAACTTTTTATAATTGAGAACTTTGAGAAACATTTTGGCCGCAAAGAAAAAGCTCTTAAAAATTATAAAACAAAAAAAGCGAAAATTTTAAAAAGGTAAAAAAACCAAAAAAATTTATTTTTCATCTCGTTTTAATTTAAAAAAGCCCCTCATTATACACATATGTATATTTTTTATTTAATCTCGATTTACATAATGGACACATATGTACACTATCATTTATCTTAATTGTACATATGTGTATAAAGAATAACTTGTATAAAATTAAAAAAATACATATTATACATATATGTATAATTTTGCTAAACAAATATTATTTTTTTAACTTTTTTTATTTTGTTTTTATAAAACCGGGATGAAAAATAAATTTTTTTGATTTATTTTACTTTTTTTATGTTCGCGTTTTTTTTGTTTTTTTTTTATTTTTTTCTTAAAAAGAATTTTTTTTTGTCCAAAATGGTTCTCACATGATCTCACACACACACACATATCGGTCAATGACCCTTGACTTAAGTGGTTGATGTGAGACATTAAAATACCTTAATTTAAAAAGAAGATGTCCTACATTCAAGTCCCATTACAAATATTAGGGGGTTTAAGGTTCGGGCAGTGAGTTTTCTTACATATTGTGGGTTTTCTCCTGGGGTTGTCTCTAATAGACATAAAATGAAGATGATCAGGTGAGTCAGTGACTCGTTATTAATCCAAATAAGACGAAAAAATTTGTATATATACAGGGTGTGCCCCTCGAACCCTCATGATATAAATCTCTCATGTTTTTTAATTTTAAAAATTTTAATATACAAGCAATTCTAATGAGTTGATATTCGATCGTCTCAAATATTAAAAAAAATATTAATAAACGAATTCATATAAATATGACATTTGTCTACATATACCTAAATTAGGACTAACCCTAGACCCCTACTAGAGTGGTGCTCCTTGGAACCCCTATGATCGGCTTCACCCAACACAAACTTTAGAGATCCTTTGATATAAAGGTCATATTAAAATATGCATTTCACACTTCCTAACTTTCACATGACACATATTATCACAATTTTTATTTTGTCTCCAAGTTATCCAAAGTAATTTGATTACACTAAAATCAACAAAATTGTAATTTAATGAACCATTTCGTAGAGTTTTATTTAAATCAAAATTAAGTTAGCAGTTTTACTCCAACAAGCAAAATACTATATATACATCTAAAATATACATGGGTAAATGTTATTACTAATTAGGGATGAGCTTTTTTTCCTAAATACCCGTACTCGTACCTGTTCAGTACCCGTACCTGTACCTGTACGTGTTTATTGGGTACGGGTATAGGCACGCAAATTTACTGATTATAGGTACGGGTACTTTCGGGTACAGGTACGAGTACAAGTACGGGTATTACGGGTACTGGTACCCGTTTAGAATATGTACTGGCTTTTATTAGGTTTCGAACACTTATTACTGAACTTTTAAGCGGGATTTTCAAAACATAATATGTATTAGTTGAATAAGTTCATTCTCAATTTATATGTGTATATTCATATATTGTGTATTCGTATAATTTTATTTCATGTATGTGTAATTGTGTATATAATTAAACTCTCTCTTGTTATTATATAGAAACTAGTATTAACACCACCTGCGTTGCGGTGAGGTGTATAATCGTGTATTTACATATCCACTCAACTCAAAAGCATGAAGTTACCACCATCACCACCACTGCATTCAGTCACACTCCCATCACGCGAGTAACTTTCATTAACCATTAAGAAGACTGAACAAAAAGTAAACGTAAAAAATGTTGAAGCACACACGCATATCTGCGTCATAAAATTAGACTGAAGCATAATATATAGAAAAAATAAAACCAAGTCAACTTAACATCTACGCGTTATGACGGGACCGTTAAATGGGAAAAATGGACATAAAAACGATGAACCACAAACACGCGTTGCAACGTGTTAACTCGTTAAATTTAGACCGAAATGTTAACAAAAAATTGTAAAAGATGAAAAGTATATGAAACCAAAGTTGAAAGTGAAAAATGTTAGGGGTTAAAACTAAAAAATATGACATGTTATTAAACTATGAAAAGTGTTGGTGCCAAAATTATAAAGCCAAAAAAATAAAATAAAATAAAATAATAAAAAACATCACAACAAAGAGGGTACAACGATATAAGCATGAAGAACAATTTGGAAACACAATACTCCCACTTTTATTATTATATAAATTGAGGAAACAATAAACTAAGAAAAGGAAAAGGAAATGGATTTTATATTACGACTAATTTGTTTCATTTTTAGTTTTGGTATTATGTTTTGGTTGCGTTATTACGGTTTGGTCTACAGATAATTGAATGTTGGTATCGTACCGTTACTGATACCTAGTTTAGTGGAGATTTTTTAAAAAAAACAAAGAGGTACCAAAGCGAATACTGTACCCAAAGTACCTGTACCTGTACCTGTACCCGTGCCGGTACTCCTACCCGTACCATTTAATTCGGGTACGGTATGGGTACAAGATTTACTGATTTTAGGTAAGGGTACTTTCGGGTATAGGTACGGGTACGGTCCCGATCTCATCCATATTACTAACACATATAATACTAGTTTAAGTGCTCGTGTTACGGGATTTATTTAGGTTTTTGTTTTTAATCATTTTGCTATTTATATTTTGTAATGATTTGGTTTATTTTTAACGTAGTTTTGGTTTGATTTAATTCGTGTATATTACTTTGTTCATTCATTATATTTTTGAATGTTTGGACTCTTTAATTGAAATGCGTAGGTTTTTTAGATTTTTAACTAACAGATATAAACGAACACGAACATGTTGATTTCTTTAAACGAATAAACATGAACACAAATATTCGTCTTATGAAAAACGAGCGGTTGATGTAAGCAACGATAGTGGTTGATGCATGAGAGGGGAGGTTGACAATGGTGGGTGACTGGGTGGTAATCGAAAGTTGACCGGTGATTCAAAGGATAGGCAGACGACAGAGAATATTTTGAGGGGAGAAATTAAATTAAGGTTTAATAATGAAAGAGTTTCACAAATAAATAAGATGTTATAACCTGTTTAAGGGTTATATGGGGGTCAGACCAATGACCCGAGAAAATTATTGTTTGATGATTAATGGGTTATTTCACAAATAAATGAGATGTGATAACTCATTTAAGAGTTATCCGTGTTTGGTGAGACCCGTAATCCGTGAAAATTATTGTTTGAATATGAAAGAGTTGCACAAATAAATGGGATTTTATAACTCATTTAATGACTATCCATGTTTGGTGATACCTATACTTGCGAATTCGGGTCAAACGCACGAGAAATCTCAAATCATAAATCAAACAACATGATAGCTTGAGAGAATGTGGGGAGTACCAGAGAGTGACACATAAATTTTTTTATAGACATTTTTATAGATTGATGGATATGCATAAAGTACTACCGTTACGCACTAATGTATTATAAGAAACTATAATTTTATTGAACTTTCTTTTTTATTTATACATATTTTTTCTTCACATACGTTTTTTGAACCAACATAAAGAACACGGATTTGGTCTATGTGCCTCCTCAATTAGCAATGAACGCAATTGCCACGGTGGAGTTTTATAGTAAGCATACTCGTCATTTTGAACCCCTCCGATCTTTGCCATTAGATCTGCACAACGATTTCCTTCTCTTTTTACATGAACCATATAACAATTTAGATCTTGCATGCACTTCTTACAATCGTTGATCAAATATCTTAATGGGTGATAATCGTCCACCTTATTCACAGTGATTAGTAGAAGAGCAGCTTGACAAACTGTTTCTATGACGACATTTTTCAACTTAAGTTTTTTAACAAGATACAAACCTTCCATTATACCACAAATTTTCGCAGTAAGACTCATATTATATCCAATATTGCCTACATATCCACCCACCCAACAACCATTGTTGTTTCTTATAAGCCCTCCATAACTTGATTGTCCTGGATTTCCTAGTGAACTCCCGTCTGTGTTGAGTTTGACCCAACCCGGACTAGGAGGATCCCAATTAACAATAACAGGATTTGTTGATTGAAGGATCATAGTTGAAAAACAAGGATATCAAATTTGGGGGCTCTGTATTGTTAGAGTCACGAGTTATTTAACTCTTACACTTTAATATATACATCACCTGCTACAATAACTGCACTATAATATTCACTAAATGTATAATAAGATTATGAGAATAACAATAAGATTTGCCGCGATACGTGTATGATCTTTTTAATCTGGTTTAACTTATTACCATTAAGGGGTTCTCATCTTACGGTGATATGTTGAACCAGTCTGCTTGAACCTGATTTTTAATTGTCTTTATTTTATGCTTGAAATGGGGTAGGTGGATCCATAACTCTAACACTGCATTCTTTAGTTTTATATTTAAGGGATAGGAAAAGAAAATATAAGAACATTTTTCATTTTTCATTCTTGAGTTTAATTATTAAAAGAAAAAAAAGAATGAAAAGAAAACTTACGTCTTTTTTCCTTCAAAACTTTCCTGTCAAATATGACATGGTTGTGAAGGAAAGTTTATAACTCATTAAAGTATTACTAATTTAACTTATCTCAATTATCTTTTCCATGTTGCTATGAGAACATAATTGTAAAGTTACATTTTTTCTCTATCTTTTCCTTCCAATCTAACTCAAGAATGTAATTAACACTTTCTTTTCTTTTCGTTCCGTTTAACTCGAGAATTCTTTTAAATGTATAATTTATTTTCCTTTCTTCCACTATCTAATCTTATCATTTCTTTTTCTTGTATTTTAAACCCGAGAATGCAGTAAAGGTGTGAGACCCATAGGTTTTTTTATATCACTTAAACTTAATTGCTTAATGTGCTTGGGGGCTTGATAGGTCGGTGGTTGGGTTTAAGTTGACAACAATTGTAATACCCAGATTTAAGCAGAATACGCCCCGGTGCAATGTAGAGATCACTCATAAGCTTGTACACTATTAATAGTGACAACAATATATACTTTATTCCATAATTTCGCAAGTACACAAATAGTTTGATAATGAGACAAACAACGCTACATCTAAATGAAACAAATATTATTCATTGTAATAATCTTAAGGTATAACTAGTTTTCTTGTCATGGCACTTCATCGTGTTAACCTACAGCACGTTTAAAATAATATATTTTGTCAACAATACATGTTGGTGAGTTTTCATAAGTTTTTGCGTATATAAATATATATAAAATGCACGATTCAACGGTCGTCATGCAATAAATATTCAAACATAATGTAAATGAAATCAAATAGTGTCGTCCTCCCGTTCATTTAGCCAAAGCCATAGAAGTCAATGAAATGAGATCCACCTTACGTAAAACAACCAAATTCGTAATGTTATATGGCGCATGTACGTCCCATCGGACTCTCCCACTATGTGTATGCGTTTGGGTAACTTCCACCATAAAAAACAATCGACAATCGGTTATTTTTTGTGTCCTTGGTTAACCGAAATTAAACGAACAAATCCTTTTAAATGTTCTTATATTTCTAAATTTTATATCTCAATTTCATGTTTTGTAAGGCCCCGAACCCGGTAGCCCTACTTTAACATCGGATTTACTCATAAACGCAGTTCTTACAATCTGAGTTAATTAAAACTTTCGCGGGATATAAAACTTCGATCATTATTTACAAAGTATTACAAACTTGTCTTTAAATCATAACATAAAACATTGTGTTAAAACATTACTTCGTTTATCACTAGATGTCAGGCGTTCACTCCATGCCATGTTCCATCCTCATGCTAGTTCTTTAATCTGCTCACCTGCATGCATACTAAAAGTCAGCTACGCTGAGTGAGTTCTAGTTAATCAAGCAACTTACCATACAACCACTACATGCATTATATACGTATCCGAAGACACATAGTCCACTAACTAACCTTCTCACCTTACCACTTTACCTCTTATTTACCCCTACAGCTTAGCCACTTTAATAACGAATACCGTTATGCCACTTTGCCACTTTAATAACGAATCTCGTTATGCCACTTTAATAACGAAATCACGCATAGGCTTACCCTACCACGTACTATCGTCATGCCACTAACACCCTTACTAGACCCTTGCTACTTCTATCATGCCCTACCTCTACTTGTCTACAACACACTTTATATCATTACATCATTTACATAATAGCCAAGTCACATCACAACATTTATATACACACTAATAACCACTTGGGGATCATTCCCGAATGACGATACGCAATATCCGGAGATCATTCGCACACCGAATAACATTACCTTCCCTGTCTACACGTGCAATATCCGAAAATCGTTCACGCATCAACAGGCATCCATTCATAACATATATAAATATACCACATCAAACATTATAGCATACACTTACCACTTAAGGTAAGTGTATTCACACTTCATATCGAGTATGCACACAGCCCCGAAAACATAACAAGAAAATGGGGCTAGAAACTCAAGTGAATGCGGTTACGCTCACAGTTAATGGTTACTCATTTCTTGAGACGTGAACGGCTAATTGTATAACAATTACACGTATCGATTGACTATCACTACCCATATCACGTTTTAAGTCTAATTATAACCCACAACGAACGGGGATTCTGGGGCAGCGCTCCTGGCAGCGGGGTCTAGGGGCGGCATCCCTTAGCAGGGTCCAAGGGGCAGAGCCCCTGGTTGGGATCGAGCTGCCATGTCAGCTTGGAAAAATTTTATTTCCATTAACTGTCTTAATACATTTTTCATTAGAATTTTAAATTATTATTTTATTCACCATCACATTTTCCATAACGAATTAAGCCTAATTCGTTATCACATCACAGTCTAATTCGTTATCTCACATGTTCTGATTCGTTATCTTTTCCTTAGCTGATTCGTTATTCTAGTTCGTCATCTTTCATAACGAATTGGACCTTTATAAGGAACTGGTCCGTTAACGAACTGAACCCTTAACGAACTGAACCTTTAACGAACCGGGGGTTCATTCGTCAGTTCTTCCTTAACGAAATCTTAACGAATTGGAGTTAGTTCGTCATCTTTCTCCTTAACGAATTGGATACGAACTAAGGCTAGTTCGTTAAGCTTTCGTTAGCGAATCACCTTGACGAATTACTTCTAATTCGTTAACTCTCCGTTAACGATTTAACTCTAGTTCATTAACTTCCCGTTAACGAATTAAGGTTAGGTCATAATGTCAGAAAATTCTGACATCCTCGTACAAACATTCTCCAGCGCCGCCTTTCTGGCGCCGCCGTTGCCGGAATAACGGGATCTCACCGGAAAAGCGAGATCTCGCTTATTTCATCACCATTTTCACCGTTTTTCATCCCGTTTGATCCAGATATGAACTAGGGTGATCCCTAAGCTCATCTTAGGTTCGGTTTATACCCGATTCCACCCGGATCTCGTGACTTTAACGGTTTAACGGTGTCGGCTCGTCGTTTCGTGACTAGATCTAACGGGTTTGAGTTCGAACAACATCATACTATCATTACCTCGGGTCGAAAACCGATTCTCCTTCTTCTTCTTCTTGGTTTCGGCTAGAGAGAGAGATAGTAGGATGAGAGAGCTAAGTGTGTGTTTTGGATGGTGTATGGAATATGAGAAATGAAGGATTAAATGGTGATTTAAGGCTTAAATATTATGGATCATGGGCTTGAGCCCATGGTCCATCTTCCTTCCTTATTAACCCAATTCCATAACCCATATCCATTACCCAACACTAGCCCGACCCATACTAACTTCTACTTTATTTATTATTTCTCTGCTAACCCGAGTAAACATTCTCACCAATAATAATTAATATAATTAATATTACTTTTAGAAATTTCAGGATGTTACATGTTTATACCCCCCACTTCATGTATTTTTACATCTGTTTCATGCTACACACCATTTCATTTATTTGTACCTCCATTTTATGTACATTTGTCTCACCAATGATCTTGTGGTGGAGTGATAAGAAAGAGACTTGGTGTTCCATGTGACCCAAGTTCGATTCATGCCCATATCATTTAGTTTCAGCAGCACCATGTGATGATGGGAGACTAGGCGAGTAGGTGACGTTCACTAGTTGAATCTTTAAACTGAACGAGTTTTATCTCATTGCATTGTCGTGCCTTTAGACGATGTTCACAAGCATTGGCCTTAGGTGAGGGTTTAAGGCAAGTATATCCTGATGTAATGGATTTAGCCAGTAACTTATTTGGAGGATTTGTTGGATGTTACAAAAATGTACATATACCTCCATTTCAAGTATTTCTAAACATAACATATAACTAAAATTTGGTTTTTGTCATTAACCGACTCAAAATCTGACAAGCTAACCGAAGAAACCAAACCAAATTTTAATTAAATTAATTAACCAATGACTTCGGTCATGGTTTTGGTTTTTGCTAATAACCGAATCGAATCGTGTCCGTACACACCCCTAAACCCCACTATTTAAATTTAAAAATTGTAGAAGAAAAACTGGAGTTAGGAGTAGGAGTGAGCAAAAACGGTTGGGAACCGTCATAACCGAAGAACGGAAACCGAACCAGTGCTTCAGAACCGCTAACATGTGTTACCTTACGGTTATCGGTTCTCAGAATTTGCATTATACGGTTCCCGGTTTGGTTCCGGGTAAAACCGAATGTTCTAAACGTGTATCCGAAGAACCAAAATATTAATAAATTTTTAAATGAAATACCAATCCCCATTTTTTAGGGTAACTTATTATTCGGCATCAATTAAATCATTCTTTAATTCAAAATATTCATTCTTTGTGTTCAATACCTAGCAAGCAAGATCAATATTGATCTAGGCTTTCAAGGTAATATAATACATAATGATTTGATATTCCTTTAATTTATCACCACTAATGATTTATTTAATTTCAACAATTAGTTTATAATATAAAATAAAAGGATGTCTTGTTGCACTCTAAAAAATTTTGTCGTGAAAGAATACATGCAATTATAAAAACTTGTTTTGCAATTTGCAAAGCTGGCACAACCCATCTGATAAATAAACGACTTAAACGGTTGTGGCACAAAACCGATTAGCGGGAAACGACTTTAACGATTCTGGAACCGAACATGTTTACTATAAAAAGTTCAAGTTTTGGTTTTATATTCAGTCATTTTCGATTCTGGTTCTGATTCATTATCGTGGTTCCAAACCATTGCACAATCCGAGTTATGAGAACTTCATAAAAGGGAGAAAAAGGAGTTTGTATCATTTTAATAGTATTAGTGGTGGACCTAATACATATAGGTAGGAGTCTGAACCATTGCACAATCCGTCATTGGGAAAACCTTTTTAGTAGTTTATGTGTTACAATTTCCGATCGACTTCTGTGAAATTTTGACTCCAACTCCAGTAGAATTCCGAGATTAAAGACCCTGTGGAATATCAAGAACAACCCCATAAAATTTCGAGACTAACTCTGATAAAAATAAATTTACATATTTACATTTATTTTTGTTTATTAGAAAAAAGGATTATATAAATGTATATAAATAATTTATCCAAAAAGACTTGAGTTTAATAGAAACAATTTTAATATAAATTCAAGCATAAATATCCTATCAATCTATGCCCAATTTTTAAGCCTAAGTCCTAAATTGTTACAAGCCAAACAGAAAAACTCAATTCAAAAGACTAGTTTAATAGGTGAGGGAACTCATTTGGCATATAAATCCCACATCAATTGCTCATACAACCGATGTGGACAAGTCTCATACCTTGCAATGGTTTCAGTCCGTAACAATGCACCCTCCTTAAGGGCCAACGTCCTCGTTGGTCACGGCTTGCTAACTCCAGGCCACCACTCCGATTCCTCATTGGCCACGGCCACGTTGGTCACGGTTGGCTTCCTCCAGGCCACCACTCTGAAGTTGGCTCTGATACTAATGTTACAAGCCAAACAGAAAAACTCAACCGAAAAGACTAGTCTGATAAATGAGGGAACTCATTTGGCTTATAAACCCACATCAGTTGCCTATACAACCAATGTAGGACAGGTCCCATACCTTGCAATGGTTTTAGTCCGTAACACAAACTCCCAATCCAACCAACTTTTCTTATATATATATATAATGGTCAAGTTATTCTATAAAGGGTAACAAAAATGAGAAGTGAGAGAAGCCATAAATAATTGACATGTGTCAAGTGGGGACCAAAAGAAAAAGGGTATAGAGGTAATTGTACACATTTTTTCTCTCCACATGCAAGACACATATTAATACCCCCATCATTTTAGAACGTTTATAACTTTTTCGTATGATATTTTTTTTTTTTTAAAAATCATCATAATAACAAGCGTTTTTTATCTTTATTATGAGTATGATTTTTGTTATATAAAATTTAAAACAAAAATCACGCCATTGTGTCTTTTCGCACACCATTGTGCATTTTCGCTTGTCATTGTGTCTTTTCGCACACCATTGTGTCTTTTTTTGTCATTGTGTCTTTTCGCACACCATTGTGTCTTTTCACTTATGATTGTGTGTTTTTTCGTCATTGTGTCTTTTTTCATCATTTTGTCTTTTCGCACACCATTGTGTCTTTTAGCTTATCAATGTGTCTTTTTTCGTCATTGTGTATTTTCGCACACCGTTGTGTCTTTTCGCTTATCATTGTGTCTTTTTCGTCATTGTGTCTTTTCGCACACCATTGTGTCTTTTCGCTTACCATTGTGTTTTTTGTCGTCATTGTGTCTTTTCGCACACCATTGTGTCTTTTCGCTTATCATTGTGTCTTTTCGCACACCATTTGTAACGATTCCGACGAAACCAGTTATACCCTAACCGGTAGACAATAGTTACGTCATATTTAATGTCGGGTACATGAATTACCATAGTAATTATACGAGAATACATGGTTCACTGTATTGATTGTACGTGAATATATAATTCATCGTATTGAATATGCGATTAATCGATCGATAGTTATTGAAACCCGAACGAATCGAGGGTTCAATTATAGACGATATCTATAATATTTAGTGATTTTACGAAGCATTAATGCTTCGGGTTAAGTAAAGTACGGCACAGAAAAAGAATTTCGATTTAATGGTACGTCGGTGCGTTAAACGAAACCTTCAATACCAAACCGAGCAAGAGACGATCGATCAAGCCGAAAAAGATGCGCAATTATTAATAATATGATGTTTTAAGTTAATAAATGTCATGGTTTAAGTTTTTAAAGTTTTTAAATCGGTTTTATATAAATTTCATTTTTAAGCCGAAAACGACCGTTTTAACCTCGTTTTAAGCCGAATTAGACATTTAACCGAAAACGAACTGAACCAGATTATCCAAAACATTATCCGGATTTCGAGAATCCAAACATGTGGCTAGAAATGGAAAGGTGGGTCCCACCCCACCCCCCATGAGTACCGATCGGACCAAAGGGGATTTACCCCATTCCTTTATTTCTTTTTTCTCAACCAACATTCAACAATCTTCAATCCTCTCCACATCAAGATCCTAAAAACCGAGATTTTAGCAAGAAAACCGAGGTAAAAAGTCGAGTTATTTACGTTTCCATCTTCGTTTCTTGAGTTTATTTGCAAGAAAATGAGGTTTCAAAGATGAAAACCGATTCTTGCATGATCAAGTGATGTATACGGGTTATACAAGGGATCTTGATCCAAGAAATGAGTTAAACGAACCAAAAACGAATTTTTACGGTTTAAACTTTAGTTTTGAAACAATAACCGAAACTATAGTGTAAGAGGCTTGATCGTGAGTGTAACTTGCTTGGTATTGTGGTATGTTGGTTGTAGGTTCTGTATTTAGTGGTAGATAAGGCGGAAAAACGAGTTTGTAGCTTGTAGTGGCGGAGATCGAAAGGTATATTCGGTTTTTATATAAGTATGAGTTTTTGGACAGATTGTGGATGGTTTAGAGTTAGGTCATGAAATTTTACAGAGGTGTTAAAAACATGAAAATATGAGTTCTGTGAAAGTTTGGTAATTTTTGGACAAAGGATGAATATTTGGTGAATTTAATGCTCGGTTTTGGCCAAAAATGGTGAAAAATAGTTAAATATCATGAAAAATTCTGGAAAATTGCAGATAAGCTTTTTATAACATGTAAAAGTCACACACAAAATTTAGGTCAGTTGGAGAAGTCTAAGTAGGCTTTTCGGTTAAACGAGTTCTAGGGTTTTCTAGCTCGGTTTTAGTGAAAATGGCATGTAAAAAGAGATTTTGGTTCTGGAAAAATTACAGGGAACTATGGAGATGGCAGGGGTCATCCAGGAAAAATTTGGGATTTTTCTAAGTTCGTTTGGTATTTACGTCATATTTAGTGTTTAAATGGTGTTTAAAAATAGATAAATAAATTTTAAATATAAAAATTAATTCTGGAAATATTTTTATAAATTTCCCCACTGTCAAAATGTTATTTTTGCAAAATCTCAAGATCCGAGGATGAACGGATATTTATTTGGAATAAAAGTGAACTTTTATAATATAAAACGCGTAAACCAGCAAAGTTCGGGTAGACGAACTGACTGGTGTATAAAAACCCTAAAAATGAACTATTTTCGTATAACTGAGTTAAACAAGTAAAAATAAATCATCCGAAAATAATTCGGATGATTTGGGTAATTTTAAACGATTTAACAGTTTCCGGTGCACTAAAGACGGAAACGGGTCCCGCGGCCAATCGGGGCGTCTAAACCGAGCTCTAATTTCACAACTTTAATTAAATTATCAGTCAACAACTATTTTCGGGTCGTGTGTGACCAAACTCATTTTGAAACGTAAAATCGGATATCTGTGCTAGGCACGCAAAACGGGGAAAACAAACTGATAGTAATTTTGGCTACTGAACTCTAAACGATATCACAATCTGAGTCCGGAGAAGTGTTTCTGGGCTAACATTGCCCCCGGAATGGGTACAGTACTGGGTTAACAGTGTCCCCAGATGTACCGGTTAACACGGTTAAAGCTATATTAATAGTGATTGTATAGTAACGATCGTAGGGATCATATTACAGATTGGACGTGTTAACTGATAATGACTGTTGTTACCTGCTTGCATGTGCTAAGGTGAGTTTCACGAGCCCCTTTTCCTGAATTGTTTTTAAATATTTTCCCGGGGCGGAAAGCATGTTACTATTGAAATGTTTAAGTACATACTGAACGCATGGATTTGCGTGTATTTATAATTATTTGATTGTACGGGAATCGTAAGGAATGGGTGCAGTACTGGGTTAACAGTGTCCCCAGATGTCCCTAGAAGTGTTTCTGGGTTAACATTGCCCCCGGAATGGGTACAGTACTGGGTTAACAGTGTCCCCACATGTCCCTAGAAGTGTTTCTGGGTTAACATTGCCCCCGGAATGGGTACAGTACTGGGTTAACAGTGTCCCCAGATGTCCCTAGAAGTGTTTCTGGGTTAACATTGCCCCCGGAATGGGTACTTACTGGGTTAACAGTGTCCCCAGATGTCCCTAGAAGTGTTCTGGGTTAACATTGCCCCCGGAACGGGTACAGTACTGGGTTAACAGAGGTTTCACTTGTGGGCTCAGCATAATTACATCGCTAATATATGATTATTATAATGATTTGTCACAGTTGTTTAAATTAGTGAAACTCACCAACTATTCGTAGTTGACCCGTTTTCTCACATGTTTTTCAGGTACAATTAAGATGAAGTGATTTCTTACGTGCTAAGTGCTTGATGTGTGTAAGATTTGCGTGCGGGATGTTAGGTTACATTATAATAAATAGAATTATGTATCGTATGGTATGATGTGTGTATCACCTAGACGGTAATGAAATACAAGATAATGTAATTTGAAGTATATTAATGTATCCAGTTTTCTTTATAAACAATGTGGTTGATATCAGAGGTGTCTGTGGCGCCCCGGTTACGTGTCCGCTGCGGTTACGGGGTGTTACACCATTGTGTCTTTTCGCTTATTATTGTGTCTTTTTTCATCATTGTGTCTTTTTTCGTCATTGTGTCTTTTCGCACACCATTGTGTCTTTTCACTTATCATTGTGTCTTTTTTCGTCATTGTGTCTTTTCGCACACCATTGTGTCTTTTTATCTAATACATAAAACACAATGCTTAATACATGCTACACAATAACTTGAAACGTAATACACAATGGTGAATACGTATAACACAATGACCTAAAACGTAAGACACAATGGTGAATACGTATAACACAATGACCTAAAACGTAAGACACAATGGTGAATACGTATAACACAATGACTTGAAACGTAAAACACAATGGAAACAACATATTACACAATGACACAATTAAAAAAACCCATTAAGTTTTATTTTTATTTTTATATAACAATATGATACTCATATTAAAGATAAAAAACGCTTATTATTATGGTGAATTTTTTTTTTAAAAAATAATATCGTATGAAAAAGTTATGGACATTTTAAAATGATGGAGGAATTGACATGTGCCTTGCATGTGGAGATAGAAAGTTAACAAAGATGGGTTCATGCCCTTTTTATCAATTTTTATTTATTAAATTAATATCAGTCATTCAAATCTAAGATCAATGGACTGGATTCCTTCTCACCCTTCTCGTTTTTGTTATCCTTTGTATTTTAACTTTACCCTATATATATATATATATATAGGGTTGAGTTATAATAAGAAGAATAGTTTTCCTAGGAATGATAGGAAATAATCTTGTCCATTCATTTGAGAATTGAATGGTTGAGATTAGATTAGAGAGATCATCAAGTGTAAAACAAGGGTAAGGGCATAATAGAGATAACACATTTGTTGACTTTCTCTCTCCACATGCAATGCACATGTCAAATTCCCCCATCATTTTAAAACGTCCATAATTTTTTTATACGACATTTTTTTTTCAAAACAATTTCACCATAAAAATGAGTGTTTTTTATCTTTTATATGAGTATCATATTGCTTTATATAAAAAAAATTTGTGGGTTTTTACAAGGTGTTTATCATAATTGTGTTTTACGAAATTGTGTTATATAAGTGTGTTTTATTTTTTCATAGTGTTTTTTGCATTGTGTTTTTTACATTGTGTTACTTAATTGTGTTTTCATTGTGTTTTTATTTTCATAGTGTTTTTTACATTGTGTCTTTTTCATTGTGTTTTTCATAGTGTTTTATTTTCCGGCGAAATTTCCGAAGACTTTTCCGGTAAGGTTGTGGCGGTGGGTGGTCCTGGGCGGTGGTAGTTGTAGGAGATGAGTGAAAATTTAAGTGGGTTTTAATTAAGTGGATTTTAATTAAGTGGGTTTTTGAAATTAAATTAAATGGGTTTCAATATTAAGGTAGTAGACTAAAATACTTTCCTTCCTAGCCTTCTTAGAAAAACCAAACTTCTTATTTGATCATTTCTCTCTCTCTCTCTCTCTCTATATATATATATATATATATAGGGGAGGGTTATCCTAAAAATAGGTAGTTTTCTAAGAAGACAATGTATAAATCATGGCCATTGGATCATGTTAATCAATTGTTGAGATTTAAAATCATCAATAACCGACATAGTTTCCTAGAATTACTCTTTAATCATTATAACCGACATAGTTTCCTAGAATTGTTCTTTCACCATCATTTGTAATGCCAAATGTCAAAAAATTGTTGGTTCTTATCATTTTTAGGAAACTTTTTATTCTTATTTGAACCATTTTCTCTCTCCCTATATATATATATATATATATATATATATATATATGCTTACCTTATAATGTTGTCTGTGATGTTCTACAATATTGGTGTTTTTATTTCTACGGTTGTGGGACATGCTTTCGTGTCAAGTCATGTTTGACACCTCTACAAGCTTATCGTGTACCAAAACACGAGATAAGTATATCATATAGATGAGAGTAAGATGATGTTTGAGTTGAGTGTCCGTCAACAATATATATATATATATATATATATATATATATATATTACTTGCATATTTCTACTAAATTAACTAAACAAGTAATAAAACATGAGGCAAACAAAATCATTTAGAACTTTTGCCGTTTAGTACATCATAATTTGATTGCAAAATAATAATAAAAAAATGCCTACAAACTCATGCACCGTTTTGTAATCACAAATTAAAGTGCATTATTTATTTTGGACAATCAAAAGCTTATTTAAAGTTGAATTCGTTTTCACGAAGTTCCAAAGTTGAATTTGTCTTAAGATACTATACCAAATCATTCTTGGCTTTCAAAGTAGCCCGGTACTTCACGAGAAAATACCCGAAAGCATGTTCCACAACTGCAGAAATAAAAGCACCAATATTATAGGACATCACAGACAACATTATAAGGTATGCAAGAGCCATGCGAAGCCCGTAAACCGTAGCCTGAGCCGACACACTGATGATGGGGCTCAGGGCCGTCTCTGAGAATACAAAAAAAGAGGTGGGCCTTGGGCATGAAAAGCAAGAGACCCTGAAATACGAACTCAAAAACTCTAACATAATTTAGACAAATGTTATAATAATAAAACAAAAACGAAAGTTTTTTTTTCAGCAAAATGAAAAACTTAAATGAATCGTGATTCCTCTTCTATTTTTCTATTTTTACGTTTTTGACTACCGGATAAGTGTTTAGGCCTAGAAGGCATGATATCTACAAAATAGAAATAACATAAAATTGATTCCATTAACTTAGTAACACAAAAAACATTAACTAATCTATCTTTTTTCAATCAAAAATCTAAAAGTCTAAACTTAAAAGTCTAAATTGTAAAACATATAACATAAGATAATAATAAAATCATAAGAATAGTTAATTTGTGTTCCATAGATAAGAATTTTCAACACTCATAACTAAATACACGTTACCTAAAACCAAAACCATCAGTCTGCTGAGTTTTAAAACACAAAACTTATAATATCATAATATGAAAATATGTAATTTATCATAATTAAACAACCCTACATCAACAATTCAAACACCAAAAACAAGTATAAACATAACAAAACATATATTGATATACGAAATACCCCACTATTAAAAAAGAAATAAAACATATAACATATAATATGTTTAACCTGGTTAAAGTGTGGTCGGTAGGAAACTGAGTCGGAGTGTCGGACTTCGGTGATGGCGAAAAGCAAAGCCGCAGAAGTTCTCCGGCAAAGGGAAGAAATCCGGCGATGGTAAGAAAGCCGGTGTTTGTTTAAGCGGGATGGTCGTGGCATCATGCGTCTGATTGTATTCCAATTTCTATATATTATCAGTATTATTTTTTTCCCAGCCAAATGGGCCTTCAAATATCATAGGCCATATACATATACAATTTTTTTTTTAAAAACTGATGGCCCTAAAAAAGGAGTGGGCCTGGGACTTCAGCCCTCCCAGCCCACCCTCATAGCCGGGCCTGATGAGGCTTGCTCTTGTCTTGATGGCCGGGAAGCTGGCTAGAAACTCAACCGCAACCGCGACGACAAAGGCAATAACTAAAGCCAAAATGTACATGTCTAACTTGCCATTAGGCCAGTCTTTGAATAAGAGGACCACATGTTTGCCCCAGAAGAAGGTCATCTGCATCATGCTCGTGTCATTCATGGTGTTATTAGCCATAGGCATGGGCATGGACATTTTGTTCAAACGGAGAAATGAGAGAGACCAATTGAGCAAACAGTTTAACTTTATGGTACTTGTCTAGCTTAATTGCTTTGTGAATATGTTGTTTAATTGGAGAGAAAACCAATGGATTTACGTTGGAGAAAACAATTACAAGCTATAATCTAAATGACACAATACAAAGAGACGGCATGAACGATGCAAAACTATACATGTAGCTTAAAATATAGAAACGTCCACTATGTGGTTTACTAAAGGTGACTACTTTGTGATATTTGATGAATGGGTAAAGTTAAAATAAAAAGAGAGACAAAAATGAGAAGTGTGAGAAATATTTGTGATCATACAAAAAACACCTTTAAAATAAATTTAAAAAAATCATAACTCAAAATATCAATAAAAACAAAAAAAAATAAAAAACTAAAATGATTCCGCCATCATCCCCGTTCAGAAAAAAAAATACTAAAAAAATGACGAAAAGACACAATGCCGAGATCAAAGACACAATGACGAAAATAAAAAAAAACACAATTATAACTAAAAAAGACAAAATAAATTGCAAATATAACACAATGCCGAACAAAATATAGCACAATGTTGAGTAATATAACACAATATAAAGAAACAAATACACGATATTAAGGAAAAAAGACACAATCAATGATGAAAATAAACAGAAAACACAATGATAAACAAAAAGACACGACTTTTTTTTGCTTACCATTGTGTGTGGTTTTTTATGAGAACAAGAAAGACGGTGGAAACATTTTTTTTGTTTTTTCTCTTTTCATTTTTTTTAGTTATGATTGTTTTATTTATTTTATAAGAGGTTTTTTTTGTGTGTGAATACAAATCATTCTCATCTTTCTTATTCTTATCCAATTTATAGAATAACTTAACCCTTTGTAAAGGGGTCCGCTATTTAGACACCCTTCGAATCTTTAGAGAGAGTATACGCAAAAGAGAAAATGTATGTAAACAGAGTGTGTACATGGCAAAAAGGGTGTCTGAATAGACAAACCATTGATAAATAATGAACATGTATAGTTGTCTTGATAGTGTGTACCACTATAGTAAATAATGAAGTTCAATCCATTCCAAAATAAAATAAATAATAATAATAATAACAATAATGATGAAAACCAATATGATGGTTAGTTTAATGGTCTTTTTTATGATATGTCATGGACACTTGTATGTAAAAGTAAAAATTTTTATATATGAATCATATATTGGTAGAAAAAAATAAATGATTAAGGTTTGTTATTTGTGTTTCCGACGCGTACATAAAAACACACACATATATACACGTACTAGTTTTAATACCCCGTATTACGAGGTTGTTATATATTACTCGTTTATAATATTTATATACTTTTTTGGATTTTAATTTTATTTATTGTAAAAAAGTTAATAATCTACATAGAAATTTGATGATGAAAAAGTTATAAATAAATGAGATGTTATAACCAAGTTTAAAAGTTATTTGGGTTTGGTGAGACCCATGACCCGCTTATTTTATTTACTATATAATTGTTTCTTAATTAAAAATAATATATTTTTATATAAAACGGATACTAATTTTTAGTATATCCCTATTTTTTAGGATTTAAATCAAATATTGTAAACGAGTTATAACATCTCATTAATTTAAAAATTAATCTCACCAAATATTTTATATAAAATCCTAAAAAATAGGGATATACTAAAAATTAGTATCTGATTTCTTTAAAAAATATATTATTTATAACTAATAACAAATTTATAGTAAAAAAAATAAGCAGGTCGTGAGTCTCACCAAACCCAGATATCTTTTAAAGCATGTTATAACATCTCATTTATTTGTGAAACCCCTTTATCATAAAACCCTAAGTATATTACTAATTTCCTTACAATAAATAAAATTAACATCCAACAAATATATAAATATTAGAAAAGAATAATGTAAAAAAACCCCTTAATACGGAGGACAAAAATTAGTTTATACACACACTAGCTTTTATCCCTTATATTACGGGGGTTGTTTTACATATTTCGTTTCAAATATTGTGAATATATATTTTTTTTTGGATTTTAATTTTATTTATTGTAAGGAAGTTAATAAGATACTTTGGGTTTTATGATAAAAGGATTTCACAAACAAATGAGATATTAGAATCCATTTAAAAGTTATCTGAGTTTTGTGAGACTCATGGCCCGTTTATCTTTTTACTATAAAAATATTTCTTAATTATAAATAATATCATTTTTTTAAAGCAGATATTATTTTTTTAGTATATCCATATTTTAGGATTTTCATATCACTCTTTAGTGAGATAAAATTTTAATTTAATGAAATGTTATAACTCGTTTAAGGGCTATATAAGTTTGGTTAGATCCATACACGTGAATTCGGGTCAAATGGATAAGAATGCTACATTTACAAATATAGCAATCAAATGGCTTGGTGGGGGGGGGGGGGGGGAATTAGAAAGCTTATAAAGTTTTTGTTTATATATATTTAAGATATGTGTGTGAATAATATAATAAAAACCCCACTTAGGTTATGAAAATCCGATCAAAATATGAAAAATGTTTTGGACTATGTAATATATATAATATTATCACCACGGTAAGAACAATTCCTAACAGATGTTGCATATTAGGTAACAAATGTTATTGTTTAAGATGTTACACATGTACCAATAACATTTGTTACAATTATTATTGTTATGATTTTAGTTTTTTTTGTTACAAGGAAGATAATAATATATATTATGCATGATTTTCTTTTTAATTGTTACATAGGGTTTTCATAAATTTTCCCAATTTACACGAGTTTTCATTCTATACATTCCATGTACACATATAAAGAATATGAGATATTACATGTAATATAACATACCATGCAATATATCATATTACATATATACATGAAATTTGTTATATTACATGTGATATAATATAACGTTGAATATGACATATTACATATAAGAAATTTGGTATATTACAAGTATTAGTAATATTCCATATTAGAGATACCTAATATGACAATATGTAATACGTAATCTGACAAATTACACATATTATGTCATTCAATATATGTAATATGTCGTATTACAGATAGATGTACAGTAGAAACTCGATAAATTAATACTCGATTATTTAATAAACTTTCTAAGATAATATTTTTTGCCGGTCCCGACTCGGGGATAGGGTGCTAAATTAATAATTCGCTAAAATTATAAGGTAATACATTTTTGATAATTTCTTTAGACCCCATATAAAATATAAATTAATAATTTCTTATATATAGCATATTACATGAATGATTTATGAAGGTTTCTTAAAAAATGACTCAATTTTTTTTTTTGTTTTATGTTGAAATCAATTTCCCCTTGAATCTCGTCTCTAATTTTTCTTAGCATGGTAAGAACTTCTGGTGTTGTTTTCTCATAGCTCAACAAGAAATTGTTCAATGTGATTGCCGCTTTAATAGCTTCGTTTCGCGAAGTGATACATTGAACACAAGAAATATAATAAGGTGAGAGATTGAAGGTTTCTTTCAAATTGGGCCGTTCATTTGATATACATGCATTGTATACAATAATTAAGTGGAAGCTTGAAAGGTGTTTGTAAACTAAGTATTCTACTATAAATTAATAAAATATTAATTAATATATATGTTAATAATTATTAATTTATCGATTAATTAATAACTCTTTTAATTAATAATAAATTTTGGTGGTCCCAAGTGTATTATTTTATAGAGTTTCTACTGTAATAAGAATTTAATACTTACTCCCCCCGTCTCATTAAAAATGTCATGGTTTGAAAAACACAAATTTTATGGTAGATTGAATGATTACTTTTTTTTCTCTCACTAAATGACAATAATGTAATTAAAAAGTTGGTCCGTCAATATCGTCTATTAATGTTAGGTGTGTATGTTTAAGGGTACATTAGAACATTTGTAACGGAACAAACAAAAAATGGAATGTGGACATTTTTAATGGGACGGAGAGAGTATAAAGGTTTCGTTTATATATATATATATATATATATATATATATATATATATATATATAAGATATGTGTGTGAATAATAGAATAAAAACAATTCGTTTTGGACATTTTTAATGGGACGGAGAGAGTATAAAGGTTTCGTTTAAGGTTATGAAAATCCGATCGGAATATGAAAAATGCTTTGGACTATGTAATATATATAATATTATCACCATGGTAAGAACAATTCGTAACAGATGTTGCACATGAGGTAACAAATGTTATTGTTTAAGGTGTTACACATGTACCAATAACATTTGTTACAATAATTATTATTATTATTATTATTATTATTATAGTTTTTTTTTGTTACCGGGAGGATAATAATATATATTATATATGTTTTTTTTAATTGTTACATAGGGTTATCATAGGTTTTCCAATTTTAAATGGGTTTTCATTCTATACATTTCATGTACACATATAAAGAATATGACATATTACATATATACATGAAATTTGTTATATTACATGTGATATAATATAACGTGGAATACGACATATTACATATAAGAAATTTGGTATATTACATGTAATATTCCATATTAAATATACGTAATGACAATATGTAATACGTAATCTGACAAATTACACATATTATGTCGTATTACATATAGAGGTAATAAGAATTTATTACTTGTCTATTATTTTTTAGTTTAGCAAGCCTATATTCCAGGCCCGGCTCTTGGGCTGTGCAGCCCGCCAAGAGCACGAGGCCCAAAAACTCAAATAGGCCCAAAAGTTCTTTTAACCTTTATGTATATATAATTAGTATAAGGCCCAAAGCCAATTATCCTATATATAATTGAAAAAATAATTGGTATAGTGGGTACTGGACTACTGGGTAGACCATGTTTTAGGCCAGTTTTATGCCACCTGTTTGCTTAGTTGGCCATTTGACCACAATATTTTGTTGTGTTTCACTTTCTTTTAAATGTAAATAAAAAGCTGTCTATCAAAATTATTTTAATTTTGGCTAGTTTACACGTTGGCCACATAGGTTTCTTGGTTTTTTTTTACAATGAGGAATAAAGGTTGAGGATCAAAATCACCAAACATGTCTTTACAAATGTGAAATATTTAAATGTAAGTTATTCTTTAAATTTTATAAAAAAGAATATTTATAAGCGACCATTTTATCTTTATGGAGTTGGTATTGATTTTGTTGTGTTAATTTAATTTGATAACTGGATTTACAGTAAAAAAATCTTATATTTTATAAAAGGTTTTTGGTTTTATTAAACTTAAAATTAACTAATTATTTTAATAACTCGAAATGTTTTAATGATAAACATGCGTCGATATCCTTATAGATATAAAAAAAATTATTATACTTTTTTATATTTATAAAAGGTTTTTAGTTTGCTTATTTTGATACACTACCTTTTTTGGTTTATTTTATAACAATTATATTCATATCGACATATCGTGGTTTTTGATATATACTTGATGAATTTATATTTTGAGAAGGCCCAAATTTTATTTCGTACGAGGCCTAAAATATTTGTATCATTCTTGGAGACGGGCCTGCTATATTCAAATTAAAAATAAAAATATATGAATTTATAATGTAGCCATTTTTTTAACAATGTATGAAAAGTTATGGCTTTACTTTCGCGGGTTACAACCGAGAATGTGAAGGTATATCTTAAACTTATATTACCCGTATATTTTATTTATTTGTGGGCATTGATGAGCTAACATGTATAGTTGTCACGCATAGAGCAACTTATTTTTTAACGTTAAACTGTAATTTTGTTTTCATTTGATATACCTTTTGTTGTGCTTACTCAAAGGGGATATATATATATATATATATATATATATATATATATATATATATATATATATATATATATATATATATATATATATATATATATTTTGGGATGTGAGATTAGAAACCAATTCACCATAGTAAGTTAGCAACATGTCAACATGTGAATGTCGGGTGAGACAGCAAGATAAAAGCTATGGAAGCCACATTATGGACTAGGAAATTAAAGTGGTGGTATTGGGCTAGATATACCTGGTTATGGGCCCGCTCATTAGACGCTGTAAACAATAGAGTAAGTCAGTAAACTGACCCAAAGTAATATAAAAGTTTGGTTATATGTTTATATGGGCCGGTACCGGTAGGAATGTTGTTGCAGTTGGCATAAGTTCAGGTTTTATGATAGCTCATCCACAAACTTAACTAATGTGGGTATTCTACCATTTAGAGGTGTACAAAACCGGGGTTTTTTTTCAAACCGAACCGGTTACCGGTTCGGTTAAAAACTGGTTTTAGGGAAAAAATTCGGTTTAATTGTTAAAAAGGCCGAACCGCTATACGAACCGGCAATTCGGTTCGGTTTGGGAACCTGTTTGACTGAAACCGGTTTTAGATGTGAACTGATATGGTTCGATTTCCAGTTAACCGGTTTTGGACCCCTTTTCTACACCTCTACTACCATTCATGAAAATATCAATTCCAAGACTTACAACGAATTAATTTGGCTTGGTCTTAATGATGCTAATTGGTAATTGGTAACGCAAGTGGCGTTTATGAACTTTGGGCCTTACTAATAGATTGTCTTGATTGGGTTGTCAATGATAAACGATTATGAGCCCCCATTCTTCAGAGGCCACATAAACGAACAAGCCCGAAACCAGTGGATATAAAACGGAAGCTGGAATGTCATCAACTAGCATTTTGTATTATCTCATAAGTCATAAGGCCGGTAAGGAACTATTATCGCAATAAAAAAAACCATATTTATGATCCAATTAATTAATTTGTAAATTTTCTCGATAGTTACAGGTTGAATTCCATGACTGAACCTGTTGTTCAGCTTGATGTTGTTACATATACATCAACTATTAAGGTTCAATCTTTATTACTTATTGTGCGTTAATGTATGTGAAAAGAAATAAAAATTTGGCAGGTTCTAAGCATCTCTGATTACAAATGATTTTATCTGCAGGTTTGTGTAAACATTGGGATTGAACTTGGCATTTTTGTTATTTGCAGAGATGAAAAATATATAAATATGGTAACAATACTTGAGTTATATTTTTGTCAAGTACAAATGAATTTATGCAAGTTTATAGATTTAGTTGTACAAACCGCTAAATATAAATATGTTTATTTGTGTAGGTTCAAACCCAGAGAATTTTATCTCGACAACCAATAGAGTAATAGTGTGAAAGGATGATACAAGATAATCATCGGTTGCAAGGATGGCTTAAAAGTAACAGCAAAAGGGATTCAGGTGGACCCCATGGTTTACTAGCTTCTTGAGAAAGCCGCATCCTTTGTAAACGAATACTCAGTCTATAGTTGATAATAGATGTTGAATTTGAGGCCTCACAAAGGTAATGCATGATTATACAGAATATGGTTTCATAATAATTTAAGTTTGGTGAATAGATATTGTTCGACCTAATGTATTCATTAGGTTTAAGTACGTATTTCTAATTACATACATATTTACATGTTTAGGTAACATTTTTTTGTTGCAGGTGAATTTAGGAGAGATGACATGTTATTGTTCATAATATTATGAGTCCAAGAAGTTGGTGCAGCTGTAGATTAAAATGAATTTGATGTGGAAAAAAGTCATGAGAAAGAACTTGAAAACAAAAAAGGGAAGGTTAGACAGTTTAAAATTGTTGATAAAACACAGGTTTGAGGTTGTGAAGTTGAGTTAATACAATTTATTTTATGTATTGACTAGAAAAAAACCAGACTACAAGGCATGAGCAGAAGCCCCTGATGAACTTGATGTTAATGACTTGGATACCTACGTAGTGGAAAATGCTCGAAGTCAATTTTATGGTGAAGCTGATGCAGATGAGAGACGAAAAAGAGAAGCAACTTGGCAAGCATTACCAAAGGTATCTTAAACTTTATGTAATTATGAGAATTAATAATAAATATTATTATGAAAAGGGATCATATGATTATGTGTTAACATAGGAAAACAAGGTTGAGATTGATGAGGCATCTTGGTTCTTGAAAGACTTGGAAATGCTTAGGATCGCAGACCCTGAACAACCGCTGCCAAGTTACTGAGATAAAATAAGTCATGAGAGTCGCAAGACGGGTTAGGCAGTTTCAACTTTGGGATTTGGTGTGGAAGATGGTGAAATCAGTGTGTTCTTTTGTAACATTATAAATTATGAAAGTTAGGAAGAACTTTTGGCATGATGTTTGTTGTATGCATGATGTGATAAATCTTAAATGAAGAAGAGATGCATGATTATGAACACCAAATTTGTTGGAATATCGTATGCCCGAGACACGTAATTAGGTTAATGTGGCTAGTTGTGTTTGATCCAAGTCGGGTCATACCCAATAACGAGTTAGACACACACCAATTATGTATTTGTTGAGATATGATCTATAAAACAAATACAGAACACGACACATTCAGAAATCGGGTTTCTGAATAATTACTTGAAAGTGTTAAATAAATTAATTGGTTAATTTATTTATTCAAATAATTATTATTGGAATGATTATTTAACTATGTGTTCTTTTGTAAAAAGGTTTATAAAAGATGGGGTGTTTATATATTTATTTTATACTTTATAAAATAAATAAAATAAAAATAAAAAAAAAATATATATATATATAATAATTGGGGCCGGTTTTGGGTGGGCCCCACACCCCATGATTTGGTCAAGATCTTGTCATGCATTTGGTGAATGGTTGTGTGTGAACTTAACTATAAACCTAACACCATGTTGGATGATATTATGTAATGATAAAAGATCAAGATCAAGATACATATAATACACTTTCAAGTAAACAAAAACACAACTCTTCCTTTCTTTCTTTCTTGCTTGTTTAACGGCCAAAAGAAAAAGGAAGGGCTCGGGTCTCGGGTTTTTCGTGTTCAAGCTTCCTAGCATAGCTCGGTGTGTGTTGGAGGCTCGGGGTATATTCCGTTTGAGGGTTTTCCTTTGAAAGTCTAGCATTCACATCATCATCTTCTTCAACCATCTACTAAACTCTTAAAGGGTTAAGAATGTAAGTGTTTACAAGCTTGATAGTTTAGCTTTTCCGCATCATTTGATCCTTGCTTCGGGTTTCTAGTAAATAGATTATTGGTAATCTTATAACATGAATAAACTAGGTTATTCATGAACATATACATATATAAACACATGGATACATATGTTTAGTTTGTAAATATCACGCTTCCGCCTTAATTGTGACTAGTTAAATGGTTAACTAAATTTATAAATTCCATAGAAACCCAACAAATGGCATCAAGAGCCGGGATACGGGAAACTAAGCTTCGGGTTCTCGGTTTTATATTTTTCCCCTTGAAAGATTTTATACAAAAAATTAACATGCATGATTTTTTTTGTATTTAATCTTGTTATTGTTTTTGGCTTTGTTCAAAAAAAAAAAAAAAAAAAAAAACCGAGTTAATGGGCCGAAGCCCAATTCGGGTGAATTTGGGCCGAAGCCCACTTGAATATGGTTATTGGGCTAACCGGAAATAAAAGGGAAAAGGCTATATGGGCCGAAGCCCATTTTTGGTTAAATGGGCCGAGCCCATGAGTTTTTTAATTGGGCCGAAGCCCATGTGTTTTGCACATGTGGGCCGAAGCCCATAATCACGTTATTGGGTCAAGCCCAAATTGGGTTGGGCTAGGCCCGATAAAGCCAAGGGGTTTTGGAACGGGTTCCTAAGACATAACGGGTTATGTTTGTTAATACTAGACCGAGCCGTAGACCAAGTGGATGTTTGTTTGTGGTTGATGTTGTGATTGTAGTTAATTATTCAAGTTTCGGTTTGTAATAATTAATTAGGGGCTATTTTGTAATTATTTATTCATATGGGTATGTAATAAATAGGTTATTTGTAATATCTTTATTTTATAGAAAAAATGTATTAGGACATTTGATTTTGTAAAATTAAAGAAGATTGCAAAATTGGAAGTTTGGGCCTAATTGGGCCGGGTATGGTGATAATGGGTCTCACAAGCCCATTAAAGGGATTCAAGCCCAAAAGGACCTAAGCCCACCAATTAAGCCCAAATGGAAGCTTATGGAAGCTAAGGCCCAAGTTCAAGCCCAATGGATCACAACGGGGTTGAAGAAGATGCTCGAAGCATTTGGATGCGGGATCGAGTGGGAGCTACAACATCCATGTGTCATGTGTCCCTTAGGATCGGACCTAAGACACACACTTGTTTCGGCTAACAAGTGTGGTCTAACTTAGTGGCTCGTGTCTAGTATAATTGTGTATGCTTGTTAATTAATTGATTGTTTGATTGTGTGGTTGTTAGATATTAGGATATCAACTTCGTCACATAGAATTAATTAACAAAGCATAAAACGGGTTCTAATAATTATCGGTAATTACGTGACACATAGTTTAATAAAATGGATTTATTAACTAGCCGTCTCACGCCCATAATAAAATGGCTTTATTATAAATTAGAATTTTGAAAATGGTTTCAAAATATCATGTTACTAAATGCATGTTAGAACATGATTTAAAGTTTTACAACTAGAATTATTAAAACTAAAAATCCCTTTTAAAATTAAGGATAATAAGTTAAACACCATCCTTTTGTATAACGCTTAACATATTAGTAAGCTCTTAGTGGGAAAAAGGTCACCTAACCGCGTAAGAATAAATTAATATGTTAAGGTAATATTGGCATATAAATGGGAAAAAGGTCACCTAACCGTTTGTATGTTAATATTACAAGTTGATACAAGTAGGACGACTTAAATTAGAACCATGTGAAGAGGGTCACCCAAACATGGGGTCTAATAGGTGTTGATGGGATAAACATGCCGACACGAAATATGATTTCGAACCGGTCCCATAAACTCTAGAAGTTGCAAAAGGGTTTGCAATTGTTATGAATAACTACCTTGATAAATCGACAATGGGAAAAAGGTCACCTAACCGGAGTCGGGTTTATCGTTGGATTCTAGATTTTAATTATTAATTATATTTGGTATATATATAAAAGGGTATTAATAATTAAAAAGGTAAAACACTAAAATGAACTTAATTAAAATTCTGCAGATGGCCGCACACGTCGACGACAACATAATCCCTAACGTCCAAAATGTCTCTCTCCGATCTATTCTCGCTAAAGACCGTCTTAACCACAATAACTTTTCGGATTGGTTCCGAAATTTAAGGATTGTTCTAAAACAAGAAAAATTATATCATGTTTTGGAAACACCTATCCCCGAAGAACCGGAAGAGGGTAGTGAGGTCGAATATATGAATTGGGTCAAACTTACGGAAGATTCCATTCAAGTGTCATGCCTCATGTTGGCGACTATGGTTCCCGAAATCCAAAAGGATTTCGAAAACCATAATGCGTACGACATGATTACTCAACTTAAGGAAATGTTCCTTAAGCAATCAAGAGTTGAAAGGTTCGAAACGGTTCGAGCCTTGCATGCATGTAGAATGGATGATAATCAACCAGTTTCAACTTATGTACTTAAGATGAAAAGTTACATTGATCGCCTCGCCAAGCTCAATTGTCCCATCTCAAAAGAGTTAGCAACGGATTTGATCCTTAACTCTTTGTCGAAAAGGTTCGACACTTTCGTATTAAATTATAACATGAACGGGTGGGACAAAACCATTGGAGAACTTCACTCAATGCTTAAAACAGCCGAGGCGAGCATGGGCAAAAGGGTTTTACCCATGTTTGCGATCAATGAAGGTAGATCCAAGAATCGATCTCAACCCAATCTTAAGGCTAAGGTAGCCAAAAGAAAGGGTCCTCCTGTGCATCTTAAGGGTAAGGGCAAATCACCGGTTATGGCAAAGAAACAAAAGGTTATGGAACCGAGGGGTCATAAGGATGATCCTTGTTTTGGTTGTGGGGAGACCGGACACTGGAAACGCAATTGCCCGGTCTACCTAAAAGAGCTAAAAGACAAGAGGAATGCGGCGCATACCTCGGGTAATGTCTTTATGATTAATGTTGAGCTAAATCTTATTTCTTCTAACACATGGGTATTGGATACCGGATGTGGAACTCATATTTGCAATTGGTTGCAGGGGTTCAAAAAGAATGAAGACTTAAAGAAGGGCGAAGTGAATCTTTTCATGGGCAACGGTGCAAGGGTGCACGTGGTCGCTAGAGGAGACTTCACTTTATCGCTTCCAAGTGGTTTGGAAGTTGTTTTGAGAAATGTTTTGTATGCTCCTAGTTTGACTAGGAACATTATTTCTGTGCACCTTCTTAGACAATGTAATTTTGACTTTAAATTTGTAAGATCAGAAATGCATGTATCATCTAATGGTATCTTTTATTTTAAAGCTGTACCAAACAACGGTATTTATGAATTGGTTCATGATAATACCTTAAATAGCTCATTATATCAAACTTCTACTAAAAGACTCAAAAAGGATTTGAGTGATTCCTACATTTGGCATTGTCGCCTTGGACACATAAACAAGAATCGTATAAATACTCTCCAAAAGAAAGGTCTTTTGAAAACAAACGAGTTAGGTTCGTTTGATGAGTGTGAATCTTGTATTCAAGGCAAGATGACCAAAGAGCCTTTCAAAGGTACAAATGAAAGGGCTAAGGATTTGTTAGGTATCATACATACGGATGTATGCGGACCTTTCAAGCCAACTAGTAGGAATAGTGAAAGGTACTTCATTACCTTTACCGACGATTTTAGTCGATATGGGTATGTTTATCTAATGAAACACAAACATGAAGCCTTTGAAATGTTCAAAGAATTTCAAAATGAAGTACAAAATCAGCTCGACCGAACAATCAAGGTACTCCGCTCCGATAGAGGAGGCGAATACCTAAGTGATGCTTTTCAAAGTCATCTTAGAGATTGTGGAATTATTTCACAGCTCACTCCTCCTGGAACTCCTCAACATAACGGAGTATCCGAGAGGAGGAATCGAACACTGTTGGACATGGTTCGATCAATGATGGCACGAAGCTCACTACCGCCATCATTTTGGGGATATGCGCTACTCACAGCGGCTCGTATTTTGAATATGGCCCCGACCAAAAAGGTGGATCGAATACCCTATGAAGTGTGGCATGGAAAGGTTCCATCCTTTTCATATTTAAGGGTATGGAGATGCATAGTTTATGTTAAACGTGACACCCCAAATAAACTTGAGGCTCGATCCATCAGGTGTATCTTCATAGGATACCCAAAGGATGATATAGGATATATATTCTATGATCCTAGTGAACAAAAAGTGTTTGTTTCACGCAAAGGATACTTCTTAGAAACTAGGTTCCTTATGGAAGGACCTAGTGAAAAGAGAGTGGAACTTGAAGAGGTTCAAGAATCACTGGATGATACACAGTTGGTCGATACTAGCTTTCAACATGAGGATGTTGAAGATGATCAAATGGTTGATCATACACACGTTGCTCGCAGATCTAATAGGATTAGTCGACCTCCCAAGAAATATGGATTTCTTGTGGATGATTGCTACTTGGTCGATTCGGATGAACCGATCTCCTACAAAGATGCTATGTCACAACCTGATTGTGACAAGTGGCTTGAAGCCATGAGCGCCGAGATGCAATCCATGCACGATAATCAAGTTTGGGAATTGGTTGATCGTCCACTTAACTCCAAACTGGTTGGATGTAAGTGGGTCTTCAAAAGGAAGACCGATATGCATGGAAATTTAGATACTTACAAAGCACGACTTGTAGCAAAAGGTTTCACGCAAACTCAAGGGATTGATTATGATGAAACCTTCTCGCCGGTCGCGATGCTTAAGTCGATTAGGATATTATTTGCCATTGCAGCTCATTTTGATTATGAGATATGGCAAATGGATGTCAAGACCGCTTTTCTAAATGGATATCTTGAGGAAGATGTCCATATGGTTCAGCCTGAAGGTTTTGTCGATCCATCTAATCCAGATAAAGTTTGTAAGTTAAAGAAATCAATCTACGGGTTGAAACAAGCATCACGGATGTGGAATCATCGTTTTAATGAAGAAATCAAAGCGTTTGGTTTCGTCCAAAACAGTGATGAGGCGTGTGTGTATAAATGGGCTAGTGGGAGTATAATCATTTTCCTTATTTTGTATGTCGATGATATACTTTTATTTGGAAATGATATACCAAGTATGGAAAACGTTAAAGCGTGGTTAAGTAGTCGTTTCTCAATTAAGGATCTTGGAGAAGCGACATATATCTTGGGAATAAAGGTCTATAGGGATAGACAAAGGAAATTGATCGGACTCAATCAAAGTGCGTACATTGATAAAATCCTGAAAAGGTTCAGGATGGAAAACTCTAAGAAAGGTTTGGTACCTATTCCTAGAGGAACCGTGTTAAGCTCATCCCAAAGTCCTAGCTCTAAGGAAGAGCAGGATAGGATGAAGCATGTTCCTTATGCTTCGGCAATAGGATCTATTATGTATGCAATGATGTGCACTAGACCGGACGTCTCGTATGCTTTAAGCATAACGAGTAGATACCAGCACAACCCAGGTGACAGTCATTGGATGGCTGTCAAGAATATATTAAAGTACCTTAGAAGGACTAAGGATATGTTTTTAATATATGGGTCTGGTGAGGAGGAACTCGTCGTAAAGGGTTACGTGGATGCGAGTTTCCAAACTGACCGAGATGATTCTCGATCACAGTCGGGATATGTCTTCATTTTGAATGGAGGCGCTGTCTCTTGGAAGAGTTCGAAGCAGGATGTTGTCGCGTTATCCACTACAGAATCTGAGTACATCGCCGCTTCAATGGCAGCCCAAGAGGCTGCATGGATGAAAAAGTTCATCATGGATCTAGGGATTATCTCTACCATTCAGGAGCCCCTAGAGATATTCTGTGACAATGAGGGTGCTATTGCACAGATCAAGGAGCCTCGTGCTCATCAGAAAACGAGGCACATTGAGCGCAGATTCAACTACATAAGGGATGAAGTTGAAAAGAGAAAGATATGTATTCATAAAGTTCATACCGATCAAAATATTGCGGACCCACTCACGAAGCTCCTCGATAGGCCAAAGCATGAGGGTCATGTTTGTGCATTAGGACTTCGGTATTCTAGTGAGTGGATTTAATCTGTGTTTAGTGTTTGTATAAGAACGAATATAATGGGTATCTCATGAAATTAATTATGTTTAATTATTCAATGAGTTATGTTCTATATTTGCATGTTTAATCCATGAATGACTTATGTTGTTCTAAACGTCCGTAGTCGATCATGCTTGTGGGAACAGGCATGAAGGTAAGACTATTATGAACTGGGATTGGTTGATATTCATGTGATGAATATAGGGCATAGGTTTGCCACCAAGGTTTATAAATATTTGTGGGATACAAATATTGGACATGATCCGCTCTCAAGGATCACTGCATAGAGTTAGTGCAACTGATCATAAGTAATCCTTGAGTAAAGGCGAGTATTATTGTGTCCTTTGACCTGAGATGCATATTGGATCTGTTTTTCCATCAAGTCTGATAACTTGACTCTCTTCTTTGTTTTTCGGTAACACGATAACGTAAAAGAAAGAGCTCAGATATCATACGAGATGTCAACAAGGATGTATGCAGTCAAGATGGGATTTGTTCCTCTTATGTGTTGAGAGTTTAGATGTCTAAGGCCTGTTAAGTTAAATCAATGAGAGAATGATCAATCTGTGTCTCTTCGATTTGACAGGACATCTAGCAACAAAGGGATGTAATGATAAGACTTACCTATATCATATCAAGTATGGACTTGAATGGGATGATGTTATTGAATGGCACTTAGTCAAACACACTAGGGATGGTGAACTGTTGTTAGGCGGTATTCACCATTAGCGTTAACTACCTATGAGTCTCGTGCAAGTGGGAGATTGTTGGAATATCGTATGCCCGAGACACGTAATTAGGTTAATGTGGCTAGTTGTGTTTGATCCAAGTCGGGTCATACCCAATAACGAGTTAGACACACACCAATTATGTATTTGTTGAGATATGATCTATAAAACAAATACAGAACACGACACATTCAGAAATCGGGTTTCTGAATAATTACTTGAAAGTGTTAAATAAATTAATTGGTTAATTTATTTATTCAAATAATTATTATTGGAATGATTATTTAACTATGTGTTCTTTTGTAAAAAGGTTTATAAAAGATGGGGTGTTTATATATTTATTTTATACTTTATAAAATAAATAAAATAAAAATAAAAAAAAAAAAAAAATATATATATAATAATTGGGGCCGGTTTTGGGTGGGCCCCACACCCCATGATTTGGTCAAGATCTTGTCATGCATTTGGTGAATGGTTGTGTGTGAACTTAACTATAAACCTAACACCATGTTGGATGATATTGTGTAATGATAAAAGATCAAGATCAAGATACATATAATACACTTTCAAGTAAACAAAAACACAACTCTTCCTTTCTTTCTTTCTTGCTTGTTTAACGGCCAAAAGAAAAAGGAAGGGCTCGGGTCTCGGGTTTTTCGTGTTCAAGCTTCCTAGCATAGCTCGGTGTGTGTTGGAGGCTCGGGGTATATTCCGTTTGAGGGTTTTCCTTTGAAAGTCTAGCATTCACATCATCATCTTCTTCAACCATCTACTAAACTCTTAAAGGGTTAAGAATGTAAGTGTTTACAAGCTTGATAGTTTAGCTTTTCCGTATCATTTGATCCTTGCTTCGGGTTTCTAGTAAATAGATTATTGGTAATCTTATAACATGAATAAACTAGGTTATTCATGAACATATACATATATAAACACATGGATACATATGTTTAGTTTGTAAATATCACGCTTCCGCCTTAATTGTGACTAGTTAAATGGTTAACTAAATTTATAAATTCCATAGAAACCCAACAAAATTGACTTAAATATATACTACAATCACTTCCGGTCTTGCTTTGTCCAGCTACATTTTGCCATATTTTAAATATATATGGTTTTTGTTTATAATATAAATGTAAAGTATTATGTCACTAAAATTCCCGTCCACCGGACGGGTATAAAACTAGTTGTACTGGGTTTTAACTAGTAACAAACTAACAATACATTATACATATATGATAATATGATATACCTCCGACATTAACATATCAACATACTAAGATTTAAGATTTATAGATCATTAACACATACAATTTGTAAAGAATTACACGAGCTCAGTTAATATGTTAAAATGGATTCCTATATACGAAACCCACTTACCAACATAATCACCAACATTATCTTAATTATTAAGATTTCACTTAGACAGTGATTTTATTCACTCACTTAGCACTTATTTTTTAGATTTTTACCCATAGCCTTTTGTATTCATAAATTGGTTGTGGCTCAATGGTAGAGCACTCACTTTACTAGTGAGAGGTAGGGGGGTCAAACCTTACTACCACCAATTTATATGGGAGATACGATGGATGACCATGACTTGCCATGGTTCGAGTCCTGATCTCACCCGGTTTTACTGGCTCCTCGTTGTCGTGCCATTTGGCGGGCGTGATGGTCGGGTTTTATCCGGTGAATCCCTCAATAGGTGGACCGCTAGGGCTTCGTCCGTCCGGACTAGTGGCCGGCTCGGGCTACCTTTAACCAATGGGGGCCGCGTACGGAGTACCCGGCGTTACTTAGTTGGTCGATCAAAAAAATATAGCCTTTTGTATTCACACATGATCAACAAACAGGCTAAACTTGATTCCCATATTCTTAAAACTATTACACCGAATTACAACCGATTAATTTCTTTGTGTTCGGGTTAATTTCTTTGTATTTCTTCTAAAACTGCAAATCTATTCGGTTTGTTGTTTATATCTTACTTGATCCAAGAATGAGAATAAAAAAAAACAATAACATCTAAAGTAATCACTTACATTTGCATATTAATATTCAAAGGGGTTAACCTATGTTAACTCATACAAACCAAAATCTTTTGTTTACTACTTGTACACATTAACACAGACAACAAAAGTTATATATGAAACATTTATAATATTGCTGGAACATATCTAAATAAATGGCTCTCTAACCCTACTGCCGCACATGCATCATCCTTCAGCAACCGAATCAACTTCCACGGTGGATTACCAAACACAATAAACTCTTGACCTTGCCTCCCTCCTAACCTCGCCATCATATCCGCACACCGGTTCTTATTTCGTTTCGCGTGAACCATGTAACACTTCAAAGCAGCCATATCCTTCCTACATGACTTGATCATCCCACTCAACGGACTAGACTCATCCACACCCTTCACGTTATCAGTAAAAGCGCGGCTTGACAATCGGTTTCAATGACCACATTATTCAACCCCATAACTCTAACGAGACGCAAACCCATCATTATTCCCCAAACTTCAGCCGCAAGGCTCGTATCAAACCCGATGTTTCCCACGTACCCGCACACCCAACCACCGTGATCGTCCCGAATAAGCCCGCCATAACTCGACTGTCCCGGGTTACCTAGCGAACTCCCATCGGTGTTGAGTTTGAACCAACCGGGATTAGGGGGTTCCCAGAAACCATTCTTCGTAACAAACGCCATCAGTTGAAAATTAACGATGAATTCGAAATAATTTGTGGGGTTAAGCAGTAGTGTAAGAGTTAGCGTAAATGTACATGAGTTTGCAGTGCTCTTATATATTTGCACTAACCGACTAAAGATAAAAAGATTTTTGAAATATTTTTTGTAACTTTACCGTCACGTTTTTGGAAGTCAGAAGGTAAAACACCACTTATTTTTGTTACCGTTAAGTCGTTAACTGCTTTCAATAAATATAGCAGATTTCGATTGATTTTACGAATATCAAATAATTAATGATCTAACTAATTTGCTAAAATTATAATTTAGAGGATATATAATTAAGATAACGATAATAAAACCAACCTTTTAAAATATCTTATAAAAATGATATGACCTGAAAAAAAACTTAAATCATTTCATTAAACGTGAAGTATAAATTAAAACGCGTAACTAAAAAGAATATTAGGAAGGATGAAAAGTTTATTGAAAGAGGAGTTATTTTGAACTGAAAATTCGTCTAACCTTTTTTATCCGGCCCATTTCATCGCGCACCTATAAGAAAAGTTTTGTAATCGTCACTGCTTAGCACTCAAACACTTCGGTTTAAATACTCCAAAATACCTCACTCCTCTACAACGTAACACCCTAAGTTTATCTTGGCGAATGGCGACCTAGAGCTTACAAGAGTTGGCTTGGCAGCCCGATGTTCTCTGTGTAAAAATAATAGATCATCGCTGAGTGTGCCTTAGTTTAAATGCAACATTTTATGAATTGATGGTGTGTGTTATGAATTATGATCTAGCCCGATTCAAGTCCGATCCAGGCCCAATTTAAGAGTTAAAAAATAGGCCCAACCAGGTAAAGAGCGGTGATATAATGAGTAAACGAAGAATAGCATAGGTATGAATGAATATTGCTAAGTGTTGGATTGCCTTCTCTTCCCATCTATTTCTGTAATCTGATTTCCCATCTCCTTCTTATGATTCTAAATTGTAATTTGATTCAGTGGTTTAGTAATACGCTTGTTCTATTGTCTTGTTTCAATTATCACTCTGTAGTGTCTACTTGAGTTTACTTCAGTGTGTGTATATATATATATATATTTAAACAACTAAAATCTTGAACACCTAAATGTCGTGCACTATAAGAATTGAACTCTGAATCTCGTAATTCACATCCAAACCACCCTACTATTGCACTAAATGAGATGGGAAAATGAGGCTTTGAAAAGGAACCTTTATTTTTTGGTCTTGCATAATATTTTTTTCGTTTGTTGAGTGAAAGCTACACATGAGAGTTAAATTATTTCTTCTTTCAAATGAATTTATATCCAACAGATGTCTTATAGATTTTAAATTTATTTTTTTATTTTTTTCATGCCAAAACTATTTCACTTAGTCTACGTGCTAGTTTGTTACTATGTGAATGTAGTATTACAATATTTCACATTTTCTAAACAAATTTAAAAAGTTTTAACAATACTACTTATTCATGGGAATGTTAAAAGTTACTTGAAGTGGTACCAATTATAACACACTACTTATAGAGGCTTTTGGGGATTACGTCACGTCTTCAAATAGTAAAATGAGTTAGAAGTCATCCACCAAATGGTAAAAAGAGTTAGAAGTCATTAGCCACCTCAGCATATTCGTAACCCGCTATCTTAGATAGCGGCTTTCACATGTCCAGCTACCTCACACATTCGATGACATGGACGACTAATTGGAAAGGTACGCCGTTCATAACTTGGATGACATAGAGTTACGGTTTGTCACTTGAAAAGGTTGCTGAGATGGGACCCTAATTCGCTATATGGGATTACAACACTTACCTAGAATCACTGAAATAAAATAAATACCCAAAACCATACTTTTTTTTTGTTTTAGAAATCCACCTATTCCATAAAAAAATGTTCGAAGTTGTCGATCCACGATTTTATCTCTTCATTTTCATGTATACTTAACACAGTTAAAAATAGATATTCCAGTTTAGAATCCACTTGTTTGTTATTTCTTTAGAGATGTAAAAAAACTATTTTTAAATTGGTTCACCGGTTCCAAACCGAACCGGTTCTACTTGCAAAGCCGAACTTCATTTTTTCTCTTCTTTGCCTTTGGGCTTCGTTTTAGCTTTTGGGCTCATTGATGGACCAGCCTCTCCTTGCTTTTGGGCTTCTTGATTGCTGCTTTTGGATGGATCATCGTTTCAAACTAAGTTTTACATCAGTTGACTTGTATTATTCTTCCGATCAAAAACCCTATAACATCGGTTTGAAACTTGAAAAAAAACTTGACGACGTAAAGTGTTTTTTAATGAAGGTCCATTGAGACAAAAGTAGTTGAAAGATTGGACTGTTGGTAGTGATTTTCAAATATTGGATTATTATCGGCCAATGCACAAAAGATGAGATTAATAATTTCCAATTTGCCAAATATAAAACAAAACAGATCCGGTATATAAAATCCGACATGAAAAATCATGTACAAAAATTCAACAATAAAGTCTCGCACGTAACAACACAAAAATGTTATGTAAAATAGAAGCACAACACAATTTTTGTATAATTTTAATTGCCATTTTTTATATAGCAACATGGTACTTCAATAAAAGATAAAACAACATTATGATAATTTAAATAATAATATCGTATAATATAAAAAGGTTATGATAATAATTAAAATATATACTTTTCGAAAGAAAACCAATAAAAATACTATTTCTTCCGTCTTCTCTTGTACCATTTGATCTCAAGCATAAAGGTTACGATCGTTTGCCACTGTCTACTAGTAGTCGTAGCTTCACTGAGACTGCCATTTACCACTACAGCCACCTACCTTTCTCCCTCTCTCTTACTCTGCCTTACTCTCTTGCTTGCTTTCTAATTTCTTCTCATATTGCCTGATGGATTAAAGTCTTAAAAACTGTATTTATATGGTGGTGAACGTAAACAAGCTATACATAAGTTACAACATAGTCACAAAAATATCTTATGGAGGTTTTAGTTTCTACAGGGCTCACAAAAATCGTAATATTACCGAGGAGGCAATTTCCAAAAACTCGTTAGCAAAACCGTGATATTACCCTACTATAGATCGACGCGATATACACCTCATTTCTAACACTAATTATAAGTTACAAACATGGTCTTTAGACCATTTTAATCATATGAAAAGATTCAAACACAATTTCTGACGCCAAATATATCCAGGTGGAGCAAAGATTGCAAGTATTGCGACAATTTTACCACAAAAGTGTGTTTTTATAGTTTTTACTAGGTTGTGGCAAACTTGTGGCAATATTTGCTAATGATCCGACTATTTAGCTATAAATATGTTTTATTTCAGTTCTATCTTCAGTTTTTATTTTCAGGGTTAAAAACTAATAAATAATTAAAGAAATTGTCAGAAAGTTGTGGAAATTAACTGAATCTTGCGACACAGTTTCGACAATCATGTTTAATGCCACTATGTTGTAGGAAACATGTGTTAAATTTTATTGTTTCATTTCTTTTTTTTCCCCCGAAAAGTTGTAGAAAATTTGTCAAAAATATTGAGTTGTCGGAAATTTGTTAGAAATGTTTGTAGCAAATTCACCCATTTTCTAGTAGTGAAAGGTTTCAAGGCTATGAATAATTGAATATGCCAAAGCAAATACGTACAATTAACATACCGTGACACAAAATTAATGTTTCAGTTAAGGTGAAAGTAATTTAATTAAGCTATTAAAATAATTTACTAATGATGATTATATTTATATTTTACAAAAAGTATAGAATACATACTTTAATACACAATATAAACACACAAAATATAGACGATTAAGTGAAGACAATGAGTTAAATCTGGAAGGAGGCTTCGAGATGCAATGCTGGGTACCGATGGTCCTGACCCGAAAACCGTAGCTCCACTTGAATTTGTGGTATTCAAAATTGAGGAACTTGTGCTGCAATCAAAATTCAAAATAAATAATAAACACAACTATTAGGCATATATATTATTGTTAGTTAGTGCATCACCTACATCAGACTATATATTTTCATTTGTTCGCTATCTCCTTTGTAGTAGTATGTTATACGGTGTATATATGTCTTACACGAGCATATAGAACTAAGAAAAATGCCCTATAGGGATGTATACAAGCTTAGAGTAAGCCGTAAATTGTCGTATAATACTTTAACATCAAACCAATATGAGTGTAGTTACATTGAACGGTGTACCTAACTACCTACAACCTCTCCTTATTACGAATATATTCACTGGTTTTAGCCATTAGGTTACTTACATTACAGTTTCTATCTCGTAATTCATCCTTAAAATATACTAAAAAATATAAAGAATGGTTAAAAGTTATCTAAAGCATTCTTACGCCCCATTCTTTGAATAGAGAAGTGAATCCCTAAATATAGAGACTCGTTATTCATTCTTCAAATGTATCTCTAAAAATGATTATGAGTGTAAAAGATTGTTTTTTTTAAATAATAATATAAAAAGAATAATTAAGTACTATAAAATTATAAACAATTAAACCTACAAATGAAGTGATAGTTCACACCTTGTAGCCGGGAATTGACATGTATAAGAACCTGCGTAAAAGTTAAAACACATAAATAAAAGTATTAAAATCAAATAATGAAAATTGGTTGATTCATTGACACTAAAATCCTTCGGTTTTCTTTATGGCAAAAGTGTAATCAACCAAAATTTATCAATAAAGTAGAAGGCCAAAAAGTAATACTTGAAACTTGTGTGGCTAAAGTATAATGATCTAAACTTTGATACTTGCATTTGAATTATATATATAAAGTTGAGGGGGCTAAAATTTATAAATATTAAACTTTGTGTTAAAAGTATAATTAACCAAAGTTCATACATAAAAATGAGGGACCTGAAGGTAAGCTTTAAAACTCAAGTGGCTAAAGTATAAAAAACTAAGGTATTGTGTTATTTTTACATTTAAAATATACTCCATCCGTCCCATTATAAGTGTCATATTTTGATTTTTCAAGTCTTTCTTGTTTAATTTTGACCGGCAATATTTTTGTTTGTGTTATATAATACTTTGTGTAAAATATATGAATGGATTGGGTTTTAAATATATTTTACATTGATATAATTTTCATCAAGTATTATATGATACGAACAAAAATATTTACGGTCAAGGTTGCAAAAAAAAAGACTTGAAAAGTCAAACTATAACACTTATAATGGGACGGAGAGAGTACTATATACAAAATATTATGATATCTATAAGTTAAAAACAATAATATTATCAAACAAAACTTTAAAATAATCAATTTTAATTGATAAGGATCTCTCTTCTCATATATAAGTAGATTAAAAAGTGTTGAACCGTCAATATTAACAATATCATATTATATGTTCTAGATTAAAACTTGTAAATTTATAAAGTAGTGCTTTTTATAAGAGATGCCAAAAAGTAGATATACTATAAGTATATAAATAAACATTTTAGAGGAATTATTATCATGCACTTAATATTTCCACTTTTATAATTAAATCCAAAGTTCACTTTTTTATGGTTCGAGTTGACATGATATCTAAGGACTCAATCTAACGTCATAAAGATCTGAAATCAACTTGGAGCCATTGCTTTTGGATTAAAGTTGAGCCTACTCAGCCACTCTTAGCTCGGCAAAGCCGTCTGTTGCGGCCATTTTGGTCGGATACAAGTTCACTTTATATGGCCACGAGTCAATGTGTTTTGAATCTCACGTTCAAGGTTTGAAACTTTAGTCTTTTTCATGCATCTTTTTTAGTTCAAAAACATAAAAGAACCGGCTAAAAATATTGGTCTTAAGTCGTAACCCTAGCTACTTTAGCCCTTACACATAATATATGTTATGTTTTATATTTGATGCTCGACTAGTCTAATACATAACAATTTTTAAATAGAGCAGTGTAAGAACCATATAAACACTTATACGTCGTACATATATAAAAGATATTCACGTTGTATATTATATAGCCACTAGTCAATATATTTTCAAATGTACATTCAAGGATTAAAAGAGTTGTCTTTTTTAAAATCTCTCATAGTTAAAAATCGTAAAAGAATCTACTAACTTATAATTTTTACTCATTGTATTTTAACAGAAAGTACTTTAATCATTAAATATTTATTGAGCTTTGACTTGACTTATTCACTGAAAAACAAAATTAAAATAGAGAACAATTTTAAACAGAGAATTACAAGAATTACGTGTGCAATGAAATATAAGCATATGTACGGAAAGAGGGAAAAAAAGGAAGTTAATAAATAAGAATCATTAACTTTAGTTTTCCATTTTCTCACTTATACTTGATATATAAGTTATATTTTGACATCAAATGACAAAAATGAAACATATATTTATAACCAATATGAAACATCAAGAGTAAAAGTTTACTAACTTGGATCAGTGCTCGTTGTAATCGCGGTGCCACCAAAATTACAGCTACTAGGAATCGGATTCTTCTGATAATAATTGTTGAACGCATAGGAAGCATGGTGGCGCAGGGTATCCGGATTATAACAAGCGCCACCTTGTTGAATCGAGGAGCAGTTTGCGCCACCATGACCACATGCGTAATCCAAAGCATCTTGCAATGCCTTTTGTGAAGCAGATTGGCTAGCAACACACCAACTTCTACCACCAGAAGTTGATGGTATCGGGGATGTTGTGGTTTTGGGTGGTGTAATAGGGTTTGTGCTGGCTGGAGTAATCATTGGGACGGTTGTTATAGGTGTGATTACGTCCATTTGCTTGGCGGAAATGCGATTTCCGGCAAGTACATTAATGGTGAGGAGTTGAAGGAGGATTAGAGAAAGTTGGATGGTCATTATTGTGGTGTGGAGTGTGAAAAAAGAAGAAAGCATCATGATTAGGTTATGAGAATGTGAGGTGTAAAAGGAAGGCATGGGGAGAAAAGAGACTGATGTGGATCAAGGAGAATGAAAGTTAAAGGTGTTTGTGTGGGTTATAGTCAAGATTAATCATGATTATTAATCCACTTTAGATAATTATTTAACTAAAAGTTTGATATATATTTTTAATCAATGCTATGAGTTTAAGTTTTGTGTACCGTTAATTAACACCAACTTTGCTTTTGACGGTCTCTAATACTAAATTATAACAAGCAAAGATTTTTCAAGATACGTCAAAAGAGAAAAGAAAACATCATGAAATTTCAAGATGGGTAAAGTTGTGATTACCTCTAGGCGTTACATCCGGCTCATCATTATAATTAGGGGTGGTCATGGGCGGATCCAGCATACAAACGGGTGGTTCCCCGGAACCACCCGAGTTTCGAAATAATAGTGTACGGATATATAGAAGACGCGTAGGAACCACCTTATTTTCTAAGAGGGAACCACCTAAAAAAAATTCCTGGATCCGCCACTGGGGGTGGTAACCTTGACCCAAACCATTCCAAATGGGTCAAGTACCTGTCCATTAGCTAGAAACTCAAGAATGACTTTATTTTTATTGTTTTGGGTGAAAACTTCTTAGGAGGTGCTATTCATCTAAAAATCTCTCACGTACAATGTACAACATATGTGACAAAAAAAGGAAAAAAAAAGGGTTAGATGGTATTTAAGTTCGGACGTCTCTTTCGAGCTTATAATAGACGGATGACATGGTGCTTCGACCAAAATACAACATGTTACCGTCTCAATATCCAAGTAGATAGCGTCTCTCATACTATTTTAATTACTTAGTTCTTTTAATTTAGGGGCAATTTCATATAACCCTCTTACTTGACTGATTTTTATTTGTATACTCAATTCAATAAATAAATTACATATATATATATATATATTTTATTTAGAGCTAAAATCATCAAAATTTATCATTTTGATTTATTTTATTAAAGATAAGTTATTGAATAACTATTTTACCGTTTTCTTATACTAAAATCTGAAAATTACGATAATGTTATTGCTAAACTTATAGATTACAAATTGACCCAGCATGATCGAGTACGTGATTGTAACTTTCTTCATATAAGTTCTAAAATTGAATCGAAAGTTAATTAGCAAGAAGTTGCAAAGTATTCTAGTAAGTGTAAAAATATATATTCCTAAGGCTATGCATAGTGGATGAGCTACAAAATTGGGCGACTTGCGTCATTTGACGCTCAGTCAGCAAATAGTGGGTTTTTGTTTTACGGGTGTAATGGTGTGGTTGTTGATTATATATATACACACAACACAAGCCAGACAAGAATTCCCCCCCCCCTCCCCCACATTTCGCCCCTTTTGTAGCCCGGGGGGGGGGGGGTTCCTTCAAATATCGCCCCCTCGTCGCATTGTTTTACCGTCCAATTATGCATACCCTAACTTAGAAAATCTACTATTAAATTCACCTAAATCAATAAATTTGTCTCCTGTGAGTTTGAACATCCAACTTCTAAGGGGGAGGGGTGGTTCCATTTCCATCACCCGTCACACCCAATGATATGGTGACACCTCACCCCAACCAAATCCATCACTAGTGATGGAATTTAGTGGGGTGGTGGTGTGGTGTGGTGTGGTGTGATGAGTTTTTTTTTTTTGCAACTTAAAAAATATAAACAATATTTTACTAGAACATATTACAACTTAAAAACTAGAATTAAAAAATAAAAGTTACAATAAACAATCTACTCCTCATTTGAATTCGGAAATTCCAAACCTAAAGAACCTATAACTTCAACTAGATCTCATCTCAACCGATGGTGAATATTCTCATCCCGCAAGTCTAATTGCACATACTCAGGAACGTGTAACATCCCGAAATTTCTAAAGTAATATTTAATATATTATTTTGTCGGGTGAAATAAACGAGTTAGTGGAACGATAATAATAGCAAAATATGAAGACTTAGTAGGATAATTAGATGGGATTAGATATGGACCAAAAGGAAATATGGGCCTTCGGTCCATGGGCTTAAGAGAGTATAAATACCCCCTTAAACCCCAATCCTTTCCATTCCATCCATTTATCCATCCTAATCTCTACACACACCCAAAACACACATGACCCGAACCAAGATCCAAAGGCGAGGACCCGAGCTCGTTGGTGCTAGATCGTCGTGACGAACCAAAGCAACAAGACCAGCTCGTGTTCGTAGTTCGACTCATTTACGGTACGTTTATATTGAGAACTTGTTCGTTTAGGTTTGGATTAGTATAGAAATGATATATCTGTGTTTGTATGGTAAAAACGAATCCAACAAAGCTAAACTTACTGAAAATGGTTATGATTTGATGGGTTAATCGATTGATAAAAGAATCCGTAACCTATATGCCTAAATCGCACCCTTTAAACATCGATGTTAGGTCGATTTGATGATTGGGGTTTGTAGGCGCTGGTCAGACGATTCCGTTGATACCTAAATCAAGTTATTTGGTTAAGAAACGAAGATGATTAAGGGATTTAAAATTGAACAGTAGCTGCAGCCGACAACTTCGCCTGCAAGCTAAGTTCGCCTGATGAACTTCGCCTGCAAAGCTAAGTTCGCCTGATGACAACTTCGCCTGCAAAGCTAAGTTCGCCTGATGACAACTTCGCCTAAAGCTAAGTTCGCCTAAGGTTCAACTTCTCCTAAAGCTAAGTTCGCCTAAGGTTTAACTTCGCCTAAAGCTAAGTTCGCCTAAGGTTTAACTTCGCCTAAAGCTAAGTTCGCCTAAGGTTTAACTTCGCCTAAAGCTAAGTTCGCCTAAGGTTTAACTTCGCTTAGAGTCAAGTTCGATTAGAAAATAAATTAAAAACCTAATGAAATATGTGTTAAGACAGTTAATGGAAATAAAATTTTTCCAAGCTGACCTGGCAGCTCGACCCCAGCCAGGGGCTCTGCCCCTAGACCCCGCTGCCAGGGGCGCTGCCCCCGGACCCCCGTTCGTTGTGGGTCATATAAAGATAGAATTACAACACGAGTAGTAGTAGTTAATTGATTCGTGTAACTTATACAGTCAGCCGAGCTCAGTTAAAGAAGGGATTTACAACTATCGGAGGAAGAAGCAGAGTTCAGGTGAGTTTCTAGCCCCACTTCCTTGTTATGTTTTCGGGGCTGTGTGCATATTCGATGTGAAGTGTGAATACACTTACCTTAAGTGGTAAGTGTATGCTATAGATGTTATACGAGGTAGCTATTATATAATACTTGTTGGTGCGTGAACGATCTTCGAATATTGCACGCATCGCCAAGGATAGTGATTGCCAAGTGGTTATTAGTGTGTATGAATGCTATGATGTGACATGCTTATTATGTAAATGATATGAAGCGTGTTATAGACAAGTAGAGGTAGAGCGTGTTAGAAGTGGCAAGAGTGTAGTAAGAGTGTTAGTGGCATGACGATAGTACGTGGTAGGGTAAGCCTATACGTGACTACGTCATTAAAGTGGCAAAGTGGCATAACGTTATACGTTATTAAAGTGGCAAAGTGGCAAAGTGGCATAACGTTATACGTTATTAAAGTGGCAAAGTGGCAAGGTGGTAGGTGTAAATAAGAGGCTAAGTGGTAAGGTAAGCAGGTTAGATAGTGGACTACGTGTCTTCAGATACGTATATGATGCATGTAGTGGTTGTATGATAAGTTGCTTGATTAACTAGAACTCACTCAGCGTAGCTGACTTTTAGTATGCACGCAGGTGAGTAGAATGAGACAGCTAGCTTGAGCGGGCACATGGTGGGCGAATAGGAGACTGGCATCTGAAGACTCAAGATGTTTTAATGTAATTGACGTTTATTTTGGAAGACAAGAATGTTTAATTAAGGCAAGTTTTGGATTGCTGTAACGTTTCATGAAAGTTTTTATATTCCGCGAAAGTTTTAATGAACTCTGATTTGTAAGAACTGTGTTTATGAGTAAATCCGATACGAAAGTAGGGCTACCGGGTTCGGGGCCTTACAGAACGGGAACTTGAGTAGGAGGATCCGGTACCCAATCTGGAGAAATTGCACGTCCATTTTCTTTTATTAACATATTGTGTAATATGATGCATGCATATACGTAAGCTAGAGATCGTGGGTTTTTTCATTGCACGAGCCGGTCGACTAAGTATGCACAATCTACCCTTTAAGACACTGAAAGCTCTCTCGACATATTTTCTTGCCAATTCTTGCAACTTCTTGAACGCTTTTTCATTGTCCTCGACAGGAAACGAAAAGGCTTTCACAAAAACAGACCATTGCGGGTAGATATCATCGAAAAGATAGTAGCCACGTCTGTAATATCTCCCGTTGACAAAATACGGACAGAACTGTGCGGTACCATCTGTTACGCTCTGAAACAACGATGATATGTACAGAACAGTGATGTCGCTGTTTGAGCCTGGAACACCAAAATAAGAATGTCATCCATAAATCATTTGACGCAACCGCTTCAAGTGAGATGGTCGGTCGTTTGATATCACCCTTAACATACGCCCCTCGAAACTCACGTGGACAATTCCTCCATTCGATATGTGTACAATCGATGCTACCGAGCATCCCTGGAAAATGTCATATAGCCTCATGTGCGGTGTAAAGACGTGTAATGTCGTGTCTTGTTGGTTTTCGTAGAAACTCTTTGCCATACAATTTAATAATCGTGTTACAAAAGAATTGCAGACATTCACGTGAAGTTCTTTGAGACATTTGTAAGTATTCATCGAATTGGTCGGGTGGGTTACCTGTCGCTAGTTGACGAATAGTGGATGTGCATTTTTGAAACGCCGTAAAACTTCGTTTGCCCCTCGCGTCGTAAGATTCTTGAAACCATTCTTCTCTTGCTTCAACGTCGGCTACAATCTTTAAAAATAAAGATTTCGGCAAACGAAACCGTTCCCTAAACGTCTCGCCATTGTATTTCGGCTCCTCCACAAAATAGTCGTTCATTAGTACTTCGTGGGCATGTATACGATCACGATCCACCATTTTTTTCTTTGGATGGCCCGGGCCTTCAAGTTCGTTATATAACAACGGGAACCATTCGGCAATGTCATCGTCCGTAGACGAAGAGCTATCGGTGTCTAACGGAACCAAGTTGCTCGGAAATTCCATATTTTTTTTTGTTTTGAATGAAGTAGAAGATTGAGAGTGTTTTGAGTTGGATTTGGTTTTGAGTTGGATTGAAATAGTTGCTTATTTATATTGTTTCGGTTTTTTTATAAAATCACCCCCCCCCAACGGTCAAAAAATCCCCAATGTTCACATTTCTTGGTTACATACACGTGATGGCCACCACCGACAACGGTGTTTGCGTTCTTATAACGCGTGGTGGGTGGCCATCAGCCCCCCCCCCCCCCCCCCCCCCCCGTCCTAAAAGGAGTGACCAATTTATTACACCATCAAATAATTTAAAATTATCCAACTTAATAATAAATATAAAAATAAAAATAAATTAAGAAGGAAAGTAGGATCTAGGGATGGCAATGGGTCGGGTTTAGGTATTCCCAAACCCATACCCGGTTATGAAAGTCCGTCCCAAACCCGTCCCAAACCCATCGGGTTTTGATCGGGTAATTACCCGACGGGTTTCGGGTTTTCCCATCGGGTTTCTTATCGGGTTTTAATAAAATACACGTCGGGTATACCCGGCTCAAAACCCGCTAGCTTTCTACCGGGGTTTGACAATATATAACTAATCGATTACAAAGATGGTCACTATAAAGATAAAATGTCTCAAATAATTGACATAAACAAGTTCTGACAAATAATATATTTGGAATATAGTGTGTGTGTGTATATAGGATTGGGTTCATTTCATAATTGGTTTTAGAGTGAGAAGTGCGAGAAATAAATCCAACCAATCACAATTTAACTTTTTATTTCCTATTTATATTTATTTTAAGTAAACAAATGGGTAAAAAACCGATTCTTATATTTTTGGTAAGTATTACATATCAATTATTATTATTATTATTATTTATCTCCTTTTTCAAATTGTGAATAACTTACACGAGATTCTAGCCGACCAATTTTTTCAAATTTTATTAAACCCAAATAATTTAATCCCATTATGTAACTTTACGTCCAATAATATATTGGATCATCAAAAATCAATTTTATTCTATTTCTATTTTGTGATTCCATTGTTGAAAATCTACATACATCATATACGATTAATATATGTTTCCTTTTCTTCTTTATCCCCAATTTAATGAATCAATAAGTTATTCATAAACACTTTCATAATTAATCCATATACAATAAACTATTATACCTACATAACAAATAGTTACATACATACAATTTTATTCATAAACATTTCATTCTTACTCCCTACACAACAAACTATTGATCCTACATACACAAGATTTCTTAAACAGACAGAAGGGTTTAAAATCGGGTAAAAACCACAAACAAAGTATGACATTATCCTACTATTCCTTTATTAACCAAAGATTCGATCCAAACTTAGTACCTCCTAATATGTGATCCTTTTCGTTTTTAAGTTAAATAATTAATATAATCCTCACCACAGATGTTTGTAAACGACACATGTCTTTTAATGTCATTCTAGCTATATCGCCATCGAGTGTGTGCTTAATATCGATTTTCATCAAACCGAACTCTCTTGAGGTTGTGAAGTCTTTAAAAGCTAAATACCTCTTAGCCTGTTTAAAAAAACAAATAAATAATAATAATAATAATCTAAAACTAGCTTTCTATTTTTTTCAATATCAAACATCAAACAACCTTTTTAATAACATAAACTCCAACGAAATAAAGACTAAATAGATAATCATAAATCTACGTAGAACATAACATTCCTACACAATCCTAATTTATCTTTCTAGACTGTGCATAATTATCTTCTGCTTCACACTTAAATTTTAACCATTTTGGTATTAACAAACCCAATGCATCAACTTTTCAGATAACCAACAGTCCTTAGTAACTCACAAAGTATAGTCTCTTAACATAAAAGTACAAAATTTATTTTCACATAAGTTATATAGAAAACGAAATAAATTGCTTACAAATACATAAATTTAGGGGTACTACCAGTTTTGAAACTGATGCGTGCAAGTAACAACCTACATATTAAGTAAAATCCTCTATAGTGAACAAAACACGTACACAACAATTCACCGTTTCATAATTAATAGCAAGCTAAATCATACACCAAAACCAACCAAAAGGCAAAAACCTTCAAATAAGTCTACACTGCAGACCATACTAAAAATCTCTACAGCCTAACATCATACAACAAATCTACACAAAAAACAATTTACATATTACCTAAATAATCATACACAATAAACAAACCATATACACAAGAAGCTTATACAGAAAACAATAAGCATACACAACCGTAGTCGCCCCTACACAGTAACAAACTACTTACACAACAAACCCATTAACCCTACACCTACACAGAAAATAAGCTGCATACACCTACACAAGCAACAAGCCTACACTATTAACAATAAGCTACACAGAAAACAACATGCATACACAACTGTAGTCGCCCCTACACAGTAAAAAACTAATTACACAGCAAACTCATTAACCCTACAGAGAAAAAAAACTGCATACACCTACGCAGGAAACAAGCCTACACATAAAACAATCTAAACATTGCCTAAATAAGCATACACAATAAACAAACCACACACGCTATAAGGTCAGTAAATCTACACAACAAGAAACCAGCATACACATCATCCACATTCCCCCCTACACAGTAACAAATTACATACCTAACAGGCCCATTAATCGTACATAAAAAAAACATAATGCATACACTTCTACACAGGCAACAAGCCTACACAGAAAATAATCTACACATTAACTAAATAAGCATACACAATAAAATTGTAACATCCTAAAATATTATAATATTAAGTAAAGGAAGATTTCGTGTAGTTGTCGAGCGTTAAATAATATTAGCTAGTGTTTAATGAAGGATCATGGGCTTGGATTAATTATGGTGGATTAAAGGGTAATGGGCCTTAGGTCCATAGGCTTTAAGGGATATAAATACCCCTTAAACCACCCTAAAACCCTAATCCTCATTCCATCTTTCCATAATTGCCTCAGACTCAAAAACACACACACCTCTACACTACCTTGCGGCCGAGAGAGAGAAAGAGGGAAATCGAGATCAAGAAAAGGTTGGCGTTTGATAGATCTTGGCTATACGGATCATATACAAGCATAAACAAGCTAACCAAGATCAAACGAACACGAAAAGGTATATTTTGATATTAAAGTTTACGTTTTTATAACGTTTTGCCTTGAAACTTAGAACGAGATTAGATCGGGCGTAAATAAAACGTAAAGTTGTAAACTTGATGTTAGAAACGAACTTAGCAAACTCGCGACTGCTTATGACACGCTTAAAATGAACCCTAAACTTATTATTAAACATTTTGAGCTTAAAGGTCCAAACTTTATTCGATTTCGAGCCAAATCTTATCTAACAATGACCGTAGGAATGATCACAGGTTTGGGTTGTATCATATCCCTGAGTTTCGCGATAAAACGGAGTTGATTATGGAGGTTAAAGTCACACAGCGGATGCATACACCTACACAAGCAACAAGCCTACACTATTAACAATAAGCTACACAGAAAACAACATGCATACACAACTGTAGTCGCCCCTACACAGTAAAAAACTAATTACACAGCAAACTCATTAACCCTACAGAGAAAAAAAACTGCAAAGTCGCTGCTGTTAACTTCGCCCCCAGTAAGTTCGCCCTGCATGTTCGCCAGGCTAAGTTCGCCGGACTTTAAGTTCGCTGGACACAAGTTCGCCTACACTTAAGTTCGCCCCTGATAAGTTCGTTTAATGCTAACTTCGCCTAAGGCTAAGTTCGCTTAATGTTTAACTTCTCCAAGTTAAGTTTGCCTAAAGCTAAGTTCGCTACTGGTTAAGTTCGCTTACTCGTATGTTCGCTTACATTATGACCGCTTGCGAATTTAGGAGAGTTAAAATGATAAATTAAAATCCTAATGGAAAATGCGTTAAGACAGTTAATGAAAATAAATTTTTTCCAAGCTGACCTGGCAGCTTAACCCCAGCTAGGGGCTCTGCCCCTTGGACCCTGCTAGGGGCTGCCACCCCTAGAACCCCGCTGCCAGGGGCGCTGCCCCCGGACCCCCGTTCGTTGTGGGTAATAATTGAACTAGGAAGACAATACAGATAGTGATAGATGATTGATACGTGTAATTGTTATACAGTTAGTCGTGCACAGCTCAAGAAAGGGATTACGATTAACGGCGAACGTAACCACATTCAGGTGAGTTTCTAGCCTCATTTCCTTGTTATGTTTTCGGGGCTGTGTGCATACTCGACGTGATAGTTAATACACCTACCTTAAATGGTAAGTGTATGCCATGTATGATTTATATGTTATCTAAGTATGTATAATTTGAATGTGAATGAAAGCTTGTTGGTACGTGAACGATCTTCGGATATTGCACGTATCGACAAGGGAGGTATGATGATAGTTGAATGTGTATGTTAGATATATATAACATATGAGTATGTATGAATGATAAAATAAAGTGTATGTATATTTCGGGTATGAAAAGACAGTATGTACGAAGATGAAGAAGTAAGGGACCAGACCCTAATAATATCTGAGATAGAGAAGAAAGGGATCAGACCCTACTAATATCTGAGATAGACAAGAAAGGGATCAAACCCTAATAATATCTGAGATAGACAACGAAAAGAGGGATCGGACCCTAATAATATCTGAGATAGAAAAGGAAGGGATCAGACCATAATAATATATGAGATAGAATGGACAGTAATTATAAAGTATAAAAGTAATAAAGTATGTACGTATGTATGAAAGTATGAAATAAAAGTAAATTAGTGAAGTAATTATTATGTATCTTCGGATGCATGATTGAAGGTAAGTGAATGTATTGTTTGATGTATGATTAACTAGAACTCACTCAACGTAACTGACTTTTAGTATGCACGCAGGTGAGTAGGATGTGACGGCTAGTGTGAGCGGGACACATGGCAGAAGAATAAGAGTCTGGCATCTGAAGACATGTTATGTTTTATAAGTTATGTTTGATTTTGAAAGACAAGAGGAATGTTTTAAGACATGTTTACGATTTGATATGGGATGTTTTATGAAATATTTATATTCCGCGTAAAGTTTTAAATTAACTCTGATATTTAGAACTGTGTTTATGAGTAAATCCAACGTCCAAATGTGAGGCACCGGTAACAGGGCCTTACAAAAATCAATAGATTATCGAATCGATCTTTCTAATGTAGGTATTCAGAATTCAAATGTAGGTATTCGAACATTAAAATTGCCTAAGAAATCAATTATTTGATCCACAAAGAATAGAGAAAACAAGGACCGAGACCCTAATCTTTCACTCAATTATTGCTTTAATCTTCGCCTGTGATACCACAAAACCCTTTTGTTCAACCAATGATAACCAATTTTTACCTAATGTCTAGAATTTAACACTTTTTATTTGAACAAAATTAACCCTCCATTTAACACACTCAATATAGTACCTAAATTATTATCTTAATGGCACTCTAGTGAACTGCATCTTAATACAAATAAGAACGTACGCATTATTTAGTTTATATCTTACTTTTATTGAAAAAAACCACAAATTATCCTACATACCTTGATTTTATGTGTAGGTTCGTTCACTGTAATAGCTAAAAACCCCAATTGTGATTCAAAACAATACCAATCACTTGAAAGGATGGAAGATTGCTTCTTATACACAAGAAATCGGAATCACTTTGTGTTGATTTCGTCGATTTTTTGTATCAATCTCATATGGAGTGTCAGATTTAGTGCAGAGTTATGTAGAGAGTTTGGGAGTGAAACAAGGGTTTGCATATGTTACCTATTCTATCTCTATACCATTCTGACAACTTTACCCTTTTAAGTCTAAAAAATATCTGATCAAATATTCAAAGTATTTACAAAATTGCCATCATGTGTTTTAAACCATTGATTTGTGTATTCAATGGTTGAGATTTACTTCTCGCGCTTCTCGCTCTTATATAATTTCTCGCATGATTCATCCCCTATATATATATATAATAAGATATATCGGGTACATCGGGTATATAATCGGGTAAATAAGTTTACGTTATCGGGTAATCGGGTCGGGTAATAGGGTATATTAGAAATCCCAAACCCGTCCCAAACCCGCGAACAATTTTAAAACTAATCCCAAACCCTAATGGTTCGGGTATTACCCGTCCCATTTATGTCGGGTTTCGGGTTTTCCGATCGGGTTCGGGTTTCATTGCCATCAGGATCTGAAGTCAGACGCTCCCTAACCGTTGGATTGAAATTAATCCAAAATCCTGTCTCATCTTCAGTCTTCCGACAACATGTTCCACGTGGACCACATTTGGCGGGGTGTTCCCCTGCGGTTTGACTCGCCTGAAAACAGAGAGGGTGATGTTCGTATTGTCGAAGAAGCAAGCAATAATCGGAAAAATGTAGAGTAACATCAACTAAACTGTATAGTTGTTTTAATATTCCTTTCGTAGACTTTAATTCAAATAAACAATGTTTATGGTTGAAGTAACTCTCTCCCGTGTCTGACGCCTCGAATAAAACTAGCCTTCATTTCTTTCTTTGATCCATTTATAACGTTTCCTACTTTTTGGTTCTTCACCTCTCTCTTTTGTTGGATTTCCTTTCATTATTATTATTATTCACGTAAGTCTTCTTGTTCATAATTGTTTGTTTCTCCTTGGATTTTATTTTCTTTTGGGAAACTTTTGCATTCAAGGTATCTATAACTCTTGATATTTATAGTTTTTATGATCTTTGATACCTTCTGTTTTTTTTTTATCGAAAAAGACTCTTTTCAATCCTCCATAACCTGTTTTTTTGACCCGAACTAAATTTGATAGTTTTTACAAAACGACTTGTTTTGACCTGTTAGCCGACTCCAAACCTGTTTTGATCATAACAAAATTGATACTTTTATAAAAAAACAAATTGGTTTGACCCAAACCTGTTAATCCACTACTAACCCAAACCAGTATTGATCCGAACAAAAAGTGTTACTTTGAAAAAAAAGTATTCGATTTGACCCGTTAGTTGACCCAGGCCTGTTTGGACCTGAACAAATTGATTTTTATTTTAAAATGACGCGCTGTGACCCAAACCTGCTTGACCAATTAGTGTTTTGATCCATTAGCTGACCCGAAACTGTTTTGATCTTAAACAAAACTGATACTTTTTCAGAACGACGTGTTTTGACCTGTTAGCTGTTTTGACTCGTTAGTTGACCCAAAACCTGGGTTGACACATTTGCGAGGCTTAAATTTGTTCCCATGGTGCTTGTAATTGATACAGTGTGCATTTCCATATCTTGTTCTTTTAGCATCTCATGCCATGTTTTATTCTTAACCTTATGCATTTGGAAAGAAACGCATTTATGAAGGTCTTTAATTTAATTTACATAAAGCATCAACTCATACGCGCTTTCTTGCTTCGTATAGGTTCAAGTGAACAAAAAACTCAGAAAAAGGTTAAAGAAAAGACTCAGCCTTTGCAAGCGAAATAAGATTTAGACTATCTACATAATGTTCTAAAGTTATAAACTGGTTAGACAAGAATGGTACATAAAGACCAAGATCTAGTCAAACATGGCACAAATTTGCCTAGTTATCTTCTTCGGTGCGAGGGTAAAACTGGAAACACCCTTGAAAAAACTATTAACTTTGGAGTTCTTGATTGGAACCGTATAGAAAAATGGAAGTCAAACACAAAAGTCAAACTGGAAACCGGGCCGGGTAGATTATATTCATCTGTAAACAAAAAACACTCTCAGTCAGATGATCGACAGCCATCGAACGGTTCTTTCAACTCATCTCTCAGTAAAAAGTTCAACATTACCCTTGAGAAACTTTCCAAAAGTTTTACCATCAAAACAAGTTCAACATATAAACATTTGAAGTCTGGGCTGGTAACTTATAAATTTTCACAAGATTCCCACAATTCAAAAGCTCATGAGATGGAACCGAGTGATGGAATCCCGCGTAATGTGAAAGCTCTTCTAAAGCTTACAATGAATAATGAAATCCCGTGTAACGTGAAAGCGCTTCTAAAGCTAACAATGAATCATGAAATCCCGTGTAACGTGAAAGCTCTTCTAAAGCTTACGATGAATAATGGAATCCCGTCTTTTAAACTTATGGAAGAAAACTGCAGCAACATGTTAACTGCTGATCTAAAAAAGTTACCATCTGGGAAAGATGATACAAGCTTGACTTACACGTTCTGTTCGGTTCATAATATTAATAAAAAGAACGAACTTTGGAAGAATCAAGATTTGTTAAAAGATTCTGCATTCGATTACAACATTGTTGGAAACATGAAGATTTCAAGTTCATATCATGCTGAATTTAGCGGGTTAGAAAGGGATTTGTTTGTAGTGAGAGAAGCTGTTTTGTACGGTCCAGATCGCACCAAAAGCTTGGAGCTTGCGGGTATTATTGTGAAGAACATAAGTAAGGAAAATAATGGTGGTTTAGGGAGGTCAAAGAGCACAGTGGTTATTATTCCTGGTGGAAGTCATAGTTTACCGAATAATGGTCAACCGTCTTCGTTGATTGACAGGTGGCGGTCGGGTGGAATATGTGATTGTGGCGGTTGGGATGTCGGTTGTGAGTTGGGAGTTCTTACTAATCAGAACGAAATAAGTGAAGTTTCAAGTCCGTCTACATTGGATTGTCTTGATCTTTGTTACCAGGTAAGTGATCGTGTTTCCATTTTGTGTAATGTATCTTTTTTGGGTCGATTTGGTTGTGGTTTATCTTTAAACGGGTTGAACTAAAATAAGTTTGACTGTCCCCGTAGTGTAGCTCAGTTGGTTAAGGGGGCGTAAAACTTGGAACAATAAAATAAGTTTGACTAATTGGGAAAAGGGTAAAATCAAATAAAGTTTGACTGATCAGGAAACGGGTCAAATTCATGAAAGTTTGACTGATCAGGAAACGGGTCAAATCTATAAGTTTGACTAATCGGGAAAATGGGTCAAATCAGATAAGTTTTACTAACCGGAAAACGAGTCTACTCAGGAAAACAGGTCAAACCACACAAGTTTGACTAATTGTGAAAGTGCGTCAAATCAACCTAGTTTTTTTCCTAATTAGGATACGGGTCAAGTGAGTTAAACGGGTAATTTATATGATATTAAGTGTAAAGTTGCTTGCTTGCAGGGAAAACACAAGAAACATGCTTTTAGGTTGGCTGCACTTGAGAATGGATTTTACTCACTTGAATACAATGCATCATCAATGTCATCCTTACAAGCATTCTCCATTTGTGTTGCAGTTATAAGTAGCCAAAATCTAACTCACATATTCCAAGTTAATCATCTTCAAGATGCTAATAACTTTATTAAAGCAATAATGACAAGACATCGAAAAGTCAAAAGTCAAACCCTTGTACATCCACCCGTCTCACAGATTACGAGTGTATAGCGTTATATTTTCTTTTATCGCATTTGGTTAAACTTGTTATGTTTAGAAATTGAATTTATAGAGTATGTGCATCCAACAAAATAGTACTAGCAACAAATGTATAGGCTTCGTTTGTTCCTTAACGAAACCTACCAATAGATTTCAACTTGCGAATGACACATGAGAAAATCAATTATACAACATATCTCATACAAGTTTCTGGCATGGCTTTATAGGTATAACAACGCATCCAAGATAAATAAACGCATATGAACACAATCTCAAACAAGTTTTATAATAGCCGACAACATTAATTTCAAAGCATGCATCAAAACACAAACTGCATATGTTTCCTTTCCAACACGGGCCAAGTGAGTTACTAGACCGAAAACAAAAACAACTTATTCTTAAAACCAACTACTATCAGATCGAAACAGTCTCTAAGCTTCACAATCAACATAAGAAGCATGATGAACACAAATAAACCACCGACCATCAATCTTCTCAAAAACATTAGTCGCATACTGTTTCCCCCAACTTTTACCACTCGTTTTCACCATCTCAACACACCGAACAAACCCCATATCACCTCTAACATAAACCTGAACATCCTTCACTTCAATTAATAAAGGAAATTCATAATCCGCCCACACGTATTCCCAACTTCCCATCACAAGGTCATATCCCGATATGCCACTCACACCTGGATGCACAACACATGCATTTTCACTTTTTGACCATAATGCTTGCATTGCAGCTAGATCACCGTTTCTAAACGAGTTGTAAAAGCGTGTATTTGCTGCTAAAACCGTGGTTTTGTTGTCCTCTTGTATGAGTTTAAGGTTGTCACGGATTTTGGCTGCTTGGCTGTAGTTTTCTTGTTGAATCGCGGTTTGTAGTTCCTGTTCTAGGGTATTGAAGAGGTAGGTCCCAGCAGGGCTCAGTTGGTCCCGCATGACTCACCTTGAACAGGGATGTCTGCGCAAAGACCATCTACTCCCGCAGGACCCACCATGCTCAGAGAAGCCTACGCGCAGTATGCAAGCTGCATACGCAGGGAAAAGCCTCCCAATGGTAAAGTAACCCGCCTGTTCCCGCAGTTGCGGATACAAGCCATCAGGGAAGGCTACCCGCACAGCATAGCTACACGCATAAGGCTTAACACTTACAAATATTCAGTGTCACCTGAAAGAATGAGCAAAGGCGGGAGGGGGAAAACTCCCGCCAAAATGGGCCAGTCCGTATGATGGAGGATCTTTTGCGTGATACCTGACGAGGTAAAGACAAAAGATCTGACCAAGAATGCGACAGCTCACTGACAGCAGCGTGGCAGACAGCACGCCACAGCACTGTGACCAATAGCCGCCGCCTGCCCACCAACTCCTGCCAGACCACGTGCCTAGCCTGCAGTTGGTAGAAGACGAAGAGTGCACGGCACGCCTGCTCTGTGTCAGCCGCTACCTATCCACCACTCACAGGTAGGGCACGTGCATAGGTTACAGTTGGTAGCGTGTTGGGCCGGCTAAACCCCTTGGAAACCCACCTTCGGCTATAAAAGACAGCAAATGGTATTATCATTTCATCATCTACTATCTCGTATAACTTACTTGATAACTGCTCTAATAGTATTCATATACTTTTATATTCAAAGAGCAATATAGACTGATTCTCACGCCGGAGGGTGGTCACAAGGAGGAACCCCCCCCTTCTCAGTGACGAGCTTACGGTGTCTGTTTTGCAGGTTCCCTGAAGTACAACTTACTCTGCTGGATCTAACCTTCGTGGGAAACATTACTTAGCCCCCAGATTACCTATAATCTGCCCGGGGTCACTTAGTGTTTCTTCATTGGCGCCATCCGTGCATAAAGCTAGAACTACATCTTTCTCCAGTTTTTCAAAACTTCCAAGATGACTAGAGAAATTCCGGTAACCACAACCCCAGCCACTGGGGTAAACACCGGCAACACAATGTTTACAAACACTACCCCAGCCACCCAAGCTGGGGCAAGTGAAGTACATTTTACGAACACTACCCCAGTCACTCATGTAGGGGCAAGTGGAGTAAATATTCCACTGGGATTCACTGATGCCCAGCTGGAAAAACGAACTCGAGCCCCTCGCCAAACACTTGATCAAGTGAAGGCATGGGCCGAGGCACGTCAAAGAGAATTTCAGGCTGAATTGGACGAACGCTTGCGTTCAGTCCAACAAGCTGAGGAATTCGGTAGTACTCGCCAGCACCTCAACATGAATAGTGAGTACGAGTACTCAGACGCCGAGAGGGAAGACTCCGACACCGACGCGAACCCTCGCCATAGGGCGAAAGGGAAGCGTAAGGAAACGGATCCCCAGCCAAAAAGGAATTTTGGGGAAGCATTCCAACCAGTCACGGAAAAAAGCTCGCGTGACTTCTCCAAGGCCTTTAGACCTACTGCCACAAACGCAGGAAGGTCAAAATTTGCAAGGGACATTGCAGAAGCAATCGCCCCGAGGAGTGCCAAACAAATGTCCAATATTGGCACATACGATGGTATATCCGACCCAGATGACCATCTGAACAGGTTCATTGCGGGGGCAACCGTCAGTAACTGGACGGAACCCACGTGGTGCTACATGTTCCAGATGACTCTGGTAGGAGCAGCCAGAGCATGGTTCGACCGTTTACCGGTCCACCACATTTATGACTGGGCAGACTTCCAGAACAAGTTCAGTCAACAGTTTAGTCAACAGAGGAAGCACACTGAGGAGCAGTGGACGATCCTCAACTGTGTGAGAGAAGAGGATGAATCCTTACTGGACTTCATCACCCGCTTCAACTCCAAGAAGCTGAGTCTGGGCAACATCAGTGAAGACCTCGTTCGCGCCGCTTTCATTCAGGGCGCTGAATACCCAGAACTCATCCGCACTCTGACGGGTAAAGACGGCATGCCATCCACGTGGGATGCCATAATGACGGCAGCCAAACGCTTTGCCGAAACGGAGAAACAGCTGGGAAGAGATCTCCCCCAGAATACAAACCTCTACACGCAGAGGACAAGGGAGAACAATGTGAGAACCGCCCGGCTAAACAAAAAGAGGCGGCAAGGTATTTGGCAGTCAAGGATAAACTTTGACACCCCCTCAAGCTCTCGCCCTCTGGTTGGCGGAAGGGACAACACGCACCCTTCGAACCGGAAAAACCGTTGGACGCCACTCACCAAGAGCGTCACGGAGATATTTGCCACGGAAAAACTGCCATGGCCAAAAGCCCCAGCGATCCGACAGAAACCCAATGCGGATCAAAGCAAGTCTTGTGACTTCCATGGGACAAAGGGCCATAGCACTGAGGAGTGCACATCCTTGAGGGACATCGTCGAGACATTTGTCAAGGATGGGAGGCTCGCACACCTCGTGGCATCTATCAAGAAGGGAGGAAGGAACGACAACAGGTACAGGGGTAACGGACGAAAGCCCGTCGACATTAGCATCAACATGGTCCAGGGTAAGGTCAGAGGAAGAAAGAGACCGATAACCGAACCATGCGCATGGAAGGAAGCAGAAGTGCGCTTCCCGCGAGTGCCGGGAGGCCCAAACAAAGAAGGCCCCATTGTCATTAAAAGCCAGCTGGGGCACTACATCACCTCCCGCACCCTCGTTGACAATGGCGCATCGTCGACAGTGATGTACAGGCAGTTCTTCGACAAGCTCGACGATGAAGACAAGGAACGCCTGGAGACGGTCTACGCTTCAATGGAAAGGTTTGACGGCAGCATGAACACTCCCTTGGGCATCCTATCTTTCCCCGTCACTCTCACCGATGGGAATTATTCACGCACGGAGGATGTGGATTTTGTTGTAATGAAAAAACCACATCATACGTATGACATCCTATTCGGGAGAGACGGGATGGCAAGATTCAACGCCGTGGTATCCTCAGTCCACGGCATGATGGGATGGCCAACAACTGAAGGCGTAGCGATGATCACGGGCATTCCCCAGGTATGCATCGCATCTGTCTCCTCTAAACCCAAACCGAAGATGGCCAAACAAACCATCACTGAACCTGAACAGTGGGCATTCAATGGGAAATATCCCGATCAGGCCGTTACCATTGGCCCGACAATTGTTGATCCAACACGCACCTTACTCAAGCGCTTACTGCAGCGAAACGCAGACATCTTCGCGTGGACACCAGCCGACATGACTGGTGTACCCCGGAGTAAGGCAGAGCATAAGCTCAAATGCGATCCGGCCGTTACGCCGATCGTACAAAAGCGCAGAGTAATGGGGCCCGAGCAAACCAACGCGTGCAGAACCCAAGTCAAGGAACTCCTTGATGCGGGCATCGTGCGCGTTAGCAAATATCAAACGTGGGTTGCAAATCCCGTAATGGTACCGAAGAATAACAAACAATGGCGCATGTGCATAGATTTCAAAGATTTGAATAAAGCATGCCCCAAAGATTGTTATCCGTTGCCAGAAATTGATCTCAAGGTGGATTCGGTGGCACCATTTCGCCTTAAATGCTTCTTGGATGCGTATAAGGGGTACCATCAAATCCACATGGCTGTAGATGACCAGGACAAAACCGCCTTTCGGACGCCCGATGGCACATTTTGTTATAAAATGATGCCATTCGGACTTAAGAACGCGGGATCCACGTACCAACGACTAATGGACAAAGAGTTTCACGCCCAAATTGGGAGAAACTTGGAAGTCTATATGGATGATTTGGTCATCAAAAGCCCCGAGCCAGAGGCGATGTTGAAAGACATTGAGGAAACTTTCAACACACTTAGAAAGATAAACATGAAGCTCAACCCGAGCAAGTGTTCATTTGGGGTGGAAGAAGGGAAGTTCTTGGGAGTCATTATTACTAAAGATGGCTTCAGAGCGAACCCTGAAAAGGTCGAAGCCATTGTCAAAATGGAATCACCTACCACCATAAAACAGGCTCAAACACTGAATGGACGACTAGTCGCGCTTAACCGCTTTTTGGCAAACCATGCGGATAGGTCGTTCCCATTTGTGTCAACGCTAAGAAATTGTTTAAAGAAAACGCACTTCCGCTGGACACCAGAAGCGGAAGCAGCTTTTCAGGAGATTCGATCACGCCTGATCGAACTCCCAACACTCACAGCACCACAAGCGGGGGAGGAGTTAATCCTATACCTCTCCGCAACAGATAGAGCAACCGGGGCAGTCCTGCTTGTAGAACGAAAAGGCATCCAGATGCCAATCTATTATGTTAGCCGCGTGCTGGCAGACGCGGAAACCCGGTACTCTACCCTGGAAAAACTGGTCTTGGCACTTATTCACGCTTCACGCAGGTTGAGACGATATTTCCAGGGTCACCCAATCACTATTCTCACCAACTTCAAACTCTCAAATGTTCTAGGCAAACCCGAGTTATCGGGACGTCTAGCCAAGTGGGCAATTGAATTGGGAGAATATGCGATTCAATACAAGCCGAGACCAGCCATTAAAGGCCAGGTCCTGGCTGATTTTATTGCAGAAGTCCCCGCTTCACGGGAGAAAGAGTGCCAGGAGGAGGTTCAACCCTCCCCAGCACACGAAATCAATGAGGTCTGGCGACTCTACACTGATGGAGCAGCTAGTAACGAGGGTTCAGGCGCAGGGTTAAAATTAACAAATCCAGCAGGCCAGGAATATACTTATGCTATTCGGCTGGATTTTCCAAGTACAAATAACGAGGCTGAATATGAAGCATTCCTGGCCGGATTGAGGATTGCGCGTAAAATGGGTGTAAAAAATTTGGAAGCCCATGTAGATTCCATGCTAGTGGCAAACCAAATAAACGGGACGTACACGGCTGTGAACGACACAATGGCCCTGTACCTTGCCCAGGCCAAAGCCATCATGCGCGATTTTAATGATTGTAAAGTGATACACGTCAAGCGCAGCGAAAACAAATCTGCGGATGCGTTAAGCAAGCTTGCATCACTGGCCTTCACCCACTTGGGAAAGGACATCCGCGTGGAACTCCTCGAAACACCATCAGTCCCGCACAAGGAAATTTGTGTCATCCAAACCGGTACAGAAACATGGATGACCCCAATAATAAAATACCTTGAAGCAGGAACGTTACCAGAGTCGAAGTCACAGGCAAGAAAACTACGCTGTAAAGCACTGAATTATCAGCTGGTCAATGACACCCTTTACAGACGTAACTTTCTTGGCCCATTGTTAAGATGCGTGGACAACCAAGATGCTGACTACCTCCTAAGGGAGGTTCACGAAGGCATCTGTGGAGTACACGCAGGCCCCCGCGCTGTGGTAGCCAAGCTAAACAACGCGGGATACTTCTGGCCGGGGATGCATATGGACGCGTTGGCATACATCAGAAAATGCAGATCTTGCCAGCTTTACGCACCCAACACGCATCGCCCGAAAAATGAACTTGTTCCTGTCACTTCCTCGTGGCCATTTCAGAAGTGGGCCATTGACGTGACAGGCCCATTTCCAACAGCAGCTGGGAATGTTCAGTTCCTAGTGGTAGCCATTGACTACTTCACCAAATGGATAGAAGCGAAACCTTTAGCCCAAACAACCGCAAAGCATATCAAAAAAATTATTTGGGAATTTATTATTTGTCGTTTTGGACTTCCACAGAATTTGGTAAGCGACAATGGCACCAACTTTGCTGACAAGAAGCTACAGCAGTGGCTGAAAGAACTTCAAATCACCCACACCTTTACCTCAGTGGCACACCCGCAAGGTAACGGTGAGGTGGAAAGAGCAAATAAGAGCATCGTCGAAGGCATAAAGAGAAGACTCTTGGAACATAGATCCGGTTGGGTGGACGAGCTTCCACACGTCCTTTGGGCAAACAGAACGCTGAAGAAGACCAGTACGGGAGAAACCCCGTTCAGTCTCACTTATGGCACTGAAGCCATGATCCCAGTCGAAATCGGTTTACCCTCACCAAGGGTCTTAATCCAACCAGAAGACAATGATGCGGAAAGACGGTTAGACCTTATGCTAACCGAAGAGCGCAGAGACTTAGCCGCCGTGCGTGAAGAAAACTACAAACGACAAATGCAAAAATACTACAACACGCGGGTAAAACTCTGCAACTTCAAGGAAGAATACATACTGCGTAACAACGAGGCTTCGAACCAACAACGCCCAGGAAAGTTGGCCCCGATTTGGGAAGGGCCATACATTATCAAAGAAGTTCTGGGAAAGGGCGCGTACCGGCTCGAAAGGCTCGATGGCACTCCCATCCCTAGAACATGGAATGGAGCTCAATTACGCAAATGTTATATGTAGATCAATTCCAACTTGTAAAGAAAAGGCCTAGAGCCACTTCTAATGGAAATGATTCTCCTTTCATGATGTATTAATAGCTTGTAACCTATGAACTTCCCTTACGGGAAGAAGTAGTTGCGTGTGGAAGGCGGCAATACCCGCATAAACACAACGCCAAAATGTTAAAAAGTTCTAAGGAAAACCTACACGCAGGTCAGATGTAGGTAAAGTTTAGCCATCCTTGTAAGTGCAAGTGACGGTCTTACCCGCACAATCACGAACAAGGAAGCCAAACTTAACTTACCGTCTACCACGTTAAAAGGTTAACTTATGAACACTTAAAAAAGGATAAGAAAAACCTACACGCAGGTCAGATATAGGTCTAAAGTTAAAGCCATCCTACTAAGTGCAAGTGACGGTTACACCCGCACAATCACGAAAGAGGGAGCGAAAACTTTAGTCCATTATCAACCACGTTCAAAGGTTTAACTTAATGCCTTAGAAATTTCGAAAAGGAAAACCTACACGCAGGTCAGATAGAGGGTAAAGATTAGCCATCCTACCAAGTGCAAGTGACGGTTTTACCCGCACAATCACGAAGGAGGAGGCGAAACTTTAACCCATCATCAACCACGTCCAAAGGTTCTTATTCTAAACACTTGGGAAATTGCTAATTTAAACTAAGTATGCAAGTCATAAGTTTATAAAGCAAAGAACCCAAGGAAGGAAATAACAATCTTATACGCAAAGAGATTAATATTTCACAATCAATTACAAGAATGGCTGGGTAACTACCCGCCTAAAAGAAATCTATACAAGGCTAAGTCTATCCTAGCAGTGGGAAGGGATCTTCAGGATCAGGCTTCAGGGCCACCTCCGCTTGGACCAGCACCGTCAGAGCGCGGCTGCCCAAGGAAAGCCTTAAGGATGCTTAGCCCATCATCAGCAGCAGCAGCTTCATTCACCTTCTCCACCACTGGATGCGGGAAGGCAGCGTACTGATTCACAGCTTGGTCATAAGCAGCTTCAGTATTAACATTGAATAAAGGGAAGTTGGAGGGCGGAAAGCCTCTCTCAGCAAACCCTAGACCAAGCAGGAAGCCAGTCTTCTGCCCATCCTCATGAGAAGCGTTGAGGGCTGCGCTCATTGCATCGTCGTAAGAGGTCTCTGAAAGGACCCGACGCACAACCTACAAAAGAAAATTACAAGTTAGAACATTTTCTAATTACGAGCGGAAAGCGTAAAGAAAAAGATAAAGATACCTCAGGCAACGCTTCTCGAAGCAGCCATTGGAGGGTAGCTTGACTTTCTTTGTAAGCACGTTCGGCTCCGCTTTTATCAAGGTTGGCAAGTTGAACTTCCTTGGCGGCAGCTTCTTCGACGCTTTTGAGTTTCCTTTCAGTACGGTCAAGCATCCCCCTCTGGTCAAGGATCTCCTGCAGCTTCTTGGCATCTTCCATTGCCAAGGCGTCATGAGCATGCTGAAGAGCCTTTAATTTGCATTTAAGCTGCTCATTCTCTTCGCGAAGTGGCTCAGCAACAGCTTCAGCCTTGGCAGCCCTCTCAGTTGAGTTTCGCGCAGTCTCCTTGGCCAGCCGAAGCTGTTCATTCACAGCTTGGGCAGCCTTGGAGCGGGCCTCGAGTCGCGCCTGGACTTCAACCTCGAGGGCCTTGAATGCCTTCTCCTTCTCGGCTGCGGCAGCGGCCAACTGCCGGTTCTCCTCCCGAAGAGCCCGCGCTTCAGATACATCTTTGGCGCGAGCTGCTTTTAACTTGTCGTTTTCACGACAAAGCAGCTCGACGCGGGGCTGCGTTCGGGCCTGGAGAACCCGAAGCTCATTGGTTAGCCTACCCTCTTGGTAGCTAGCCATGGCTTCCCCCAACGCACCATGAGGAGCAGCGTGGCGAGCCCAGTCCACGCACTCCACAGGGGTGCGAAGGGTTGTTCCTCGGCGTATGTTCCATCTTGGAACATACACTTCATTGGAATCCGACACTGCAAAAGAAACAAAGGCAGTTAGGAAAAGATGACAAAAATATACAAAGAAAAAAGAACCCTACGTACCTGTAGGGTCAATAACAGGCCGATAGCCGCCAAACCCATCACCTGAACCTAAAGGAAATCCATCCAACAGGTCAGGCAGACGGGAAGGTGGCGTAGATCGGCGGGAAGCCCGGCGCGTACCTGATGGTCCGGCCGTCGGTGCCGGTGGCGCAGGTATAGTGGCAGCCGCCGTGGTAGCCATTGTTGGCGCCGTCTCCTCAGCAACAGTAACCGCCGGCTCCGTGAAAGATGCTGTAAAAATTGCACTCACGGCCGGCGGAGACACCTTCTCAGCTGGAACAGCCTCAGGAAGGCTGGAACCAGCGGAAGCAAGCGTAGACGCCTGGGTCGACGCCTCGGGAAGGCTGACCGAGCCTACCGTCATTGGCGGGGGAATACTTACTCCAACTCCACCCTGGAATGCGTCAACATCCACACCTGCACAAGCAAAAGTGTTAGAAAAATTTATTTGAAACAACAAATCTAGACAAGAATTATGGGGGTACTTACGGGGTTTCTTGAGCTTGAACGCACGGACGAGCGGGGGCGAACCCGATGGAGCCGGCCTCTTGACACCGGTAACCGTCGTCGTCGCTGCCTCCCCGGAGGTAACACCTGCAGCCTCCGGAGCGGTGGTCTCCTCACCACCGGGCTTCCCCGCCACCTCTGCATTATCTGACTCCGAGTCAGATAGGACTACCGGGTCGGCCGTAGAGGCCACCTTCTCCTTGCCTTTCCCGACGGCAGCCTTTTTCTTCCGCACCAGTGGAGGACCTTCTGCGGATTCCTCAGAAGAAGAAATGTCATGAACTCCAGCAGCAGGCACAGCATTGAGAGGTTCAGGGTAGAAGATAGGCTTACCTGGCCGTCGGTGGCTCAGGATCTCTTGGCCTGGCGGGTAAACCTCCACAAACCGACCCGCAGTCTGCTCTAAGATGGGCAACTCGTTCTCGTCCAGAGCACGAGTACCCATCCGCGCAGGACCATCTTCCTCCCGCGGATTCAGGAGCGACTGAAGATCGTTACCCTCTGAAATCAACAAGAAAGTTAGAAAAAATCGTAGTCAGCAAAAAAGAAACAAGACATACCATAAGGGGTAGAGTTCGAACCATATTCAAGGACGATCGGAACCTTATCCGCATTCGCCGCCTTCCACACCCGGCTCATCCCCAGCATCACCATCGCCGACTCCGGAAAACGGAAAACCGGGGACTGGACCCGGGATATCTTCGCGAACCATTCCGCCTCCTCGTAGTTGATGGCGGGAAGGTTCGGAAGCGGCTGGCCATTCTTGAACTTCATGGCAATGGGGATGGCTCGAGCGGATATAAAGAAGAACTCTCTTCTCCATGAGCGAAGACTCCGCTCGGTGGTACAAATCTTTAAACCCTTGATACGGGTTGTAAGAGTGTACCACCCTTGGATGCACCTCCAAGTATAGAAGGTCATCAGGCGGTCAACAAGGGGCTCAAGGCCCAGTATCCGGCACACCCACTCAAAGTGCCGGACCTTGGCAATGGCCATGGGGTGCACCTCTGTCAGGTGCACACCGTGCCTCTCTAGGACACGGTACACAAACTTTGTCAACGGAAACCTAAGGTTCCCGTAGACAAAGAATGCAGCATAAACCCCGATCTTGCCACTAGGGGCATCGTACACAGTATGGTGGGGCTCAGGAAACTCAGGCTCGAGAGACTCGAGCATGAACTTCCTGACGATATACTGGTACAGCTCGACAGGAAGATAACACTGGCATTCGCCAGCAGTCTTCTGATCATCAGCATCGTGAGAAGACATGGTGGAAGAAAGAAGAGATTTCAGAGCAATGCTTTACTGAAAAAGAGAAATTCGCCGGAAATTACTGGAGAAGAAGAGATGAAAGTGGAAAGTGTGAATTGCAAATAACCTTCTCCCCCTTTATATAGCAATCGCAATTAATGCGATGAATTTAATACGGAAGAGAGAGAAATCAAAGGTGCAATGAAACTATGACGCGTGGCAAAAGCAAACTGGCAACAGCTGTCAAAAAGGACGTGTGCCAGAGATTTCGCGGCTACGCGCCCGAAATCCCGTGCCCACGCGCCTGAAAAAGCAACTGGAATGACCACATAATGTCATGTCGCCATAACTTCTGGCACGTCCTGACACAGTCAGAAGAAACCGTCGCACGACGTTTGAGGTATTGGGTTGTTATCCATCCAACTCTTCAAATTTCAAAATTTAAAAATTTGAAGACTAAGGTTCAAAAAAGTAAGCGGGAAAATACCCCTTACCTTGGCAAACAAGTAACCATAAGCTGGGTGTGGGTACAGTGTAAAGGCAAAACCCTTCACATACCTAACACCCGCAGGGAATTGAAGCCAAAATATTTGGCAACCAAGTAACCATAAGACGGGTGCGGGTACAGTGTAAAGGCAAAACCCTTCACATACCTAGCACCCGCAGGGAATGGACGCCAGGAATACCTTGGAAGTAAAGTAACCGTAAGACGGACGCAGGTACAGTGTAAAGGCAAAACCCTTCACATACCTAGCACCCGCTGAGAATTGAAACCAGGAAGGATCTTCTGGGCAATGCTTGTGAAAACGGAAATAATATCCCCGCATTGCGGGAACATCGAGTACTACGTTGTTTGAGGCTCCAAGATGGAATTGGTGGTTTAAACATAATTGATCACTATGTTCAAAAACTACCAGAACCACAGGGAGAATCCGCACAACTAAGACTCAATGCTCCTGACTTGCGAGGAGGTTACAGACCTACCCGCATCATACCCAAAGACCAAGCAGGAAACTCGGGAATTTCTGCAAGTGACAAGGACTTCCGCGGGAAAAACCCCCATGGAAAACCTTACAAAAACCCCTTTTCAAAACCCTTTGCTTAAGTCCAAAAATTCACCTCACTTTATTAGACATTCGTGAGAAGAACATTGGACTGGGGGGACTTGAAGAGGTAGGTCCCAGCAGGGCTCAGTTGGTCCCGCATGACTCACCTTGAACAGGGATGTCTGCGCAAAGACCATCTACTCCCGCAGGACCCACCATGCTCAGAGAAGCCTACGCGCAGTATGCAAGCTGCATACGCAGGGAAAAGCCTCCCAATGGTAAAGTAACCCGCCTGTTCCCGCAGTTGCGGATACAAGCCATCAGGGAAGGCTACCCGCACAGCATAGCTACACGCATAAGGCTTAACACTTACAAATATTCAGTGTCACCTGAAAGAATGAGCAAAGGCGGGAGGGGGAAAACTCCCGCCAAAATGGGCCAGTCCGTATGATGGAGGATCTTTTGCGTGATACCTGACGAGGTAAAGACAAAAGATCTGACCAAGAATGCGACAGCTCACTGACAGCAGCGTGGCAGACAGCACGCCACAGCACTGTGACCAATAGCCGCCGCCTGCCCACCAACTCCTGCCAGACCACGTGCCTAGCCTGCAGTTGGTAGAAGACGAAGAGTGCACGGCACGCCTGCTCTGTGTCAGCCGCTACCTATCCACCACTCACAGGTAGGGCACGTGCATAGGTTACAGTTGGTAGCGTGTTGGGCCGGCTAAACCCCTTGGAAACCCACCTTCGGCTATAAAAGACAGCAAATGGTATTATCATTTCATCATCTACTATCTCGTATAACTTACTTGATAACTGCTCTAATAGTATTCATATACTTTTATATTCAAAGAGCAATATAGACTGATTCTCACGCCGGAGGGTGGTCACAAGGAGGAACCCCCCCCTTCTCAGTGACGAGCTTACGGTGTCTGTTTTGCAGGTTCCCTGAAGTACAACTTACTCTGCTGGACCTAACCTTCGTGGGAAACATTACTTAGCCCCCAGATTACCTATAATCTGCCCGGGGTCACTTAGTGTTTCTTCAGGTATGTTCGTCTAACGTCATGTTTTCGCTGTTTAAGGTTTGTTCTGAATCTTCTCTTTTGATTTTACAATGGTTTAAAAAACATGAAGATGTGCTTCTTAAAGGTACTGCACTGAACCAGTGTGGAATTAGATGAAATGATAATATATTTCATTAATGACGACGTTTGTTAAATAAAATATGACTCGTTTTTTAAGTTTCATCATAGTAGAACTCTTCAAGCTTGATGATGGTTGTATATTTCAATCAAGCTTCCATGAAGACAAATTTGTTATATATTTGTTAAAAAGATTGGTAATTTTTTACAAAATTAGAGTTATAAAACATGTCAAGTTTTTAAAAATAAATGTCCATTCATTCATAGAAATAGAATAATTCATGTATTTTTTTTAATAATTTTATTATAAAAAATGTACTTCTGATAGGTATATATTGAAAGTACCTAAAATTTCATATTTACCTATTTCATTAGATATAATTTATAATATGACAATTATACCCTTCTCTGCATGTTTTAAAGGAAGGATATATATGTCATAAATTTTAAAACGGGTCTATTTGATACTTAAAAAAAGAAAAAATTGCAGGCTAAATATGATATTATATATACCAAATTTTAATGGAGGCATATGAAATCATCCTACAAATTGAATCATCTCATTCATGTGTTTTTTTAATACATTGTTATCACATTAAAAAGTTTTGAAACAACTGTATATTTTTTAATTTGTAACTTCTAAACAAATTAACATAAAAGCAAGCCAGCAAATACCAATAATATAAAGCATAAAACACTTAGGTAGCGTTTGGTACGTAGGAATAAAAAACGGAATGAAATGACCCATTATGATGGAATGAAATATAGTGTGTTTAATTGACCAAAGGAATGGAATGACCCATTACATAGTCCATTCCATTCCCTCTAAAATACCTCAATTTCATTCCATCCATACCCCATTTTTTTTTTCATTCCATTCCCTCCTTCACCCAACACCACCACCACCACCCAACATCATCACCACCACCACCACCACCACCCAACATCAACACCCACCACCACCACCAACCACTGCCGCCATCGCCGTCCACCGCCGCCCAATGCCCACCTCCACCAACCATCACCATCGGTGCCGGCCACCCAACACCGCCAGCCACCTACCACATATATCAACCATCCCCCCACCATCACACATGCCGCTCACCGACACCGCTGTCACTACCACCATCGGCGTTCACCGCCGCCACCACCCACCTCCACAAACCATTGCCTTCTGTGCCAGCCACCCACCACCTCTAGCCGCCCGTCGCATCCATTAATCATCGCTTCACCATCACACACGCCGCCCACCGTCACCGTCACCGTTGCCCACCACCACCTCCACCGTTAACGCCACCGCTCCCACCACCACCACCACCACTCACTACCATTTTAATTTTATTATTTTTTTTTTCTTACCTACCAACAATACAAAGTAATGATTCATTTTATTCCCATGTGGTAACCAAACATTTCATTGGAATGATAATAACCTATTCCATTCAACCACGTCCATTCCATTCCGTCGTCCATTCCATTACCCCATACCAAACAGACCTTTACTAGGAATTCCCTTTTGCTTGCTGATACAAAAACCCAAAAAATGCTCAACCGATTTGATTGCCTACGAGACTGCAAAGAAATATTATTTGTTCCTTTAAAACTATTTATACAAGAACACAGCATGCTGCGAAGATCTTTGTTATTGCACCAGCTCCACTGAAATTAAAAAGAAATAGCATAATATAGTGGAATGAAAAACTGGTTTTCATCTTGAACATTACATATATATAGAGGAGGGTTAACGTACAATAATAGGTTATCGTACATTAGGTACGCGAGACCCTGCACCACCAGATTCTAATTGCAATTAAAACTACACGGTGGCATAATTGTAATTAAATCAAAAAAATACTTCTCGCACAACAGATCGTCATTTGCTGCAAGCCTTCAACCATAATCAAATCATCCACAAAACTAAAGCATAATCAAAATCGATAAACCCATTATCGCTATAGTTTAATAATCTTCAAATTGATCAAAAATTGTTGATTTAATCAATAGAATTGATGTGTAGGAGGCTTTAGAATCATCAATCGATTATGAAATTGCATAATAATACACTTAATTGAGCTATGATTAGGGTTCATGTTTAAACGTTCTGCACAAAAACTTTAAACGTTCTGGACTTTTTGTACAGAACTTCTAAATTTTTTGTCTAGAACTTCTAAAGTAAAAAGTTTAGACCAAAATGAAGAAAAAGTTTAAACGTTCTGACAAAAAATGAACAAAAAGTTTAAACGTTTAACTAATACGTTCTGATCAAAACTACAAATTTAAACGTTCTAACCAAACCGAACACCTTAAAACGTTCAAGTTTAGATGTTATGTACCAAAACTTTAGAAGTTCTAACAAAAGGTTTAGAAGTTCTATACAAAAAACTTTAGAAGTTCTGTACAAAAACTTTATACGTTCTGTTTAAACGTTCAGAACAAAAATCAATTAAACTTTAAAAGTTCAGTACAAAAAGTTTATACGTTCTGTTTATACGTTTTAGGTTAATGTTAATACGTTCAATGTTAAAACCCAGAACTCAAACTCAAAATTGATAACTGAAACTTCAAATTGATGATTAATTGGATCAATTTCAAAGTTTAATTGATCAATTAGTTCATCAATTTCAATTTCAAATGATCAATTTGATAAACTAACCTGTGAACAACTCGTGACGGAGGAAGATGGTGTTCACGACGGTAACGTCGATGGTCACGACGGTGAATACAATCGTTGGACGGTGACGAATTGATGAACGGTGATAGTGAAGGCGGACGAAATCGATGGGAGCAGTGGATCATAGTTGATGAAATTTACAATATTGCCATCGCGTGATTTTGAAATCAACAGTGTAGGAACTCGCGTACGTAATGTATGATTAGGGATTATTGTATTGGATCTTTTATCTATCTATATATATATATATATATATATATAGATTATATATATATATAGATTATATATATATATATATATATATATCTACAAAGAACAAACATAAGCTTACCTGCAATGACCCAAAATGAATATATATTTCAACCAGGTAACTTAACTTTAAGATTTTATAAACATTAGCACACCAATTAATTAATTAGTTATTAACAAACAGATCTTAAGAAATCAAAGTGGTACCGTGTAACGAAATGCAAGTAAAACATAAGTACAAAAAGCAGGCAATAAAGCTTACTTTGTTGATGATAGAGATTGGTTGGATAATCCGAGTTGATAGCTCCATGAAGAATATGATTGAATTTGATTTCAACTGAGTAGTTGGTAGTTAGTAATAAAGAAAGAATGAATAAGCAGTTGCCACAAATTTTAGGGTTTGTAGCAAAATCCAAATATAAAAAATATCGAGAAAAAAACAAGAAAGGTGGACCAATGGGGTGTCGTCGGTTGGTAAAACTCAACCATTGTTAATCCCGACCTTGAGGCAGCGAGTTTTTGCAAATTTGGTCGGTTTCGTCACGTTGTTACGTTACCGGGACTAAAACAAATTTTTTGTTTCTTTATGTTCTTTACGGTACTGGAACTAAAACAAAAGGTAATGAGCCTACGCGAATTCGGTTGATTTCCGGCGTGTTTGTTATGATACCAGAGCTAAAACAAATAAAATGACATTTGGTCGTTTTCATTACCTTTGTTATGTACTAGAACTTAATAAAAAAAACTGAAGTGGTTACAAGAGACTGGTGCCATGTGGACCAATCAAGATCCAGCGACACCAAACCTACTAATTGTTAAATATAATAATTAACTAGTTTGTGCTAGAATAGTTTGTAAATAAAATCAAACTAATGTGAAATCAGTCCCAGTTTTAGATAGAAATTGAAATCTATCATTACGGTATAAGGCTTAACCTAACAGTCACGCCACCACCGTTGATGACACCGCCCAGTCACCCACAACTCGCCTGTGCCCTCAACCCTAACTTCTAAACCGTCAACCACCCTCACCTCTAAGCCCTAAACTGTCAACCAAACCGTTGGACCACCACACGGCCATGGAATGTATGAATCTAAAACCTGCCAAACTGACCGACTTGTTTTGGTTTTGACGGTTAATCAGTCTCACATGTCTATCAACACCCCTTGATACGATTTGATCAGTTTCAAGGCAATACTAAAGATGGAACAAAATGTCTCATAGGTCTATCAACGCCCCTTATACGATTTGATCGGTTTCAAGGCAATACTAAAAATGGAACAAAATGCATAGGAACGCAACACCACTGTCTCGCCATACGAGAATAAAATCAAAGGAGAGAAAAAAAAAGTAAAAAACACTTGTCAAAATAACACTCAAAAGATGCATAATCAAACATATAATCCATGGCCTAAAATCATCCTTTTTGTCCTTCCAAAACAAAAAACCAGATTTAAAAAAAGAAGATCATCACTTGGCCATCATAACCTTAACAAACTCCTCATAGTTGATTTGACCGTCCCCGTCCACATCAGCTTCCCTGATCATTTCATCAACTTCTTCATCAGTTAGCTTTTCACCAAGATTTGTCATCACATGACGAAGCTCAGCAGCAGAAATGAACCCGTTCTGATCCTTATCAAAAACTCTAAACGCTTCCTTCAGTTCTTCCTCTGAGTCGGTATCCTTCATCTTTCTAGCCATTAGATTTAAAAACTCCGGAAAATCAATGGTTCCGTTTCCATCAGCATCAACTTCATTTATCATGTCCTGCAATTCAGCTTCGGTTGGATTCTGCCCTAATGATCTCATCACAGTTCCAAGCTCCTTTGTCGTGATGCAACCTTTAATAAATCCACATAATTATTATTTTATTTCATGTCACCATTTAAATTAAAACATATAACAGATAGTTCATCATCGGTAACTTGGTAACCTGTAAAAGACCGAAATTTCATAACATTGGAAAATATATAATTAAAGTTGAGACGTTGAGTGACTTTAATGAAACAGTTAGAAAACTTAGTTACTGATGCCTGATGGTGATTTTTTCCCTTTTATGTAACAAAATAATTAAATATTTTGTTTGCGTGTTTTACCAATGAAGTGAAACTGTTTCTAAATTTACTTGGTTAAACTTGTACGATAAGCTTAACAGACAATTAGAATATAGAAGCAGCAATATGGACATGCAGAAACAGATATTTTGTAGGGCCCATAAACTTCATTGTCCTGTCCTTTAACGTTTATAAATAATTAATGTGTTAAGTATGATTATGGGAACAACTTCACTACAATGATAATATGAATCTTAATAAAACGCTTTAAGAGGTTGTATAAACTAAAGTTAGTCTTTACACAAATTTCAGCCAGTTTGACCCGTTTCCTTTTCAGCTAAATATCTTTTTTGACCCGCTTTAACATTAAGTACGTTTCGTTGTAACACAATGTGCTCATTTTGAGCGCTCTCCATGATTCCCAACCCTTTATGAAAATTAGATAAACTCAACAAAACTTATTGTAATGCAGATTATTTGATAAACAGACAAGGAGGTTATTAAATTAAAGTGCAAATAGATATAATTGGGTTTATAGTATTGGCTATTACTAATATTACAGTCCACAGAAACATACTATGTAAGACATCAATTAACGTCAAAAAAGCTAGGAAAGAGTACTTATTCTTTGATTATGCATCAAACAATTATAATTATATTGATAAAACAATTAAATATAAACTCATTTAACCAATAGCATGTGTTTATCATTATCATTCTCTTGTAGACCAAACTTTAACACAAGTATTAATAAGAACATGGCAACGCCAAAACAGTTTACTTCTATCTCTGTCAACTTTGATCTTGTTTCATGAAAAGAGCATTTAAAGGCCTATGTTACCACTTAATGTCGATTAGTATTCCTGAGATGCATCACTCAGTTACACACACAATAAGAAAACATAACTCATGCATAGACCTATTTTATATTCTCAAAATCACATTCACATCAAATCCAACAAAATCACTTTCAGATTCGTAACGAAATAAACAGATAATGATTCAAATCAGATCAACCGCAGATTCACTCATAAATCAACATAATGAAAGCTAAAATTTAACTAAAACATTAAGTAGCATACACGTAAACACGATTACAAACACCAATCCGTCAATAGTGAAGCGGCCAACGAAAAGAAGATAGATCACATCACATTGATTGTTGATTTCAAAACTATGTCTAATTATCTGATCAAGTATTAACTAAAAGAATAAAAGAGATCAAACAAAATGTCTCTACTACATCCTGAGATGCATTGTTCAGTTAGACACACCAAAACAAAACATAGCTCATGGACAGACGTAAATTTCATCTGATTTATCTGATTATCATGTATCTTCTCACTTCCTCTCCTATATCCTCAAAATCACATACGCATTGAATCCAACAAAATCACCTCCACTCGTAACAAAATTGTAGAAGCAAACAACCGTTCATATCAGATCAAACAGAAATTCACTCATAAATCAACATAACGAAAGCTAAATTTAAACTAAATCGTGAAGCCGCGTACAAACAAACACGATTACAAACCGAAAGAAGATAGATCACATCACATTGATTATTGATTTCAAAACTATGTTCAATGACCTGATCAACTATTAACTAAAAGAATCAAAGATATCAGGAAAAATGCCTCAGTCACATCCTCAACATGAGACCTAAATTTCAACTAATTTATCCGATTATCATTCATATCTTTTTCCTGTTCCTAATTTCCTATTGTATATTCTCAAAATAACATACGCATCAAACTCGTAATATAATCTGTACAAGCCCTAATTAATTAATTAATAAATAAAATACAGAAAAAGGTTAAATGGCGAGACTAGATAAAACAACAGAACGTACGTACCATCGCCATCCTTATCGAATAAGCTGAAGGCTTCCTTGAACTCGGAGATCTGATCTTCGGTCAGCTGATCCGCCATTATGCACAGAGAACAAGAGAGAGAGAGAGAGGTGGTTTCGTTCCGATGAGAGAAATAGAAATGAATCAAATGTATTATTATTATTATTATTATTATTATTATTATTATTATTATTAGTGGTGTTTGTTCTTTAGCTTTGATCGGTCTATCAAATTCGTCGCATCCGCTTTCAACGCTTAGCCCCCTTTTATCTTTCTTCCATTATTTTCCTTTCTTTACTCGTTAAGGATTTAGTTTTTTTTAAGGATATACCTTATTTACTTCACATGACAAATATGTCGCTTTGGTTCATTTGTGTATGTTTATTTATGTTCATTTATGTTCGTTTGTTTATGTTCATTAGTTAAAGGTTTGCTTTATATCTTCTTTTTTTATTTGGAACCCAACCTAACAAATTTTATAATTTTATTGTTTATGCTTAGCTCGTTTTGTTAAAGGTTGTTATGTAAACTCATGCTTCGGTGACATTAACATAACAATATCGCCAATTAGGGAATGATTATGTTTTATGATTATTATCTCATGTGCTGAAATTTATATTTTGACATAATAATATTGCTTTTTTATCACTCATTTTTAAATATTAAATGTTCGTTTGTGTTTGTGAATCGTTCTTAAACAAGTTCATTTCCTTAACAAGCAAGAATTTATGTTCGGCTACCGTTTGTGAACAAGTTTAATTCTAAACAAACGAACATAAACAAGGCTTCGTTCGGTTTGGTTTGTTTACAGTGCTAGTTATTATTACTATGAATTATTAATTTAGATGGCAATTGTTGATTTTTTTTCTTTTATATTGCCCCATTCATATGGTCTTTGGAGCTACGGTCTCTCTAAAAACCACTTATCTATTCATTCTTTGAAATAGAGTTACGGTGTGTCCACATCCCACCATCTCCAAACCCTGCTTATAACTTTGTCATTAGTGGAATTCCAGTTGATATGATTGATTGGTTGTTCTAATTATAGTTAACCAAATATTCAAACTTGGATATATTAAGATAACTTACACGTACTCAGGAGGGACAAGATGTCGACCGGGTGTGAACATCTTAAATGACAAAAACCCAACACAAACCTAATATGAAATTGTGCATGTTCGGGTCAGTTGCGGGTTAACTCGTTTAACCAGTTTGTTTTCTATTTTAGTTTTATAAAATGTGTTTTATTTAAAAAAAATTTTGGTTGGATATTTTAAAAAAGTTAAAAACTAAAAAGATATTAACATAATATTTTATAATTAAAATATAACTGTTTTATTTTAATTTATACTTTTTTTTATTATAAAAATGTGAATTTAAAGTATTAATACGTGAAAACAATTGAAAAAATAATTTACAAGTCAAGCTGGTCATATTTGGGTTCACCGTGTCTTACACAATTTTCGGGTTCGGGTTCGTGTTGGGTTGGACACATCAACCTGATGTCTTTCCTATATTCTAGAGGTGAAGGGTTCAAATCCTGAAAGATGCACGTATATAGGTTATGAATATCTGATCATGTGATTTAGTTGGGCCCAAAAATTGCATTTGAGCCTCAGCTACTAATTCATAAAGTTAAAACTAATAAAACTTTTCAAGTTGAAGCAAGTCGGTTAGTTTGACCGGTTTAAGATCTAAATGGTTGGGTTTTCTCGTTTTGACAATTTAACAATTTATGGTTCATTTGATGGTTGATATAATGGCCGTGTTGAAATGTTTGACCGGTTTAATAATCATTTGTAAAAAAAAGAAAAAAAAATTGATCCATCCCGACACTAATGGGTCCATAAGTTTACCGGTAACAAGTTCTCATAATCACGAAAAGAAAAGTAAAATTAAAAACAAAATATAAGATTTCATTGAAAGATCACACAAGAAGGAAGAGAATTACAATTAATATACATTCGAAGACTGAACATACAAAACTGTCCTCTAACTTTGTTCTTTAACAACAACAAACATGCTAACAGTTTTGGCTATGCAAAACGTACACAGTCAAGTATGGTATAATATCGTGCCAAAACCGATGGCTAGCAATATAAAACTAGAGCTCAAATCGAACAAGACCAAACTTTCAACTCATAGCATCTATGCTAGATCATTCATGACGTTTATTTATCTGAAGTGTATAAGTTGAACCGCACAGACAAAGAAGATTGTTCATTTTTCATAGTTGATTTGCGATATCTGCCAAAGACGAGTATGTCCCCACGATCATGCAGATGATTGCCAACACCATAATGGATACACTCAAACCAATCTGCATTAGATTTAACCAACAACATTGTCAAACAGATACTAAGAAGACAAGAAGCTAGTACTATGATGATGTAGTAGTACATATTATGTCTTATGTCTTGTTTGACTACAAAAATCAATGCGAACATCTTACCTGCGTAGTCGTTGCCTTGCTCCCGCTGATTCTCAAGAAGCATGCAGCTGGTAATATGAGGGACTGCAAAATACAAAGGACCAAAAGCATTAAAGTTTATACATTTGAATTGTGTTACTAGCTTGAACTCAAAAGTCAAAACCAAATGCTTACCGTCAAAATACAAAGAACCGAACCCATTAAAGCCATCACGAGACCTGTATTCAGGAACCACAAAAAAATGAGCAATTCGATCGGATGAACAAGACATATGAAAGTTAAATAAGAACGTAACTTGTCTATAGTATTGTATAGGAAAACACTATGCAATTTTTCATTTGAGATCTTTAAACTTTTTTTATGTTGTAAAAATTGACTTTATCACGCCTTAAAAAGGTTAACGGTCAACATTTGATTGATGTCACTTTTGATGATGGCGTGATGGTACACATGGCATGTATGTCACCTTTTGATGATGATATTGTGATATATCATATATGTGGTGTCACGTCACTCTGATGACATGACACACCATGCCACTCGTACGTCATCACGGATGACATGATGTGGCATGTATGCACGACCTAGCGACCAAAGTTTTGTGACATGAAAGCCTACAAAAATTCCTTTTTAATGAATAAAAGAAATTAGATACCTAAAATGACAATAATAAAAATAAAATTGGGTACCTCATGAAAATTGCATAAAGTTCATTCACCCTAAATATTACAAGTAATACTTACCGAAGAACGGTAGAGCAAACGCAACGCAAATGGAGGACGCGACTAGGGCAGCCCTTAGAATAATAAAACACCAATAACTGTTTGCAATTTTAACAGGCAAGATCTTCAATGGCACTAGCCAATGGGTTCATTAGCAAAGCATATGTATAAAATGTTAGGGAATTGAAACAAATAGATTTCTTTTGAAAAAAAACACCACACATTTTTTGTATATAAGTATCAAGTAATCATAAAAAGGATATTTGGTGAATGGATTAATAATCTGCAAAACATTAAAACAAGTTAAATTCAGTACTTGAAAACAAAACCATGATGATGATAATAAACAATTAAAAAAAAAAAAAGATGAACACTTACAACTGTTAACAAAGCAATTTTGGAAGCAAGTGCATCTGCAGGCATGTTTAATGTTATTTGGGACAAAGATTGTTCTCCAAACATGAGAAAACCCATAACCGCAACAATCGCGTACATCAAAACACACAACACAAAACTGCAAAAGAATCAAGTGCAAAGTTAATAAAGATGTGTGCTCAATGATCAAAGATTCATATTATATTATATTATATAACAATATAGCAGTTCAAAAACTCTCGGCTCGCTCGAAACTTGTTCTGAAAAAGCTAGAAAAAAACTCGCTAAAAAAACCTTGTTTGTAAACAAGCCGAGCCGAGCTGGAGCCCAACCTGGCTCAGTCAGCTCGGCTACAGCCATATACAACATTTATCTGTTTGACTTTTTGGGTCAAACCCGATACTCCTACATGAAAAATCGCAATAGATCGCACTACAATTCTTGTATTAATCATAAAGATCTTGCAAAGGTATAAAACATAAAAAGTAGCTAGTTTGACAAATATCAGAAGTCTTTTTTGACTTTAAAAGTCAAACTGACTCACCATATGATCATTGCCTTCGTAAACTTGGTTTTATCCGCCATAGACTGGTATATGTTAGGAAAAACACAATGTCCCGAAAAGCAGAATCCGTACACACCAATCGCGAAAGCAATGCCACCCAACTTAACGGGTGGACCGTTTTCATGAAAGCCAACATTCACCGTCCCAAGCCAAAACACACACAACATGACCATAACAGTAGCCACAACACCAGTCGCTGCAAAATCATGTATTCATTCCATCCTTTAAAGTCAATGAATTATACACAAAATCCTAAAAGGAGCATTAATAATAAATGTACCTGAAAGAATTGAGATCACTCGCGCGTTTTTAACCAATAGTGTGAGTCCCATAATGACAGCTGAGAGAATGGCGTAGAAGTGAACCGAGTCCATATTAAGACCGCCTAAATGCAAGGATACAGCGGGAAACAAACTAGCAATATTGTCTCCTTCCAATATTATGAACTCCACACAATATGCCTGAACATAAAAACAGTGATTAAAGCTTGTTCTTCGTAATAAATATATGTTTAAGAAATGGTTTACTTACATAGAGTGATGTGTACAAAATGATCTGCAGAAAACCAGAAACTATATTATTATCAAAACAGCTTCAAAGATACCAATTATCTAATTGAACTGAAATAACCGCCTGTATAAAATATATATTCAACTTACTGCTATAATTAACCGCCCGTATTTCCCAAATGCAGCTTCTCCAATATCCGGATAACTTTGAATAGTTTCTTTGCTCTCAAAGCAGTTTTTCATTAAATAAGCCGTGTAACAACAAATCACCGCAAACAAAAACAACACACCCATACCCGCCCACCCGGCTTGCGCAATTGTGTTTGGCATAGAAAGCACTCCAACTCCGACCATCACATTAACCGCTAATCCAACAGCAAAACACATATTTAAACATTTATCCTATGTTGTTTGATCAAACTTTATAAAAAAGAATAAGAATAATAATATAATAATCTTACAATTGAAGACAGTTTGAGTGACACTGCACCCAAATGTTATAGGAAGTTCATCAATGAGTTGATCGGGTAACGTGCCTCGTCCTGACCATGTTGATATCATTCTTGAAATTCTAGTCAAATCTTGTTTGCTATAAACCTTTGAACATTCTGACAACAACTTGGACTTGAAGTTGTCATCAAAGTTGCTATCGACCCCGGGTTCATACATAGAATATATGGAACCAGATGGTCGTCTAAGGAATCCCAAACTTGGTGTTGCGGAGATCGAGTATGGATCAAGTGTTTGCCTGTAATCAAACGGATAATCTGTGAATGCTATGACACCAAAATATTAATTTTGTTAACATTACAACCGCATATGTCAAAGCGACCAGCTAATTAGTTCAAATAATTTGCATTTGAAATCATTAAAACTGACTTGAGAGTATGGTTTAATTCTTTTGAACTTTTTTGTTGTAGAATATTTGATATATGATAATGTTCAGAATACACATTAATTAGTTAGAATTAGATACAAGTTAGTTGGTTCCACTGTTAGTATTGTAATCTCTGGTATAACTTGCAAATGATAATACAAGATATATCACCTATTTATACTAGAGACCACAATACTAACAACTGAACCAACTAACTATATTGTAAATAATTGTAACTAATATGCATTTATAACTAATAAGAAACTGTGTGACACTGACACCTTACATGAATCTCAAATCGTAGACATACTTTCTGTTAAACGTGTGCAACACCAAATCAGATTGAAGACTTCTAGAATTTTGGAGAATAATTAATATAATAATTAGTTTATTATTATTGGATAAGTTAGTCTTATTTTATTTAATCCTATTTGTTTTAGATTCAAATTATGTATTTGAGTTAGTGTAGGATTTAAACCGTGGGTTTATATATACCATAGGTTCAATGTGTTAGTAAATTATTAAGTTTTTCTCGTTTGTCGTTTTCTTAATAAAAGAGTCGATCGTGTGTTGATCAAATCTCGTGTTTGTGTTATTAATTCACCTGCAAAAAGTTTAACAAGTGGTATCAGAGCCTAGGGCTCGTACCGGGAAGCGGTTTGAAGATCGGGTCAGCCTCCACCGGCGGGTGTGTCCGTCGGTGGAGGGCACGCGTGAAAGATTGGCTTCTGTCGCAGCCATAAAACTTAACATCAGTAGACGAGACTGGTGCGGTGTTTCGTTCAACTGTTGCCATGTCATGCGAGAGTTACGTTTGGGACTACAGGGGCGTTCGTACGTCCGTGGCTGTTAAAGAGGAGATACAAAGGTAGTCAATCTTGGTTGACTAATGGATCATGTCAAGATGTATATCATGAAGCAATAGCCCAATAGATAGATGAGTACATAAGAGGATGCATGCATGTGTTGGTTTATTATTTTGGTTTAATTAAAACAGTAGCTTGCAACCAAAGTTTTATTTGTTTTTTTTTTCTTTCTGTTCGATTGAAAGAAAAACGAAAAAAAATTGCAACCTTTTGTTCTCGGGTTTAATATTTTGGAACGGAACCGATCGCGGCAAGTTTCCGATCAAAGGTGTGTCAGGTTCCAATCTTAAAGGGTATCCATGTTCCAGTCACGGCGAGTTTTCGATAGAAGGTGTGTGCGTATTTCGATCGCGTTAAGTTTCCGATCGAACAAAGGTGTGTCCCGGTTTTGATCGATGTGAGTAAGTTTCCGATCGAAGGTGTGTGTAGTGATCGTGAACGAGTTGCAACATGTTTGTCGGGTTAGTGATTTAACCGATTGAAGTTGAAGGTCACGTCTTCCGATCAAAGGTGTGTCCATGTTCAGATCGCAGTAGGTGTGTCCGGGTTTTCGAATCGATCGCAGTGAGTTTCTGGTTGAACGAAGGTGTGTTCACTTCTGATTGCGAAGGTGTGTTCACTTCTGATTGCAGTGAACATGGGCTGCATGGTAATGTGGTCTTTAAAGTGGTGAAACCTTTTGGTGGCAAGATGGTAATTGTTGAAGAATTATTTTGTTTGGCAAATAATATGCTAGTCCCTTCTGTTTGTAATTCGTGGGTCGAATTTATCCAAAGAAGTAATTGGTTTTAGTTTCAAACCAAACCTATGTGAGTGGGATTAGTTCCTTGAATCCATAGATACAATATAGTTCTTTCTTGTTCGTACAGAAGAGGCGGATCAAGTGAAACTCTAGTTCTTGTTTGTCTTGTGATTATCACTTGTGATAGAGGTTCAATGGCGAACATGTGACGAGAGGGAGTTCCAAGGTGGTTTGCGTACACCGGTATAACGGAGTGCAACGAGGTTGTGTGTCAACTTTGTTTTGGTGTTCATCACGTTGAAGGTTTCAGTGATGATGTGCCATCACCGTGTGTCGGGATGGTTAAATTTTTGTGTGTCAAGGAGTGATGATGTGCCATCACCGTGTGTCGGGATGGTTAACTCTTCGTGTGTCGAGCAGTGATGTTGTGCCACGATCGTGTGTCGGTATGGTTAAATCTCTGTTTGTCGGGATTGTTAAATCTCCGTGTGTCGGGGTAGTTTAGTTGGCTGGATCGATGACCCAACAGTCCGAGTGGTAGCGTTTTCGGGCTCTCTAAACGAGACAACATCAGATGTTCGGGGTCCGGTTTCGGGACCAAATCGTAATGTACAGGTCAGCAGCGGTTCAGGTTGTTGACAACCGTGAGGGATGAGTTACGGAGCTAGAACCGATGGCTAAAAATGGTCACATAGTTATGGTTTTAGGGCTGTCAAATTAGAAGACGGCGGGTTCGATGGTTTCGGTTTCGGTTTGTATGAACAGTGGGTTCGTAGGAGACCACCGAAGATGATCAAGGCATGTGATAAGGCCTTTTGGAGGTGAGTTGAATATATCCTAGATCTTGTGTAGATTAAGGAGTAACGGACCAAGATGCAACTTCGTCTGATGGCGTGTGATGAGTCCAAGAATCAAGTCCAAAGATATACGAGTGTTGCGGGTTGTGAGAGACCTTAAAGGAACAAGTATGAATCTAGAGGGAGCGTTGGAATTCAACATTTGAGTCGATGTCGGAAGATGTGACCTGTTGTGTTAAGTCGCGGGCTGTTTTGAGTCGAGGTGCTTCGTGTGTGTCACGGTTAGAAAAAGTTTGATGTTGAGAGGGAGTGTTAAACGTGTGCAACACCAAATCAGATTGAAGACTTCTAGAATTTTGGAGAATAATTAATATAATAATTAGTTTATTATTATTGGATAAGTTAGTCTTATTTTATTTAATCCTATTTGTTTTAGATTCAAATTATGTATTTGAGTTAGTGTAGGATTTAAACCGTGGGTTTATATATACCATAGGTTCAATGTGTTAGTAAATTATTAAGTTTTTCTCGTTTGTCGTTTTCTTAATAAAAGAGTCGATCGTGTGTTGATCAAATCTCGTGTTTGTGTTATTAATTTACCTGCAAAAAGTTTAACACTTTCCACATGAGAGATACTAGGTCATAACAACCGACGAGTCTTAGGCATATTGGATGTGGATGAACAGGCATGAATAGTTTTCACTCGGGTAACAAATAATAAATCCGTAAATCAATGAGCTCCTCGTTGACAACACAGACAGTATTGGTTGTTATAAGCGACTTTATTATTGTTATAAGCTCATACTTATATTTAGAACAGGTAGCTAGTCATAGAATTACTCTATTCCTAGCTAAACAACAACTATATAGTTTATATACGATTCATATGAAAAGTTTCCAAACTAAATTAAATATTAAGCATCTACTTAATATGAAACTTAAACTTACTTGAAACTCTGCGGCCATTGACCGGTAACTTGAGTAGACGTAGAAGATCTACGACTTGAAATATCATCATTATGATCATCATCATCATCATCATCATCATCATCACCACTCTCATTAGCTTCAACATCGTCGTCGTCATCATCTTCAATCAAGTAATAATCCGTTTCCTTCTCTTTATCCGCCATAATATTCTCGTATAAAATCGAAACTCACAAGTCACGACGCAGAATAATAATAATCACACGAAACCAAGGTCAGAAATAACAAAAGAAATATCTAATGTTGTTGATCTAAATGATCAAGTGAAATAATATAAGGAAATTAAAAGTTTGTATGTAAATGAACGTGGCGTGATCTTGCATCTAGTCGACCATGAGATCAGAGTTGTCTGTCATGTCATGATCGCACGAAGACAAGATGTGAGTTACGAAAAGATCGGAGGAGAGAGAAGATGAATCATAGGACAGTTGTCATAGGACTGAGATGCGACGAATCAACGTTTAGTTTGGTAATAAAATTAATATTTATTAATTTAGTGCCGTTGACAATTGATTTGCATGTTGTGTTCTTATTCGTTTATTAAAGTCTAAAATTTGATATGATCACATGCTACATGACAAGACAAACATGGAGAAAACAAATATGTGATGATAATGTTTTTATAGTTTTACCATATACGTGGTTGCAACACTTTATATGATATCTTTAGTACACGTAAGGGTGATGTGGAACATTTATTTTTTTAAATATGTACATGTATATACGTGTGTGCATTATAGATATCGCAGGTGTATGTTAAGGAATCATAAAAAAAAATACATAAATTATTATTGTTAAAACAAATCTTGATATTTTCTAAATTTTATATATATGGCATACGTATCTCTATTTTATGCACAAAACACATAATAATCACTAAACAAATTTATAACGACATTGTCATATGTTGTTATTTGGCGTACTGATCCAACAGTCTGCTACTTACATGGGTCTCAATCTTATATCGATGTAGACAATGAACATATGACATCTCGTTGGCCCAATGAAGTTGGACACTTTAAACATAATTCCCTGTCATGAACCAATTAAAGTAATCTTACTTTATTGTTGTGGTAGTTATGGTTCTATGTTCAATCATGAACCAAAACATAATCCTTAGGGGGTTAAGGCGCAGCTTGTTCCTTAGGGGGTTAAGGCGCAGCTTGTTCCTTAGGAGGTTAAGGAGCAGGTTGTTGTCCGTTTGTCTACCACTTTATTATAATCGTTTTGTAGTAGCTGAATGTTAATTACCTGAAAAAAAAAAGTTATGGTTCTATGTTCAATCATCATTTCTATAGTAGACATCGCGTTGAACATGAGACATAGATCAAGATTCAGTCTCATATGTTTTCCAACAATTCTCTTTCTCGAGCCATAATCAAAGTAGTCTATTCAAAATCCCAGTTTGAGCATATCCATGAGTTTGTATCATTTCGAAATAACAAGTGGCTATGAGATGTCAACCTTTTAGTGCACTAAGTGGGGACGGGGTGGAGCGTGGTGGCATCCCATCTAGCGTGATGGCCTCATAAAGACCGCCGCAGGTGCCCCCATCTAGCGTGATGGGGGGTTTTTGCGTGATGGCCATCACGCGGTGGAGTTCGAGATATATATGACCGTTGCCATGAATTGAAACCCATCACACTCACACAAAAACCTATATATATATATATATATATATATATATATATATATATATATATATATATATATATATATATATATATATATATATACCAAAACCCATCACACTACCACCATCCTCACTAAATTCCATCACTAGTGATGGAATGTGGTGAGATGAGGTGACACACCACAATTGGGTGTGGTGGACGATGGAAATGGAACCACCCTCTTCCCCCAAGGCCATGTGTAGTGGGCGAGAAAATGGGCGAAAAGTGGGGGATTTGGGGCGCGAACACCGCCCCCTAGGCAAATTGTGGGGCGAAATGTGGGGGGGGCGACATTAACTTGTCCGGCGAATTGTTCTTCTTGGTGGGGCCAGCATGTATGGATTGTGTGTGTGCATATATGTATGTGTGTATATATATGTATATGTATATATGTTGTGTGTGTATGTATATGTATATATGTTGTGTGTGTGTATAAATGTATATGTATATGTATATATGTTGTGTGTGTGTATGTATATGTATCTATGTTGTGTGTGTGTGTATGTATATGTATCTATGTTGTGTGTGTGTATATATATGTATATGCAAAATGAATCCTAGAAACAACCCGAACCAACCGAACCACCCATTCCCTCCTTTCGGTCAACACCATGGTTCGCAAATCCAACCGAACATGAACTTACAATGGAACTCGATGAACCAAAACCAACCGAGCTAACTGTTTCAATTTCCCGACCCAAACCTAAACATGTACGCCAACCGAGCCATATGTTTTTTTATATTTTTAGTTATGTATTTTTTTTAGTTATTTTTTTTGGTATTTCTTTTTAATTTTAATGCATTTTATTTAATTATTTAAATAAATTGGTTTTTATTTGATTAGTTTAATTATAAAAAGAAAATATTAAAAAAAGATAATGTTGGCCTAACTTGTAGTCCCTACACCATTACACCCCAAAAACAAATTCGCCCCCTTTGCTGACTGGGCGTCACGTGTCACAATTCGCCCCCAGTTGTAGCCCCTCCACTACATATAGCCTAAGGGAGCATTTCACATACTGCATATAACTCTTCATGTACTTCAGATTGACTCCCAATGATGGTCTTAAGACTGCCTGGTCAAAGAACAAAGTCAAACCATTACAATTACTTAAAATTTAATTAATCACTTGGTTTTGATAATGATCAAGATTATTTGATGCTTGTATTGTTAATTGTGCGTTAATAATTATTATATGTCCATACATGTATCTAAACATGAAGAGGTAGGTCCCAGTAGAGCCCAATTGGTCCCGCAAGACTCACCTTAAACAGGGACGTCTGCGCAAAAACCAACTGGATCCGCAGGACCAACCATGCTCAGAGACGTGACGTCCTTACGCGCAGTACGCAAGCTGGTCCCGCAGGAAATGCCTCCCAATGGTGAAGGACTCCGCCTGTCCCCGCAGCCTCGGATACAAGCCATTAGGGAAGGCCACCCGCGCAGCATGGCTACACGCACAAGGCACTTAGCTCTCGATCATTCAGTGTCACCTGAAGGAATGAGCCAAGCCGGGAGCAATCCCGCACAGAGGCGGGAGGGGGAATACTCCCGCCCAAAAAAGCCAGTCCGTATACTGAAGGATCTTTTACTGTACCTGACGAGGTATGGGCGAAAGATCTGATCAGAGATACGACAGCTCACTGATACAGCATGGCGAGCAGCATGCTCCTGTACTGTATCACTATTAGCCGCTGCCTACTCACCAACTACTGTCATACCACGTGCGTAGCCGGCAGTTGGTGGAAAGGGAACAGTATACAGCAGGCCTGGTCACTATCAGCCGCTGCCTACCCACCAACTACCAGCAGGGCACGTGCGTAGGCTACTGTTGATGAACAGGAACACTGTTGCAGCCGGCCATACCTCCTTGGAAACCTACCTTCGGCTATAAATACCCCAAATGGTATGATCATCTCAACATGACATTATCATATTATCATCATAATATACCTGATATCTGCTCTAGCAATCTCTTAATATACTTTTATATTTAAAGAGCAATCTAGTCTGATTCTCACGCCGGAGGGTGGTCACAAGGAGGAACCCCCCCCCCCTTCTCAGTGACGAGCTCACGGTGTCTGTTTTGCAGGTTATCAGAAGAACCATCTTCCAAGGGTCTAACCCCTCGTGGGAAACAGCTATCCAACCCCCAGGTTACCAGTAATCTGTCCGGGGTCCGGTTAGTGTTTCTTCATTGGCGCCATCCGTGCATAAAGCTAGAACTTTATTTTTCTCACAGTTTTTTCAAACTTCTACAAAGATGGTTAGAGAAATTCCGGTAACCATAACCCCTGCTACTAGGGGGAATACCGGCAACACAGTTTTTACGAACACTACCCCGGCTACCGAAGCCGGGGCAAGCGAAGTAAATTTTACGAACAATACCCCACTTACCAAAGCTGGGGCAAGTGCAGTAAATGAGCGCCTACTGGGATCCACTGATACCCAGGTTGAGAAACGAAGACTCCCCCGCCAGACTCTCGATGAAGTTAAGGCATGGGCGGAGGCACGACAAAAGGAATTCCAGGCTGAGTTGGACGAACGCTTGCGTTCCGTGCAACAGGCCGACGAATTCGAATACTGGGAGGATGACTCGGAGGAATCCGACTCCGACGCGAACCCTCGCCATAGGGCAAAAGGGAAGCGTAAGGAAACGGAATCCCAACCGAAAAGGCATTTTGGACAAGCCTTCAAACCAAAAAGCACAGGTGGAAGTCCACGAGACTTCTCTAAAACGTTCAGACCAAACGTTGCAAATGCAGGAACGTCCAAATTTGCAAGGGACATTGCTGAAGCAATCGCCCCAAAGAGTGCCAAACAAATGCCCAACATAGGCACATATGACGGTATATCTGATCCAGACGATCATTTGAACAGGTTCATAGCAGGGGCAACCGTCAGCAATTGGACGGAACCCACGTGGTGTTACATGTTCCAAATGACGCTGGTTGGGGCTGCTAGAGCATGGTTCGATCGTCTACCGGTCAACCACATCTACGACTGGGCAGACTTCCAACAGAAGTTTAGCCAACACTTCAGCCAGCAACGGAAGTATACCGAGGAGCAATGGACAATCCTCAAATGCATACGAGAGGAAGACGAATCTCTGCCAAACTTCATCACTCGCTTCAACTCAAAGAAGCTAAGTTTGGGCAATATCAGCGAAGATCTTGTTCGCGCTGCCTTCATCCAGGGCGCACATGACCCAGAGCTCATCCGCACCCTAACGGGTAAAGATGGCATGCCATCCACATGGGATGGCATCATGACAGCAGCAAAACGCTACGCTGAAACAGAGAAGCAACTGGGTAGAGATCTCCCACAGAGCACAAACCTCTACACCCAGAGGACGAGAGAAGACAACGTCCTCACCGCCCGACTAAATAAAAAACGAAAGCTAGGCATTTGGCAGTCAAGGGTAAACTTTGACACCTCATCCGGCTTGCAACATCGGTTGGGCGGAAGGGATAATGTACAGTCGCACCGGAACTCCAGATGGACGCCACTCACCAAAAGCGTCACTGAGATATTCGCCACTGAAGAGCTCCCATGGCCAAAGCCTCCAATAATCCGACATCGTCACGATGCTGATCGGAGCAAGTACTGTGACTTTCACAAGACAAAGGGCCACAACACTGAAGAATGCATAGATGTAAAAGATATGGTCGAAACATTTGTCAGAGATGGGACGCTCGCGCACCTCGTGGCGCAATAAAGGCTGAGCAGGCGGGTGCGTATAGAACCCCAGCTGGGGAAAACACGAATCAATTCCAGCTTCAAAATCGAGACTACATGCTGCGTAAAGAACGAGATCCCGAACCAGGTGCGTATCGGCTCGATGGCACTCCCATCCCAACAAGGAAGGGAGCTCATTTACACAGTTTGCATGTAAATCAATTCCAATTTGTAAAGAAAAGGCCAAGAGCCACTTCTAATGGAAATGATTCTCTTTAAGAATATCGAAGCTGATGATTTTACATTTATACTTTTCTGAACACTAATATGACGGTTTTCACCGCATAATTACGTGAAGTCATTGCATGGGAAGGCGGTCCTACCCGCACGAACCCAATAACGTGACAAACCTTCACGCAGGTCAGTTGAAGGGGAAAAAGTTCAGCACCCAAAAATGAAAGTGCCGGTCCTATCCGCATGAATCATTAAGGAAACTGAATAATAACCTATCAACAACCCGCGCGTCGAACGGTTAAAACTATCCAACACTGGTGACGGCATTCACATTACGTGAACTCGTTGTGTGGGAAGGCGGTCTTACCCGCACGAACCCAATAACGTGGCAAACCTTCACGCAGGTCAGTTGAAGGAGAAGAGTTCAATTATCCCATTAAATGAAAGTGCCGGTCTAATCCGCATGAATCATGAAAGGAAGATGAACACTAACCTATCGACAACCGCGCGTCGAACGGTTCAAAACAAAATTCTTAAAAAGGATAAGGAAAACCTACACGCAGGTCAGGTATGGGTAAAGTTTTGCCATCCTACTAAGTGCAAGTGACGGTTCTACCCGCACAATCACGAAAGAGGAAGCAAAACTTCACACCTATTATCACCACGTTCAAAGGTTAACTTATCCTCAAAAGGTAAGAAAAACCTACACGCAGGTCAGGTATGGGTAAAGTTTTGCCATCCTACTAAGTGCAAGTGACGGTTCTACCCGCACAATCACGAAAGAGGAAGCAAAACTTCACACCTATTATCAACCACGTTCAAAGGTTAACTTATCCTCAAAAGGTAAGAAAAACCTACACGCAGGTCAGGTATGGGTAAAGTTTTGCCATCCTACTAAGTGCAAGTGACGGTTCTACCCGCACAATCACGAAAGAGGAAGCAAAACTTCACACCTATTATCAACCACGTTCAAAGGTTAACTTATCCTCAAAAGGTAAGAAAAACCTACACGCAGGTCAGGTATGGGTAAAGTTTTGCCATCCTACTAAGTGCAAGTGACGGTTCTACCCGCACAATCACGAAAGAGGAAGCAAAACTTCACACCTATTATCAACCACGTTCAAAGGTTAACTTATCCTCAAAAGGTAAGAAAAACCTACACGCAGGTCAGGTATGGGTAAAGTTTTGCCATCCTACTAAGTGCAAGTGACGGTTCTACCCGCACAATCACGAAAGAGGAAGCAAAACTTCACACCTATTATCAACCACGTTCAAAGGTTAACTTATCCTCAAAAGGTAAGAAAAACCTACACGCAGGTCAGATATAAGTTAAAGTTTAGCCATCCTACCAAGTGCAAGTGACGGTTCTACCCGCACAATCACGAAGGAGGAAGCGAAACTTTAACCCACTATCAACCACGTTCAAAGGTTCTTATTCTAAACACTTGGAAAATTGCTAATTTAAACTAAGTATGCAAGTCATAAGTTTATAAAGCAAGGAACCCAAAGAAGGAAATAACAATCTTATACGCAAAAAGATTAATATTTCAAGAATATATTACAAGAATGGCCGGGTAACTACCCGCCTAAAAGAAAAAATAAACTATACAAGTCTTAGCAATAGGAAGGGATCTTCAGGATCAAGCCTCAGGGCCGCTTCCACTTGGACCCGCTCCGTCAGAAGAACGGGGTGGTTCGAGGAACGCTTTGAGGACAGCTAACCCATCATCAGCAGCAGCTACTTCGTCCACCTTCTCCACCACTGGATGCGGGAAGGCGGCGTATTGGTTCAATGCTTGGTCATAAATGGCTTCAGTATCCACATTGAACAAAGGGAAGTTGGAAGGCGGGACGCCTTTCTCAACAAACCCTAGACCAAGCATGAAGCCGGCCTTTTCCCCATCATCATGAGAAGCGTTGAGGGCTGCGGTCATAGCATCATCGTAAGAGGTCTCTGAAAAGACCCGACGCACAACCTACAAAGAAAACACAAGTATTAGAAAATTCTTACAAAAGAAATGCGTGAAGATAAATCTAAACATACCTGAGGCAACGCTTCTCGAAGAAGCCATCGGAGGGCAGCTTGAGCTTCGGTATGGGCGCGTTCGGCTTCGCTCTTGTTAAGGTTGGCAAGTAAAACTTCCTTAGCGGCAGCCTCTTCGACGCCCTTAAGCTTCCGCTGGGTCTGGTCAAGCACCCCCCTTTGGTCCAGGATTTCCTGGAGTTTCTTGGCATCTTCCATTGCCAAGGCATCATGAGCGCGTTGGAGAGCCTCTAATTTGGCCTTGAGCTCCTCATTCTCCACACGCAAAGGCTCAGCAACGGCTTCAGCCTTGGCAGCCCTCTCGGTTGCGTTTCGCGCAGTCTCCCTGGCCAGCCGAAGCTGTTCATTCACAGCTTGGGCAGCCTTGGAGCGGGCCTCGAGTCGCGCCTGAACTTCAACCTCGAGGGCCTTGAAGGCCTTCTCCTTGTCGGCGGCAGCTGCCGCCAGCTGTTGGTTCTCCTCCCGAAGAGCACGCGCCTCAGATATGTCCTTGGCGTGAGCTGCTTTCAACTTGTCGTTTTCACGACAAAGCAGCTCGACGCGCGGCTGCATCCGGGCCTGGAGAACCCGAAGCTCGTTAGTTAGCCTACCCTCCTAGTAGCTAACCATGGCTTCCCCCAACGCGCCCGGAGGAGCAGCGTGGCGAGCCCAGTCCACGCACTCCACGGGTGTGCGAAGGGTTGTTCCTCGGCGTATGTTCCATCGAGGAACATACACTTCATTGGAATCCGACACTGCAAAAGAAACAAAAGCAGTAAGGAAAAGATGATGAAAAACACAAGGGAAAAAGAAAGGAACCCTACGCACCTGTAGGGTCAATGACAGGCCGATAGCCGCCAAACCCATCACCTAAACCTAAAGGAAATCCATCCAACAGGTCAGGCAGACGGGAAGGTGGCAAAGATCGGCGTGAAGCCCTGCGCGTACCTGATGGTCCGGCCATTGGTGCCGGTGGCGCGGGCATGGTGGCAGCCGCCGTGGTCGCCGTCGTTGTCTCCGCCGCGGTCGCCGCCTCCTTAAAAGCAACAGTAACCGCCGGTTCCGTGAAGGATGCTGTAAAAATCGCACTCACGGCCGTCGGTGACGTCATCTCGGCCGGAACAGTTGGTTCGACGGAACGACCAACTGGACCAGCGGATGCAGGCGCAGGCGACTGGGTCGACGCCTCAGGAAGGCTGACCGAGCCTACCATCATTGGCGAGGAAGTACTCCCCTGCGTTTCACCCAGGATTGCGTCAACATCCACGCCTGCACAAAGAGTGTTAAAAGAAAATTATGAAGTGACAAATCTACAAAGGCATTATGATTATACTTACGGGTTTTCTTGACCCTGAACGTACGGACGGGCGGGGAGGAACCCGATGGAGCCGGCCTCTTGGTACCGGTCACCGTCGTCTTCGTTGGTTCTCCGGAGGTAACGGTCGTAGCCTCCGGAGCAGTGGTCTTCTCACCACCGGGCTTCCCCGCCACCTCTTCACTATCTGACCCCGTGTCAGATAGAACCACTGGATCAGCTGTGGCCTTCTCCTTCCCCTTCACGCCGGCAGCAGTCTTCTTCTTCCGCACAAGGGGAGGACCATCTGCGGATTCCTCAGAAGACAGGACGTAAGGATTTTCAGCAACGGGTACAGCATTGAGGGGTTCAGGATAGAATATCTCCTTACCTGGCCGCCGGTGGCTCAGGATCTCTTGGCCTGGCGGATAGACCTCCACAAACCTATCCGCCGTTTGCTCCAGGATGGGCAACTCATTGTCATCCAGAGCACGAGTGCCCACCCGCACAGGACTGTCAGCTTCCCGCGGGAACAGGAGCGACTCCAAATTATTCCCCTCTGAAAGAAAAAGAAACAGTTAGAAAATTAACTAATATCAGCAAGAAAGACAAGACATACCATAAGGAATAGAGTTCAAACCATATTCAAGAAGGATGGGAAACCGGGACGCATCCTTCCATACCCGGCTCATCCCCAGCAGCACCATCCCGGACTCCGCAAACCGGTAAACCGGAGATTGGACCCGGGATATCTTCGCGAACCATTCCGCCTCCTGGTAGCTGGAAGCGTGAAGGCTCGGAAGCGCTTGACCCTTCTTGAACTTCATAGCAATGGGGATGGCGCGGGCAGAGATGTAGAAGAACTCCCGCTTCCACGATCGGAGACTGCGCTCGGTCACGCAGATCTTCAAACCCTTAATACGGGTTGTTAGGGTGTACCACCCCTGGACGCACCTCCAAGTATAGAAGGTCATCAGGCGGTCCACGTAGGGCTCAATACCCAGAATCCGGCACACCCACTCGAAGTGCCGGACCTTGGCAATCGCCATCGGATGCACCTCGGTCAGGTGCACACCGTGCCTCTCCAGGACACGATACATAAACTTTGTCAATGGAAACCTAAGGTTCCCATAAACAAAGAATGCAGCATATACCCCGATCTTGCCACTGGGGGCATCGTACACAGTCTGGTGGGATTCAGGAAACTCAGGCTCGAGAGACTCGAGCATGAACTTCCTGACTATGTACTGGTACTGATCCAGAGGTAGAGCACACTGGCACTCGCCAGCAGTACTCCTATCGTCGGTTACAGCTTCAGCATCATGAGAAGACATTTTTGCAGAAAGAAGTGATTTCGGGAAAATGCTTGCCTGAAAAAGGGGAGTATTTGCCGGAAATCACTAAGAAGAAGAAGAGAGGTGAAAGTGTGGATTACAAAGGGGCCTCTCCCCCTTTATATACTAATCGCAATTAATGCGGTGAATTTAATGCGGAGGAGAGAGAAATCGAAGGTGCAATGAAACTATGACACGTGGCAAAAAGCAGGCTGGCAACAGCTGTTGACAGGACGCGTGCCAGTAATTTCGCGGCCACGCGCCCGAAAAATCGTGCCCACGCGCCAGGAAAAGCGTCTGGAATGATCATGTTCTGTCACGTCACCATAACTTCCTGCACGTCCTGACACAGTCAGAAGAAACCGTCGCACGACGTTTCAGAGGTTTGGACTGTTCTTATCTTTCCACCAACTCTTCGAATTTCAAAATTCAAAATTTAAAAATATTAAAAAGTAAGCGGGAAAATACCCCTTACCCCTTGGCAAACAAGTAACCGTAAGACGGATGCGGGTACAGTGTAAAGGCAAAACCCTTCACATACCTAGCACCCGCAGGGAATTGAAGCCAAATAAACCTTGGCAAACAAGTAACCGTAAGACGGCCGCGGGTACAGTGTTAAGGCAAAACCCTTCACATACCTAGCACCCGCAGGGAATTGAAGCCAAGTATTCCTCGGCAACCAAGTAACTACAAGACGGGTGCGGGTACAGTGTAAAGGCAAAACCCTCCACATACCTAGCACCCGCAGGGAATTGACGCCAGGAATACCTTGGAAGTAAAGTAACCGTAAGACGAGCGCAGGTACAGTGTCAAGGCAAAACCCTTCACATACCTAGCGCTCCGCTGGGAATTGAAACCAAGAAGGATCTTCTGGGCAATGCTAGCGGAAACGGAAATAACATCCCCGCATAGCGGGAACGTCGAGAACTACGTTGTTTGAAGCTCCAGGATGGAATTGGTGGTCTTAACATAATTGATCACTATGTTCAAAACTACCAAAACCTCATGGAAAATCCATACAACTGGGACTCAATGCTCCTGACTTGCGAGGAGGTTACAGACCTACCCGCATCATACCCAAAGACCAAGCAGGAAACTCGGGCATTTCTGCAAGTGACAAGGACTTCCGCGGAAAGAATCCCCATGGAAAACCTTACAAAACCCTTTTCAAAACCCTTTGCTCAAAGTCCAAAAGTTCACCTCACTTTATTAAACACGCATGAGAAGAACATTGGACTGGGGGGACTTGAAGAGGTAGGTCCCAGTAGAGCCCAATTGGTCCCGCAAGACTCACCTTAAACAGGGACGTCTGCGCAAAAACCAACTGGATCCGCAGGACCAACCATGCTCAGAGACGTGACGTCCTTACGCGCAGTACGCAAGCTGGTCCCGCAGGAAATGCCTCCCAATGGTGAAGGACTCCGCCTGTCCCCGCAGCCTCGGATACAAGCCATTAGGGAAGGCCACCCGCGCAGCATGGCTACACGCACAAGGCACTTAGCTCTCGATCATTCAGTGTCACCTGAAGGAATGAGCCAAGCCGGGAGCAATCCCGCACAGAGGCGGGAGGGGGAATACTCCCGCCCAAAAAAGCCAGTCCGTATACTGAAGGATCTTTTACTGTACCTGACGAGGTATGGGCGAAAGATCTGATCAGAGATACGACAGCTCACTGATACAGCATGGCGAGCAGCATGCTCCTGTACTGTATCACTATTAGCCGCTGCCTACTCACCAACTACTGTCATACCACGTGCGTAGCCGGCAGTTGGTGGAAAGGGAACAGTATACAGCAGGCCTGGTCACTATCAGCCGCTGCCTACCCACCAACTACCAGCAGGGCACGTGCGTAGGCTACTGTTGATGAACAGGAACACTGTTGCAGCCGGCCATACCTCCTTGGAAACCTACCTTCGGCTATAAATACCCCAAATGGTATGATCATCTCAACATGACATTATCATATTATCATCATAATATACCTGATATCTGCTCTAGCAATCTCTTAATATACTTTTATATTTAAAGAGCAATCTAGTCTGATTCTCACGCCGGAGGGTGGTCACAAGGAGGAACCCCCCCCCCCCTTCTCAGTGACGAGCTCACGGTGTCTGTTTTGCAGGTTATCAGAAGAACCATCTTCCAAGGGTCTAACCCCTCGTGGGAAACAGCTATCCAACCCCCAGGTTACCAGTAATCTGTCCGGGGTCCGGTTAGTGTTTCTTCAAAACACTTTATGAATCATCTTTAGTCATAACAACAATTCAACATGTTCATTGCACCTAGCATATGAGATTCAGGATTAAAAGAGGCAAGAACTACAAAATATGGATCAGTTTTTACAAAGCTACAACGTAAGTATGCTTTGTATTTAAAGAAATTAAAATCGACCCTAAATTAAAATTGTATGTTCTGTAAAATGAATTTTTTAATATATGAAAACATGATTTTCAAGTATATTCGCTAAGAATTTTACAAAATAATTTATGAAAATAAATAAATATTTAACATTTAAATTTTAAATAAAAAGTAGATATAATTTTCTTTTTATTGAATAGAAGATACAAATCTTTTATAAAAAGATAAAGCCAAAATTTAAACGTATTAGTTCAACTCATTTTTCAATATACAAAAGGTGAACTTCCAAAAGTATCAAAAAAATCTTGTAGATTGGACTATACTAGAAAAGGGATTGCAAAACTAAACAAAATTAGGCACAATGTTTTACACACACAACAACTAATGCAAAGTGGATTGGGCTTGTGGTCTAATATAAAAAACAAGCTAATTATTGAATCTTAACCACTTGTAATAGCTATTAGTTAGTAGGGTCAAGTTATTCTATAAAAGGTAATAAAAATGAGAAGTGTGAGAAGCCATAGATAATTGACATGTATCAAGTGGTGACCAAAAGAAAAAGGGTATAGAGGTAATTGTACACATTTTCTCTCTCCACATACAAGGCACATGTTAATACCCCCATCATTTTAGAACGTCTATAACTTTTTCGTATGATATTTAAAAAAAAAAAAATCATCATAATAACAAGCGTTTTTTAATCTTTAATATGAGTATGATTTTTGTTATATAAAATTTTAAACGAAAATTACGTCATTGTGTCTTTTTGAACACCATTGTGTCTTTTTTTGTCATTGTATCTTTTCGCTTATCATTGTGTCTTTTTTCGTCATTGTGACTTTTCGCACATCATTGTGTCTTTTTGCGTCATTGTGTCTGTTTTCGTCATTGTGTCTGTTTTCGTCATTGTGTCTTTTCGCACACCATTGTATATTTTTTCGTCATCGTGTCTTTTCGCTTATTATTGTGTCTTTTTTCGTCATTGTGTCTTTTCGCACATCATTGTGTCTTTTTTCGTCATTGTGTCTTTTCGCACACCATTATGTCTTTTTTCGCCATTGTGTCTTTTTCGTCATTGTGTCTTTTCGCACACCATTGTGTCTTTTCGCTTATCATTGTGTCTTTCCGTCATTGTGTCTTTTCGCTTATCATTGTGTCTTTTATCGTCATTGTGTGTTTTCGTCATTGTGTCTTTCAACTCATCATCATGTTTTTTTTAAATACTAATAACACCGTTGTGTAATAATAATATGTAAAAAATAATGATAAATAACAACAAATTATCTAATACATAAAACACAATGATTAATACATGTTACACGATAACTTGAAACGTAAAACACAATGGTGAATACGTATAACACAATGACCTAAAACATAAGACACAATGGTGAATACGTATAACACAATGACTTGAAACGTAAAACACAATGAAAACAACATATTACACAAAAGAAAAATCTATAATAAAATTCATATGAAAATTCAACTAAAAGACACAATGAACAACAAAAAAACACAATTAAAAAAACCCATAAATTTTTTTTTATTTTTATATAACAATATGATACTCATATTAAAGATAAAAAAACGCTTATTATTATGGTGATTTTAAAAAAAAAATAATGTCGTATGAAAAAATATGGACATTTTAAAATGATGGAGGGAATTGACATGTGCCTTGCATGTGGAGAGAGAAAATCAACAAATGTGGGTTATTACCTTCATGCATTTTCCATCAATTTTTATGTATTAAATTAATCTCAGCAATTCAAATATAAGATCAATGGACTAGATTCCTTCTCACCCTTCTCATTTTTGTTGTCCGTTGTATTTTAACTTTACCCTTAGTTAGTATGGCTAAGTAATGTCGATGTTATAGAGAATTATTGAAAACTACTATTTTGTTAATTAATATTAAAGTGAACAAACGATAAACAATTGCCTAAACGAATTACTTTCAAGTTTTAAAACAATTGTAAAGAAAAGAAATCACTGCATGTTCAGGTTTAACAAATAACCAGTTCAACTAATATGACCTTAGATAGGAAATCACATAGACATGACTTTGTTTAAATTGTTCAACCCAGTTAACAAACCAACCCATAACCAAATTATTTCTAATGAAAAGAAAACCTAGAAACAAGATTTGAGTAAAATCAAACATAATTAAACTGATTAAATTACTTGAATTGAATTCAAAAGGGCTTAATGTATCCACCAGGGCCGGGTGGTCGACGGACCCCTGCCGACACCCTGATAGGCCTGGAATTCAAAACAAATAAATTATATGTATATTTTTATGAAAAACAATATGTATATATTTAATGTTTAAACTTAATTACACAACCACTGGCTTGGTTTAGACAAATGAATATGACTCACTTGAGACATTTTAATCTTATTTTTATAAAAAAAAAATAAAAAATTACACAACCAAATTATAAGGCCCAAAAAATTAAGGCTTATCTAAAAATTAAATTGTTTAAACCCAACAAGACACCCTTATTCAGGCCCAAAAGAAAATTTCGCCTTCAGCTCAAAAAAAATTAACCGTTCTTGAAGCCGGGCCTGGTATCCACACAATTCCATCCTAATAGTAAAACAATGAAAGTTTAATGGTTGGTTACTGATGACTGTCGTTTGAGTCAATCAAAAACCTAATTATTCTAAATAGTTAGAGCAAGTAGGGTATCGTATCACAAGGAGTATGTGGTCAATGTATTCGTGTAACAGATTTCTAATTATGAAGTGACTGGTTTTTAGTGCTGATCACACAAGCAATTAAAGTAAGTTTAGAGAACTAAGCAATGAACAAGTAAACGAATTTCAAACAGTTAACAAAGCAAATCACACCCGGGAATTCAAGTAAGCAACCAACAGTATCTCATACAACCTAACCGGTTAATTATTAACGATTAACTGAAATCTGATCAATCGGACAAACCCTTAGACATCAACAATTACATTACACACGGCACTGGTTATCAAACAGTCCTTGCCAGTGTGACTCAGTTAAGGGTAATTGTAACATCACAAAAATTTCGGACTAAAAATACCAAATTTAAAAGTCCAAGGACCAAAAGAGAAAATTTTGTTCTCCTGTCCGATCGCGATACGCGACGAATCAGAAGGAGGCCCATCGCGTACCGCGATGGATATGTTTTCCAAACCCAAGAAATGGGCAGACGGCGATACGCGACAAACCAAAACCCGACGTCATCGAGTATCGCGATGACGTGGTCTGACACCGCGACACGTGTCCCGCCACGTGTCACATGGTGGCACTATGTTCTGCCACGTGTCACCACGTGGCACCGTGTCTGCCACGTGGCGACGCTACCGGTGATTCATCAAACCTACGTCGCGATACGCGACGGGGTTTTCATCAACCATCGTGTACCGCGATGGGTTCATTTTTCAGCTTATAAATAGGGTTGCTTGGCACCTTCATTTGCACACCAAAAATCTCTCTCTCTCTCTAAAAAACGTTCTCTCTCTACCTCGGTTTCCGTGCCACCGACTCGACAATTATAACCTCGTAATCCGCACCATATACCGACGACACCTTGAAGTTCGTACCGACAATCCCGACAATCGGCGCAACTTGTGTTGCGTGCCGACCTTGTAAACCGTGCCGACCCGACATTCTGCCTCGAAGTACGCGCACGAACCGGCGACTCCAGAAAGTTGCCTCGATTTGCGTGCTGAGGAGTTGTTTATCAAGATTCTCAAAGTACGTGCAAGCGTCGAAGTGCTGCCCGAGAATCTAGAAAATAATAAGCTAAGCAAGGTAAGATTTCTGTCCAAATAAAATATTAATAAAGGCTTAGACCCTAGTCAGGGGTATAGCCTAGACCTTGATCAAAGAATTATAAATATAATGAATAAGTTAAAATAATGTTTCTTTAAGAAAGATAGAATTTTTAAAGGATATAGTTAATACATCATTTCTTTATTTTTAAGAAATATAAGATATTAACAAATGATAGAAATATTTGACGTTTCTTCTTGATGAAGAAACATATCACATAGTTAACAAACATAGAGAAATATTTCATATCAAAATATTTCATTCAAACAAAAGACCAATCAAGGTTTAAGCTATCAAAACCAGACTAAAGGTCTATAGCCGGATTAAAAGACGATCCGGGTATTTATATAAACCTATTTTATTATAGGTCAATCATTCAATCAATCATTCATTCATTCACAAAGGTTTTCAAACGAGATCACCACATCATTCAGAACAGACAGTCACAGGTAAATACGTTAAACCTTTTTCAGTTAGTCAAGATAAACGGGTTGTTTATCTTAAACAAAGACAGTCAAATAAAGATTTATGGGATTACGTGTTCCCTATTAAAATACAATATAGAAAATAAAAACAACTCAGACCGAGTACACATGTGTATGGATCCAAACATAATCAATCTAGTCTATCAGTCAAGGCTACGTGGCCGCGGACTAGAGGTCATAATAAAAGTTCTCCAAATGGTATCAACTCCCGGAGAACCGTAATTGTGTGTATATGGAAAGTGGTACAAATCCCATAAATAAGAGACGTTTCTGCTGAGATTGTGTCATAAAAACTATATTGTCAGTCAAAGAAAGATTTATAAAATGTTTTTAGAGTCAACGATTCACCAGCATATTGGTGACGTATTTTCCCCCCATGATTACAGGAAATAAAAGTTAGTACAGGTAGCAAGGAATTAGAGCCATTCAAGGAGATAGACACTCGCAAGGTATAGATGGTTCAGTTTTAAAATTATTAAATTATTGCAACAATTTTTATAAATCAAACGAGGTTTACAAATCAAATTCTCGAATATTTATTATTCGAAAATATTTCTAATAAATAAAATATTATTATTGTTATAAATAAAGATTTTACAAATGAACTAATGTTTCAAAATATAAATTAATATTTTATTATAAACTAAGACTTACGCTAAAACTCTGATATATTTTCAAAACAGGTACCAACTATTGGTGACACACCTAGGCCCTAAGTGCGGGTGTGACAGTAATTGTATGTTTTATCATATTCAATCTAACCAAACAGTTATATGACTAATTATCTAGAAACTGGTAACAGATCGTTCAGACCTACGTAAACCTAAACCGACCGAACACACAGAAATACCAAACATCAATAATCATATATCAATCATCAATAACAATACACAAGTATTCTTAATCACATGAGAAAAACTGTAAAATGTTACAAACTATACATCCTGGGTGCGATTCTAGGAGATTAGCCGAGCCGCGACATCAGTAAATCGTCAATATAGATGATATGGATCATAGATATGGTCTTGACACGAGCTACAACGGTGAAATCACCTATAGGAACTTCTGGAAGTCGCCTCTCTTTTCAAAAACGGAGTTAGGGTTTCATATGATGAAAAAGATGATATAAACGAAAATTCCCGTCTGCATCACCCGTCGCGGTACGCGACGGGGGTCTTCCATGGTCAATCGCGTACCGCGATTGACCAAAAGTCAACATATTTAAATCTCCCATCGCGGTACGTGATGGGGCCCTCAGCAAGCCCATCGCGTACCGCGATGGGACTCTGTTACAGCAAACTCCAATCATTTTATCGTTTTGCGTGCTGGACATCCTGGGTCTTCATTCCGTGTGACAACAGGTCCATGTTGAGTACTTTAACGCCTGTGACCTGAAATTCAATAATACACGTATGAATTATCGATAGTTCTAGAATAAACAGTTAAAACTACACAATAAACGAACTAAAACAATAAACAAATTAACCGACCATCACATCCCCACACTTATCTTTTGTTTGCCCTCAAGCAAAACTCTAAAACAAACATCGACCTCCATCATAGGTATGTAGATTATCACCATTAATACTAGTAAGGTTTAAGGTCATACCCAGTTTCCCAGACTGACACTTTCTAGATTGACATCCCACAAATAAGGTTAAATGATATTATAAAAACAATAGAGCCACCCAGACGAGTGTACTTTGTTTCCGGTTAAGGCATACATGTTCATACCCCTCACACTATCAACACTCCTCTCGGTTTAATATCTGGACTAGCAAAAGATGTGCCAGTATATGTCTTTGCCCTCAAAGACCGAATATGAGTTACAACTTAATAAGCTTGCAGGCCAGTCTTATCTCCACCCATTACCCACCGGTTGCATAAAGACTCGGACTAAGGTTTTGTTGAGGCTTAGGCTGGGTGCGGAATAGGCATATTTAGTGACTAAGGTGAATGAAACCCAGTTTACAAATACACAAACAACTAATAAAAAATAAATAGACTGCTAATTACATAACTGAATAAGGACTGACTTTTTTTTTGACCTTTTTTTACTGATAGACAATACACTGAAGCAAATAATTATACAACTCTGACAAACACACATATTTACAACTCAACCGAGACATACGTACATTGTGTACTATGCTCAACAACTAACTATATACAACTCGATAAAGAACTGGATTTCATCACACAGGGTTAAAATATAATGAAGGCCAAGGCTGAAATGATGTGTAAAGTCTGGTTTAGCAAATAAACAGGAATAAGGTCCAAATGGGCTCCTAGGGGGATATTGTCGGGTAAGGAAATTTATTTAGTGAAGGAAAAGTGTATGTAAAGGTTTTCTAAAGTCCTAATCTCCATACAGGTGGTGGTATTAAGATCTCGATAAGCATGTGGCAAGCAAGTTCTAACTCTGTAAAACATACTGGTTTCCCTCAATCAGTGGTGTAAGACATGTTTTATATCTATTATATAATATGTGTTTTAAGTATATGGGGGCATCTCACAATATGTCTGGAATAATGGGCTGCCGATATGAAACATGTGTACCCGTCCCCTTGACTCGTTATCCCCGCCTAGACGACCCCATTTTCAACTTCTTTTTTTGAAAACAATCGTGAGTAGAACTATTGATAAGCTGAAAAACCAACCATGACCAGAAACCTATAACTTGGCATTAATGACAATAATTAACAGTTAATAACTTTGGTTTCTGAACACTCTTCGAGGTACTATCGGGCTAAAATTTTCAAATTTCCCCCATCCCCACACTTGAGGTTTACATTGTCCTCAATGTTAAAATAGATAAAACGATTAATAAACATTTGAGGGACGGGGTTGAAATTGACTTTTTGACTAATAAGCAATTTTAAAATTCGGGGCTCAAATGTGGCGGTTCAACTAATAATTATACAATTACACTTTTAACGTTTAAAGTAATAAAAAGAAAACAAATTATGAAACTGAAATCACCTGATATCAACGGGACTGGAGAAGGACCAGTCGGCTCGTAAACTCTCAAAAACACTACTCTCGTCTCATCCAATTACCAAACTGACAATCGAACCTGCAAAATCTCGAGACGTGTAGAAGCAAGCTTTTCACAAGTGTAAGACATAGGTCTTTTAAGAGTTATGAAAATGAATATTTATTAATTTTATTAAAACAATTACCGAGCCAAATTAAGTCGTTTCATAAGAAATTCTGTTAAGTTAGTTAAAAACGTTAAAAGACCTAACTCACTTTCGTAGGAATCACGATTGTATTTAGCATATGCAACAAGCCTTGTAAACCCCCCGGTAGCCCGGGAGGACGAGTGGTGTCTCGTGAGGGTTTATAGCGAACAACACCCACAAAGTTCGATTACAAAAAAATATACAAATAAATTAAACACAACAACAATCAAAAGAAATATAAACATAACGCCCAACCAGTTACCCATACATGAATCCCCAAAATATAATATAATATAATATAGACCATGATACTTATAAAAACAAAATAAAGTGAAAAAGGTAACCAAAAAGCTACTGTACTGGCTGATCATCAGCTGCCTCGTCCTGCGGATCCACTGGCTGCTCCACTGTAATAATCAATGACTGTGGGAGCGGTACCTGTGAAGCAGCAAACAACAAACGAAAATACTCAACATACCGGACCCACTGTGCCCTCTGCTCCTCCAGGATCTCCGACTGCCGCTGATATAGCATAGCCAATGTAACAGGCTGTTGCGGCTGGCGTGAGGAAGATGCTGATGCCTCTCGGAGTGGATGCTGCTGCTGCTGAGGTAGTAAGATGTGTGGAGTCGGACGACGTTGCCGGCGTGTCGGAATACCTCACTTAAGAGAAACTGCAGCCTCCGATACCTCTGGTGGTGGTGCCTGTGGACCCTGTCGGACCGGGACTAAAGTTTGTGGATCATGCTCCTCAACTATCCCAGCCCGACGGGCCTCTAATATCCCAAAAAACGCCTATAGGTGGCCCCCGCGTAAAATATCTAGTCGGATAACGCTTAAATACTCCAAACCGGTCGGCGATCCTCGTAATATAAGGCCCTAAGGGTAAGCGTGCCGAAGATCCCTGTAGTCTGCTACCCCGAGCGAATGACGTTAGCAGGAGCATCGCCACATTGGCCGGTCGCTGGCCAAGGATAGAATATAAACACAGCAGATCTAAGTTGCTGCACTTCTCGTGGCCCGAATGTCGGCCGACGAGAGTACATGCAATGATCCTGTGAATGTAGCGATGGACGGGGTCCCTGATAGACGACTCCACAACAGCACTGGAGTGGGTCCCGTCGGCGATCTCCTTCCAGTACTGGCCGAGCTGGGTCTCCGTGAGCCAATGCTCACGGGGATCCTGAGCATGTGTCGTGTAACCACGTATACTCTGCAGGAAGGCAGGCGCCTGAACCTCCTCAGCCAAATAAAATCCAGTGGCCATGGAAAAATCTGGGGCGGACATCTCGTACAGCTGCCGTCCCAATAAGAATGATACCGCGCGTGGCTCACTGAATTCCATGGGCGTAAAGTCAAAGGCTGAATAAAACTCACGTGTGAGCTCGACATACGGAATCGAGTCACACGCAAGCACAGCCGCCCACGGACCTGTCAATAGTGTTTGTATCTGGACGTCAATCTCCAACTGACGCAACAATGTCCAATCAAATGAGCGGTGGTGAAGTAGCTGCATCTGTCGTATCCGCTGGAATCTCGTATACTCCTCTGATGTCAAGTAGAATCGAAGAATCTGATGAGGAAGATGTCCATCTCCCATAATATCCGCTGGCTCGATGCCCTCTACAATCTGCACCTCATCACTACCGTAGCGGATGACACGAGGTCAGTCCGCTGTCTCTTGCGCCGGAGGCGCGTGGATTCTGGTGCATCAGACATATATGCAAAATCAAACATACAAATTAGATATGTCAACGGTCAATGTGGCGACAACCGTATAGCATTTCGGTCGCGGTTGTCCCACTTAGTAACATAATATTAAAATAATAAAATAAAATAGAATAAATAAAGACGAAAAACAAGATTATCCCGCCCAAATGGAAATTTAGTACGGGCGGGTAGTCAATTACTTCAAACTATCAAGGCGGCCCTGAGACTCAATCATGACTCGATTAATCACACACAACCAAACAAAACAAAACAAACTAACTGACTCAAACTAGCTAACACACAAACTGACAAACTGTCTCAAAAAACGTGCATAGCAAAAGAAAGATGTGTGGATTCGGGTTTTGAAGTATTAATAAAATATTTTAAAAATACGTTCACATAAATCGTTTAATAATAATCCAACACTATCATTGATTTAAAACAAAATAACGATTTTTAAGTGTGAACATCCAAAAACCCGACTCGTCACATTGATCAATCTTAATCAATCATCTGAACAATCAACCCAACAACCCGAATATCAAACCCAAATCAACCCGATAATAACCCGACAACCCAAAGTACCAATAATAACCCCAACCAACATCCCGACACACCCAATAAAACCAACAAACCCGGCAATCCGATTGATAACATTCCCAATAATACCCGCCCGCAACAAAACACATATTTTAACGAATAATGTCTTTAACAATTCCGGCACAAACAATATAATAATGATAAAAATTACCTCGATGTCGGCTCAGAAACTGAACTAACAATAGTAATACTAAAAGCTAGGGCGCGGTACTGATGGTGACGGTGGTGGGTGTTCTGTGAAAGAAAGAGAAGACAATGGATGGGTGACTGTGGTGATGGTGTAGGATGGTGGCAGCAGTAGAGAAGGTTGACGGGGATTATGGTGTACGAAGGTAGACGGCGGTGGAGGTGGAGCGTTGGTGGTAGTAGGTGGGTGATGTGCAGCAAGGGCGGGTGAGCGACGGAATGGTGGTGGAAGTGGTGGGTGGACGGTAGTGATAGGAGGGTGATGTGCGGCAATGGTGGTTGGCAATGTTTGGTTTGTGGTAGAAGGAGAAGACGGTAAAGAGAGGGAGGAGAGAAGAAGAAGAAGAGAAGAAAGAAAGAAAGAAAGAAAGAAAGAAGAGGAGTCGGTTTTATTATTGACCGAGTCAGGCGGAGCTCCAAGTCCCATCGCGCTACGCGATGGGTTAAAATGTGGTGGGAGCGTACCGCCACCCAAATTGGGAAAATTAGGGTTTGCAACCCATAGCGATACGCGATAAGGTGTTTTGTGACGTCATCCGTATCGCGATGACGTCACCTGCCAGGATGCCACCCTCCATCGCGATACGCGATGGAGGCAATAAGAATTCCATCGCGTACCGCGATGGGTTCTCTAACATAATCAAAATTTTGTTAAACTGTAGCTTTTTGGCATCCCGATATCATCCTGGACACGTACAAAACTCAAAATACCTTTACATACCTGGAACGACGTGTGCTTAAACAATGCTTACCGAACTTCTCTATTTTCCACTCTTCAATGAACTTCCCCACACTTGGCATTTACTGCACAAAACTCGAGACGACACTAAGTACAAGACTCAATAAAAATAAAACAAACTGGAAAGACACTTACCGACCCCGGGTTGCCTCCCGTAAGCGCTGAATTTAAAGTCTACAGCTCGACAATGCTTCGAACTCAGTTATCTTCATAAACCGGCGAAGTCACAACGAAATTCACCGATTCCTCATCCAGCTCGTGTATGTCCTTCATCTCCTCGTGAAGTCTATAGCCATTTACCACTTGTCTCAAATGATCATCAAAATCTTCAATCTCGTACTAACCATGATTCCCGACTCTTACAATCGAGTACGGGCCCGTCCATTTACTTCTTAACTTGCCCGGGAAGAGTTTCATTCTCGTGTTGTACAACCACACTCGTTGACCAACTTCAAAATTCTTCAACCGGATATTAGCATCATGAACTTTCTTCATTTTTGCCTTGTAAGCGGACGCGCAATCATATGCCTCGTCTCTCAACTCCTCGATCTCGCACAAAGCCAATTTCCTCGCTTTACCCGCATCATCATAATCCATATTAACCTGTTTAGTAGCCCAAAACGCCCTTTGTGCAATTTCAACCAGTAAATGGAAATCCTTTCCATACACAAGTCTATAAGGAGTGGTTCCAATTGGCGTTTTAAAAGCAGTTCGGTAGGCCCATAGAGCATCGGTCAACTTAGTTGACCAATCTTTTCTGTCTTCCCGAACGGTTTTCTGCAAAATTTGTTTAATTTGCCTATTAGAAACCTCCACTTGTCCACTCGTTTGTGGATGGTAAGGAGTTGCTATTCTATGGTCAACACCATATCGTTTAAGCAATTTCCCAAATTTAAAATTCTTAAAATGAGATCCCCCATCACTTATGATAGTTCGGGGGACTCCAAATCTCGAAAAAAATATTACTTTGAACGAAATTGAAAACAACAGTATGATCATTTGTCCTAGTGGCTATTGCCTTGACCCATTTAGACACATAATCAACGGCCACTAGAATATACAGATTACCATGAGAATTAGGAAACGGGCCCATGAAATCGATCCCCCAAACTTCAAAAATATCAACAACAAGGATCGAGTTCAAGGGCATCTCGTCCTTCTTAGAAATGCTCCCGAGTTGTTGACACTTTAAACAGTGTGTCGCAAACTCGTGAGCATCCTTAAACAAGGATGGCCAAAAGAAACCACTCGTTAAAACTTTTCGAGCAGTTTTCTGGCCACTAAAATGATCACCACACGCAAACGAATGTGCGTGTTCAAACACCACTCTAACATCCTCCTCGGGTATACATCGTCTGATCATACAATCTGCACCGATTTTAAACAAATCTGGATCATCCCAAATGTACTGTTTAGCTTGGGACATCAATTGTTTCTTCTTTCTCCTCGGCCAATGCTCTGGTAAATCACCTGCCACTTTAAAATTAACAATATGAGCAAACCAGGGATTTTGTGAAACTGCCAGAATATGCTCATCCGGGAAGGACTCATTAATGGGCCCATCTGTGTCCCTATTTTCCACCATAATTCGGAACAAGTGATCTGCAACAACGTTTTCACTCCCTTTCTTGTCCCGAATCTCTAGATCAAATTCATGCAACAGCAAAACCCATCTGATAAGCCTTGGTTTTGCATCCTTCTTGTCCATGAGGTACCTGACAGCGGAATGGTCAGAATATATATTAACTTTACTACCCCAAATATAAGACCGGAATTGATCTAGAGCATATACTACTGCTAGTAACTCCTTCTCGGTTGTGGTATAATTCAATTGAGCATCCGAGAGGGTTTTAATTGTATAGTATATAGCAACGGGTTTCTTGTCAACCCGTTGACCCGAAACAGCCCCGACCGCATAATCGCTTGCATCACACATTATTTCAAAAGGTAAACTCCAATCGGGTGATTGGAAGATCGGGGCTTCAACTAATTTCAATTTCAGAATGTCAAAGGCCTTAGCACATTCATCGTTAAAATCAAACGGGGCATCCTTAAGCAATAAATTACATAAGGGTTTGGTAATATCACTAAAACACTTAATAAACCGTCTATAAAACCGGCATGCCCCAAAAACGATCTAATGCCTTTGACATTTGTGGGATGAGGTAAAGTAGAAATGACTTGGAGCTTAGCCCGGTCCACCTCGATCCCACGACTCAAAACGACATGGCCTAATACAATTCCCTCTTGGACCATAAAATGGCTCTTTTCCCAACTAAGAACCAAGTTCGTTTCGACACATCTTTTCAAAACTCTTTCGAGTTGGTTTAAACTTGACTCGAAAGATGTGCCGAAACTCGAAAAATCATCCATGAAAATTTCCAAAGACTCCCCCACCATATCTGAAAAGATACTCATCATGCACCGCTGAAAGGTGGCGGGAGCGTTACATAACCCGAATGGCATTCGCCTAAACGCGAATGTGCCATACGGGCACGTAAACGTGGTCTTTTCCTGATCCTCATGATGAATAGCTATCTGGTTATACCCGGAATACCCATCTAAAAAACAATAAAATTTTTGACCAGATAGCTTTTCAACAATTTGATCGATAAACGGAAGCGGAAAGTGATCTTTCGATGTTGCCCCGTTCAGTTTACGATAATCAATACAAATGCGCCACCCGGTTACCGGCCGGGTGGCGACCTCGTTACCTGAGTCGTCCTTGACGACTTGGATGCCCGCCTTTTTCGGTACTGTCTGTGTCGGGCTCACCCATGTGTTGTCTGAGATAGCAAAAATAATCCTCGCATCCAACCATTTCCGCACTTCTTTCTTCACCACTTCCCTCATGTTTGGGTTCAACCTCCGCTGAGCATCGTGTGCGGGTTATACAGCCGGATCTGTTAAAATTTTGTGCATCACAATTGAGTGACTGATTCCCTTCAAATACGCTATCATCCACCCGATTGCTTCCTTATGCTCAACTAGCACCGCCATCAAAGCATTTTCCTGTTCAACTGATAAGTTAGAAGCTATAATAACAGGCAATGTATTATTCTTACCTAGAAAAGCATATTTTAAATGCTTTGGAAGCTCTTTCAGCTCGACTTTCGGTGCTTCCAGCATTGACGGTTTCAACCCGGTATCGATCTTCTCGGGAATTGGTTCCACCTGAACTGACCATGGTGGACAGTCTCCTCGCACAGCTGCGATCTCCATTTGTTTCTCCTCCTCTTCCAGCAACTTGTCTGTCTCCACCTGTAACCTGCCAAACAAAAAACACGTCTTCGTTGTGCCATCCAAGCTGACGACAGAGTCGTATAGCGGAATGCACTCGTCAATGACATCGGTCATGAAGCACTCGTCATCAACCGGAGAATTATCTCCATGTGTGAAAAAATTAATCCTCAGCTTACGGTTACCAAATGTCATGTCAACAGTACCATTTCTGCAATTAATGTTGGCATTTCCGGTAGCAAAAAATGGTCTACCGAGGATAACCGTAGGCTGTTTGGTCCATTCACCCGAAACATAATCGAGGACCAAAAAGTCAACTGGAAAATAAAAGTCTTCCACCTTAACAATAACATCAGTCAGTATTCCTCAGGGAAGTTTCGATGTCTGGTCAGCCAAGACAACCGTGGTGGCAGCCGCACGAAGCGGGCCAAAGTTATACTGATCGTATAGACTTCCCGGGAAAATACTGATGCTTGCTCCAAGATCTAGCAACGCCCGAGTCATTTTAAAATCACCCACTTGAATGGGTATAATGGGCGTTCCCAGATCTTGTAGCTTCGGTGGAAGCGAAACCGAAAGAATTGCACTCACATTATCGTTAAAATCAATTTGTTTAGGAATCTTATGACTCCTTTTCTGTGTGCACAGCTCTTTCAAGTACTTAGCATAGGCGAGAATTTGTTTTATGGCATCTAAAAGAGGAATGATAATTTTTACCTGTTTAAACGTTTCCCACATTTCTTCTTGTTGTGGGCCTCGTTTTGATGCCATCTTCGCCTTTGATGGCGCCAATAAAGCATCGGGATATGGAACGGTTTTCACCTTTTCCTTATCCTTAGAGTTGTTGGTGTCATCCTTCGGAAACGATTTGTTATTTTTAGTTTCACTTTTATTAGATTCATTCAATTTAATCGGCTCCGGCTCGTCATCACTGACGAGATTTTCATCAATTTCTTCCACCACCCCCTCAACCAATGGTGGTGGAATCCCAACTTTATTATCATACTTTTTACCACTACGTAAAATACTTACCTGGTTGACGTCTTTTTTCGAAGGGGATGGTTCGGGTTTACTGTGGTGTTGCTCGGGAGTTGGCTCGTGTTCTTCTGTAACTTTGCCACATCTGAAGCGAGCTGACCGATCTGCTTCATCATTGCCTCTGACGACTTATCTCGTAACTCGAACTGTTGCTTCGTCTCGGTTTTATGATCAATCATGACTTTCAACAACGCATCCAACTTTGAGTGTACTGACTCATCAGAATTTCCCGAGGAACCTTTCTGTTGATATTGATAACCCGAAGAATTTCCGCCCCGGTTATCGTCTCTGTTATACCCCCGATTCTGATTACCCGAACCCTGCTGATAACCGCTCTGGCGTAAATTACCCTGCGATCTGTTCTGGCTCGATCCCTGAAAGTTCGGGTTCAACTGAGAAGACGCGTTCCCATAACGAAAGTTCGGGTGATTCCTCAGGCACGGGTGATATGTGTTCGAATTGAACCCTTGGCCTTTGAAATCCCCGTAAGTATAATTAACTTCGTCGGTGTCATCCTCCACATCATCATAATACTCGGGGCAATTTTCTGCCTTATGCCCGATTTCACCACAATCTTCACAAACCGGGAATTTAACACCAACTTTCCCGACCTCTTTTTTCTTACCCTTTTTCAACTCAGCCAGTTCACGTTCCAACTCAGCAATTCTTTCAGACTTACTCGCAACTGACTTAACTGACCTTGATGAATTACCCCGTCTTCGTCTTTCAGCTGCTGCTTCAGATTTCGAATCTTCACACATAAACTCTAGAAAATCCCAATCATCTTCCTCAGGCTGATTCAGCAACAGACCATTACACGAGGCCTTAAGATGTTTTCAGTCCTCGTATGTCAACCCATCAACAAAGCACTTTACCAGTTCCCACAGTTTGATTTGGTGATGTGGGCATTTCCTGATCATGTCTTTATACCTGGTAAAGGCTTCATGAAATAACTCACCAGAAAACTGTAAAAAGTGGCGGATATCTGAACGGGCCTCAGCAGTCTTCGACTGTGAATAAAATTCGTTTAGAAAAACTTGTTGCATCTCGGCCAATTTCTGATACTGTGCACCGGTAGCGAATTAAACTAGAGTTTTGCTTTGTCTTTTAGGGAAAACTGGAATAATCGCAACCGGACTTCATCCTGATCGAACGTACCATCACCAATAGACCCGCAAATAGCTGAAAAATCGGTCAAGTGTGAATACGGGTCTTCCGAAGCCAACCCGTGGACATGAGGAACGATGTTAATGTAAGATGACGGGGACTTGAAAGTTTGCTGTCCATGTACTCGTTCCTGTGAGACCAACGGGGATGCTCCGTCAAAGATAGCCGGTCTGAACCGACTGTTAACACCGTGAACCGGAGCCATATAATTCCTCCTAAGCCCCCGGGGTTTCCCATACCACCCCGGTTAACCGGAATACCACGAACTCTTTCGGACCATTCCGCCCGATTCACCCTGTCTTGACCCCCTCCGTTTCTGTTAACTGTTTCAGCCCGTCTTCGATTAACCGGCTCTTCTACCTCTTCATCCCGATTACCATAACCCACATATTCCTGCTCAAAACCTTCGTTCTCGGGCTCCACTGCCCGATTATTTCAAACCTATTTGTCTATGATGTGGTCTAAAATATACACATATTATATTCATATTCCATACACTTATGAGTTGTTTTGAGTTTCTTTTGACTAAATTCAACTCGGTTGTGGCTTGTTTTTATATTTTATAAGTTCATAGAGGCAACGAGCAAAACAAATAGTGCATTTATACTAAGTTTGAAAAAAAAAATCAAAGACAAGTCTTTGAGAATTTAAATTAGTTTTAATGCTAAAAGTTAATAACTTATTTATGGAAATATAATTTGTAACATGAATGTTGAAAAATAAGTAATGGACTTCATAATAATATTACATGAGCTTAAAGGAAGTAAACAAGCTGGTCATGGGCTGCTACATTACAAAAGGTCGGTTTTTGGATTTTAGAAGAAATATAAAAAGAATATAAGAACCCTACCAGAAGATTGAATTGGTTTTGGGGGTGTACGATAGACAGAAGAGAAACAAAAAGCATATTATAATATTAATAAAAAGGGTTTTAGTGGTTTTTGGTGGAGATCTCACGTGGAATCAAATTGGTGTTTGGCGGCTAGTTGGAGAGGAGGCAAACGAGACAGAATTATATATATAATAGAATATTGGTTTCAGGGTTTTTTTTTTGTTTGGAGCTCTGTGGAAATCCGTGAGGAATCAAAGAAAGGTAGAAACAATTTTTTATTCAATATATCTTTAATGAACATCAATTATTGTTATTCTGATTTTGGTTCTTTTATTATTGTTGTGAGTAGCTAAATAATTTTTATTACTTAGGTTTTGGTTGAACGCTATGTTATATTAATTGTTTGACGAACTAGTTATTTGACGTTGGTTGATTTAATATTATGGTAAAAGTTTATAATTGGGTTGGTCATAATATTGTTGAGTAATTAAATCTAGTTTAATACTTTAATATTTATTCCACTTGTGTTCAATAGTTTTTGGTGATTGTTAGACACATGATTAGGTTGTTTACTTTGTGTTTTCAACTTGTTTGCGGTTTATGGTCGAAACAACCGTATGAGTAAATTATAAAAGTTTATTAGATTTAATTGTTCTTTCACTAGAGAGACCGAGAGGTAATTTAGTGTCGTGTCATCTTTGTCTTTTGTGGGTTTGGGTAATAATTGCACGGGAGTGGGTTATCCTAGGTCCATTAAATTATTGTGATACAAGTTGTGTTCAAGTTAATTTAAAATACCCCCTTTATGTTAATATATATTGTATTCGAAGAGACCGGGAGGTGATTTGAGTTTTGGGGGTACCATAGTATTATTAGGCAAGGTGAGACCGGGAGGTGATCCAAACCTTTAACAATTAAGATTCACATGTCATTAGAGTTCTAGGTGTCGTTGGTGAGGTCGGGAGGAGATCTAGCGTACTTTAGTGGTCTTTAGTGTCATATTTTTAGATATTGTTTTTCAACCAAGTCAAGTTCGAAAGCTATTAATTTAACTAGTAGGATTCCATTACCTAGGTAGTCGTTTCTCATATTTTTTTAAACCTAATTTATATAAATTTTATTTTTAGTTTAAATTATAATTAGTTAAGGAGTATTAGTATAAATATAAAAAAGAATTCTAAAAAATCAAAAGAAAGTTTAGGTTAGTAATCATAAGGTTTAATAATTAGAGTTTACCCATAGTGTCCTAGGTTCGATATCCGTTCTTATTTGCTAACTACATTGCGACCGGTACACTTGCCGTTTGTGTGTGTTTTTTAGGTGAATTCGGTAAAACTTGGTTTTTAATATTATATACGTTTTTCTCACATCAGTCTACCTCATTCTCGATCTCCAAACCTTCGTTTCCATTATTATTTTCCCCTTCATCTTCATCTTCTGTCGGAACACTCGGTTGAACGTCATCGATATTTAACCGAACTCGGCGGTTGGGGTTATTATTTGGAGCGGATGGTCCAGCTCGGTCAAAATTGAGGTTTAGGTTTCGTCTTGGGTTTTGGTTTCGGGTTCTGGAAGCACGAGCTGAGTGATTTTGGTCATCTTGATTATTGAAGTCTGGTGGGTCAGGTATGTTGTCGGGGTGAAACGCGTTATTTTGTGGGAGTGGGTCTCGGTTTTGGTTATTGTTCTGGTTCTGGTTTTCGTGCTGGTTCTGGTCTGGTTCTGGTTCTGATTCTGGTTCTGGTTCTGGTTCTGGTTCTGGTTCTGGTCTTCCATTTCTGAATTTCTGTTTTATACTCGGTTCTGCCGAGCTAACCTCTCGATTTCGGGCTCGTAAATTAATGGAGACTGTCGGCCCGAATGACGGGTGTGCATAAACCTGTAATCTGCACAACTAACACAACCCGCGTAAAATACAGAAAAATAAAATTAAAAACTGAATTTAAAATTAAAATTATACACAAAAATCAAATAACACGAAAAACACTAAGCGCACTAACTCCCCGGCAACGGCGCCATTTTGATGACCGTCGTTTGAGTCAATCAAAAACCTAATTATTCTAAATAGTTAGAGCAAGTAGGGTATCGTATCACAAGGAGTATGTGGTCAATGTATTCGTGTAACAGATTTCTAATTATGAAGTGACTGGTTTTTAGTGCTGATCACACAAGCAATTAAAGTAAGTTTAGAGAACTAGGCAATGAACAAGTAAACGAATTAAAAACAGTTAGCAAAGCAAAACACACCCGGGAATTCAAGTAAGCAATCAACAATATCTCATGCAACCTAACCGATTAATTATTAACGATTAATTGAAAACTGATCAATCAGACAAAACCTTAGACATCAACAATTACTTTACACACGGCACTGGTTATTAAACAGTCCTTGCCAGTGTGACTCAGTTAAGGGTAATTGTATGTTTTATCATATTCAATCTAACCAAACAGTTATATGACTAGTTATCTAGCAACTGGTAACAGATCGTTCAGAGCAACGTAAACCTAAACCGACCGAACACACAGAAATACCAAACATCAATAATCATATATAAATCATCAATAACAATACACAAGTATTCTTAATCACATGAGAAAAACTGTAAAAATGTTACAAACTATACATCCCGGGTGCGATTTAGGAGATTAGCCGACCCGCGACATCATCAAATCGTCAATATAGATTATATGAATCATAGATATGGTCTTGACACGAGCTACAACGGGGAAATCGCCTATAGGAACTGCTGGAAGTCGCCTCTCTTTTCAAAAACGGAGTTAAGGTTTCATATGATGAAAAAGATGATATAAACAAAAATTCCCGTCTGCACCACGATTAACCAAAAGTCAACATATTTAAATCTCCCATCGCGGTACGCGATGGGGCCCTCAGCAAGCCCATCGCGTACCGCGATGGGACTCTGTTACAGCAAACTCCAATCATTTCATCGTTTTGCGTGCTAGACATCTCGGGTCTTCATTCCGTGTCACAACAGGTCCATGTTGAGTACTTTATCGCCTGTGACCTGAAATTCAATAATACACGTATGAAGTATCGATAGTTCTAGAATAAACAATTAAAACTAAACAATAAACGAACTAAAACAATAAACAACTTAACCGACCATCAGTTACTCACATAAACCTTACATCCGGTGATTACAAATGGATTTAGCCTTGCATCGAATGAACGTAATTTCTCTTAATTTGCGTTCACAGCATCGCCTGCTCTCCTTTAACTGCCAAAACCTCGTACCAACTGCCGTCCAAAAACTCTTCAGCCCTCAAAAACCAAAATCCCATGCATTTGCCCGTCAACAAAACTCCTGTTTATTTTTCACGATTATTGATTTTGGGCCTTGGAATATATGCCTGGGCCAGTTTCACATGACCTTTTTCAGTTATAAACACGTAAATAGTTTTAATAATATGGCTAAGGGGTTGTTTGGTTCATTCAGATTTGAATGAGCGTGTCACACCCCCATCTCAGACCAAGGAGTGTGACCCAATAGTTGGTACCACAATTGTAAATAAAACTTTAAGGATCAAAATGTAATATTCATATATATATATAAATATATATATATATATATATATATATATATATATATATATATATATCAGACGGGACTATAAATATACCCGTTTAAGTTGTTAACAAAACATTACTTGTTATATTTACAAATCACTTATTAAGTGTTTTACAAAACAAATCCGAGCCATCGGATTAAAGTGTAGCACTTCGATATTCCAAGTGCTAATCTTGTTCACCTGCAAAATGTAAGAAAATACGTCAGCAACGAATGCTGGTGAACACGCTGACGCAAAAATATTTTCTTTTACTTTATTACCCCTCGAGACTACGCCTGCCTCAACCCAAAGTGGCTTAGGAATAACAAAGTCAAATAACACATTATAAACATGAGCCTCTACTCTATGTCATCTCAGCAAACACCGCAGCGTTCGACTTAGTTAAGTACCCGTAAATATACACAACGGTTGTACTCCCTGCAGGAGAGCGTCCTACGACCAAGGGTGGTGCGATCGTTCCCATTCATTGCATAGTACCACCTATGTAAGGATCCAAACACATGTATACCACAGCCTGAGGGCTAGGTTTATACCCTTATTTATAACGGTTTTAGGAACACATAGTTCCTTGTAAACAAATTTCATATAACAAGTTGACTCATTTTAAAACAAGTTTAAAAGTTTGGGGGCGTATTCACCTTTTCTCTTTTGGATCGGCTTCACTCACCGTCCAATGGTCTTTCCCTTCTTTATCTCGCACCTATAGTACGAATATAAATATTTGTTAGTCGGATACACGATCCGGCTTAAGAGCTTTAGTCTTATTTTATATCTCAACCTCGATGAACCTTTAGTTCATTTTCTTTTACTTGAAAACCTTTAGTTTAAAAGTAAATTATAAACCGTTAGTTTATATTAAAAAAAACCGACGTTTCTTCTTCTCCAAGAAATGTATTCTTTTTCTTTTATTATTTAAGAATACTCATTATTCATTAAATAACATTTTCATAACAAAGAGCATACATATATATTTACACACATATATACGTATCAATATTCAATATCTTATCTTTCATTCATTTATTTGTTATGATTATTTTTCTTTTATCGAGGTATCGAGTATAACCTCGACTTAAGGCTTAAGCCTTTAATATAATACTATATTGAATTTGTCGTTACGCCTAACCTTTATTGGCGTATTGAAAACCCTACGAAATCGAGCAGCACTCTGACGCCGCTTTACTTCTTGATCAACTTTGGTATGCCAACTTCAACACTTGTCGGCACGTCTTTCGAGACTCCTCGCCATTACAACAACGCCTTTTTGATCGTATGTGGGTGGAGGGTGGCACGAACTTTGAGGAAACATCGACACGGAAATTGAGGATAGGGACACGTTTTACGATGAAATATGGCACGCTTATCGAGGTATAATTATAAAAGTTCGAGATATGTTTAGATAGAGAGAGTAGAGAGCAGATTTGGATGTGTGAAATGAACACCCCATGGCTCCTATTTATAGGCAAAACTCGGAAGCCCATCGCGGTACGCGACCGCCTTCAGGGCACCCGTAGCGTACCGCGACGTAGCCCTGGTGTTGCAGATAGTAGGTCTGCCACGTGTTGACACGTGGCGACACGTGGCAGCCGTGTTGCCACGTGGTGACACGTGGCGGCAGACGGTGCCACCGTGTGCCACGTGGCACACGTGTCAAACAATCCATCGCGGTATGCGATGGGTCTTCCTTCTGATCCATCGCGTAGCGCGATGGGTCAAGAAAACAGATTTTTCATTTTTGACCCTCAAGTTTGGAATTTGGCAGTTTTGGTCCTTATACTTTGGAAAGTTTACTTTTTGAACTCGAAATTTTCACGATGTTACAGAGAGAGCATCTTTCTCATTCAGCAACAACATGAAGTCTGAATGATTCAGGCATAATTTTAACCATTCAGATATTTTTCTGTTTGAAACCAAACAGTCTGAAGTCTGAATGAATCAGATGTTTACAACTGAATGTTCCATTCAGATGTAAACAAACAGCCCCTAAGTTTAATAATATAAACTACTTTATAGTTTCACTATTCGATCTCGTGTTTACTAAATTTACTTAATTTTACCTCGTTGTGTGTCTAACCAACCTACCAAATATAAGAACAACTCAAAGTAATATATCTTATACTATCAGTGAATTTAATTAACAATTAACATGTAAATACGAGTACCCAAATATGCATTGATCATATATATAGTTAGGGATGGACTTACCTAATAAGTAATAACTAGGGGTAGCCTCTGCTACCCCTTAATTTTTCGTCGGTAGTGCAAAATTTTCTTTTATTAAGTTGGTTTTTGCATTTCGCTACATCTAGAAAAATATAACTTACCCCTATTTGTTTAAAGTCCAACCAAATTAAAGTTAAAACCAACTAAAGTCCAACCAATTTAAAGTTCAAACTAAATAAAACCATGTTCATTGTTCCCTTATGATTTGACACTTACCAAGCCGGGCATCAACATTCAACAAAACAACGTTTCATTCAACCATTGTTTCAGCCACTTTCCACCCCGCGCTGCTTACACCCTACACTTCCCCAACCCCCTTTTACCCCTCCCCGGTCACCGGACCTCCATGCTACAACCGTGGAGCTGACAGCCGGTGTTCCCTCAGTTCCTCTTCCATAGCCGACTTCTACTTGTTCAATTTAGGTATTTTTCTACTTTTATCTAAAATTATAATTGTTAATTTGTTTATATAAATGTTAATTTGGGATTCTTTATGGGCAACTGAATATTTGAATGATTGATTATAGTTTATTGGATACTTGGACAATAAAAATTGGAATTGATTAGGGATTTAGGGTTAAAAGTATGTTTCTTCTACCATTAGAGAACTTGGAATATGAGACGACAAAGTCTTATTAACAATCTTTTAAAGGAAAATTCCAATAAAATGATGATATATGTACAACAACACGTTAAAAAACTATTATATGGAAATATGGTAAAAAAATTCGTTTACATTGTATGAAATATGGTAAAAGAAATTTTTAAATGTTACCTCTGAGATTTCAGTCTAGATCTAACACTGCATACAATTACTGGATCGACCGTCCTAGCAACCGTGGATGGTCCAGTGAATAGCCTGGTTTTTTGTTGCTATGTCAATAAACTAAAGCTTTTGTGAACCATTTATATACATTTTTTTTTATTTTTATTGCCAAGTATTGCGGTGCACAAAAAAAAGGTTCCAGCCTGATTGTACCTCGCCGACGCATAGATCATAACCATTTTTAGATTATGAGCCAAAAACCGGTAACCAGTTAATCAAAATTGGATTTTTAGGTTTTTTATTTTTTTAAATACCGTTTTATTCCTATTATTTACCGGTTCGGTTATAACCTAACCACTTTGATTGGTTTGGGTTTTCGAGATAGATGGTTCAATTAATAACCGGTATTAAAAAAAAGCGGTTATCCTATTTGTTCACCTCTAGGCTCTAGCCAAGTATAACCTGCTTTTTTATTTCTACCCAAAAGTTATATATTTATAAGTCGGGCATCCCCAAATTTAATTGTAGGGACAAAGATTGACGGGCCTTATCATTCACATTTTTTATGTAACGTCGTAAATATTATAATATTAAATAAAGAAAGATTTCGTTAAGTTGTCGAGCGTTAAATAATATTAGCTAGTGTTTAATAAAAGATCATGGACTTGGGCTAATTATGATGGATTAAAAGGGAATGGACCTTAGGTCCATGGGCTTTAAGGGATATAAATATCCCCTTAAACCATCCTAAAACCCTAACTATCATTTCCATCTTTCATAAATCTCTACACACTCAAAACACACACACATCCTACACCACTATATACGGCCGAGAGAGAGAGAGAGAGAGAGAGAGAGAGGCGAGATCCGAGCCAAACGAACGTCGATTCTTGATAGATCCTCATAGTGCAAGATAGATACAAGACCTAAAGTTCGTAACCAAGCTAAACCGTAACCGTAAAACGCGTAAAGGTATGTTCTTGACCTTAAATTTCACGTTTTTATGAATGGTTAGCCTTGAAACCCGAACCTAGGATAGATCGGGTATAAACGAGTATTGAAGTAGCGAACTTGATGTCAGAAACGAACCTAAAGAACTCGCGGCTGCGTATGACTCGTTTAAAATAAACCCTATACCTATTATTGAACGTTTTAATCTTAAAGGCTCAAACTTTATGCTTTTCCAAGCCGTGTTTTACCCGAAAAAGACCATGGGAATGAGCACGGGTTTGCTTAATACTATATTCAAGAATTTCGATGAAACAAAGATGATTATGGGGGGTTAAGGTAGACCAGCGGCTGCTGCAGGGCAACTTCGCCGCAGCTAAGCTCGCTGCATAACTTTGCTGCAGCTGGGTTCGCCAAATAAGTTCGCTCATGGCTGAACTTCGCTACATGCAAGTTCGCTGGTGGCCAACTTCGCTGCATGCTAAGTTCGCTGGTGGCTAACTTCGCTTGTATAAGTACGCTTATAATTAAGTTCGCCTCACATAAGTTCACTTGTATATAACTTCACTTGTATATAAGTTCGTTGATGTTAAGTTCGCTCGAAATAAGTTCGCCACTGACATGTTCGCTTAACAAATCAAATAGCGAATCAGACTTAATTCGTTATGAGGAATGAGTTAACAAATTAGAAAATAAATTAAAATCCTAGCTCGACCCCAGCCAGGGGCTCTGCCCCTTGGACCCTACTAGGGGTTGCCGCCCCTAGAACCCCGCTGCCAGGGGCGCTGCCCCCGAACCCCTTCGTTGCGGGTTATATAAAGATAGAAATACGATATGAGTAGTAATAGTTAATTGATACATGTAAATATTATACAGTTAGCCGTGCACATCTCAAGAAAGGAATTACGATTAACGGTGAACGTAACCGCATTCAGGTGAGTTTCTAGCCCCATTTCCTTGTTATGTTTTCGGGGCTGTGTGCATACTCGATGTGATAGTTAATACACTTACCTTAAATGGTAAGTGTATGCCATGTATGATTTATGTGATAGATATTATGTTAAGATTGAGAATGAAAGCTTGTCAATACGTGAACGATCTTCGGATATTGCACGTGTTGACAAGGGAGGTATGTATATGAAAGCTGAATGTGTATGATATAAATATATGTACGATATATGAGTATGTAATGACGAATAAAGAAAGTATATGTATGAGTATGTAAAGATAGTACGAACGAAGATAAAGAAAGAGGGATCAGACCCTAATAATATCTGAGATAGAGAAGACGGGATCAGACTCTTATAATATCTGAGATAGAGAAGTAAAAGGGATCAGACCCTAATAATATCTGAGATAGACAAGAAAGGGATCAGACCCTAATAATATCTGATATAGACAAAGGAAAGAGGGATCAGAGCCTAATAATATCTGAGATAGAAAAGAAAGGGATCAGACCCTAATATTATCTGAGATAGAATGGACAGTAAATATATAAAATATGAACTTAATAAAGTATGTACGTATGTATGAAAGTATGATATATAAGTAAATTAGTAAAGTAATTACTATGTATCTTCGGATGCATGATTGAAGGTAGGTGAATGTATTGTATGATGTATGATTAACTAGAACTCACTCAGCGTAGCTGACTTTTAGTATACACGCAGGTGAGTAGGATGCGACAGCTGGCGTGAGAGGGACACATGGCAGAAGAATAAAAGCTTGGCATCTGAAGACCTTTCATGTTATATAAGTTATGTTTTAATTTCGAAAGACAAGAAGAATGTTTTAAGACATGTTTACGATTTGATATGTAATGTTTTATGAAAGTTTTATATTCCGCGTAAAGTTTTAATTAACTCTGATATAATGAACTGCGTTTATGAGTAAATCCAACGTCCAAATGTGAGGCACCGGTAACGGGGCCTTACATTTTATTATTGGGAAATATCGAAATTTCACCCATAAACCACTTGCTAAAACAGTCACAAAAATCTAGAGAAGTTATTAGGTGCAAAGGATACCGAAGATTATAGTGTTAATGATGAAAGAAGCATGGATCGTTAGATGTAAGTTGAAAGATCCTGTGTTGTGAATAGAAATTTTAATGATCTTGGTAGGCAGAATTTTCAGGAGAATCCGCATAATATGTCAGGATCACAGACAGACAGGATTTTCAATAAGTATTATTATTACCTATCATTATTCTTTCATCATTGACTTGGTCATGCAGGCAACGGTCGGCAATTAATGTCCAACTAAAAACTTGGTCAAACCAGGATAAGAGACGTTGGAAGCTAATGACGAAGATATGCAAATACATAACCGCTCCAGGATCCTCGCCAGGGCAATTAATGTTCAGTATTACCTATTATTACTTGCCAATTCTTATTGTACAATATATAGAATTCGTGACGATTACATAAGACACATACACACACCGTACTACACACTCTTGTACTCATAGTACCAATCAAGCACTTCCAACACCTATAATCATCATTTTTTTATTAATATAATTGAGGCAGTGGAATAGTTTTCTACTCACGAGATTTTTATCCGGGTATCCATTAAGGATCAAGGGTTATTTTCGCTAAATCGTTGTGTCATGTGCAACATTTACTTACTGTTTCGTATACATATTCAAGCATCCTACCTTACATACAAGTTTGGTTATTTGATTATATTTGTGTAATTCTTGACCTAAACAATGTTTTTTATACTTTTAGGGTCCTGCTAATAAGACACCCTGCTTCCATATTCATACACCCTTTATACGACTCGTATAGCTTATACGAGTCGTATAGAAATCCGTACACTGACAACCACCAACTTTTTGAAAAAGGTGTTTGACCAAATTTTTATACGAGTCGTAAGTGTTGGTGCATAATGTCAGTAGTTCATAGTCGTGTGTCTGTAATCGAGTCTGTAATGATTAATTATGTTTTATATGTCTTAGGCGAAGTTACTAACAAGTTCGCTGTTTAGGCGAACTTGTTAGTCAAGCGAAGTTATGGACAACTTCGCCTGAACATGCCAGGCGAAGTTGACGTGTATATATAGTCCTAGGTTACGGGCTGTTTAGTGTTAATCGTTTTAGTTGATCGAGTTGTTCAGTGAGTCGAGAGACGTGTATTCAGTGATTATATCACGTGTTCGGTTATAATATAACGTGTGTTCGTTTATACGTATCGTGTGTTTGTTTGATCCGTGTTCTACACTCGTAACGACCTACGCAGGGATTCCGCACCTGTGTAGATTGAGATATCCCGTGCAGATCCGTCCAGGGAACCTACAATTGGTATCAGAGCCTTAGGCTCTTATGCTATGGTTCGAGATCGGCGTTTTGGTGTTTCTGGCACGAATCTGATGCGTTCTTGGCTGAACAGCGCCGCAGGCGAAGTTATGGGATTCAGGCGAAGTTGCCGTCACTGTTCGTAGGGTTTCGGCGATGTTATTGGCCAGGCGAAGTTATTGAGGGGCGAAGTTGACTTTTAGGCGAAGTTAACTTTAGGCGAAGTTAACGAGAAAATAAAAAAAAAAAAAAAAGAGTATTTTGGTGTTTTCGTCTGTATGGCCCGGTGTACACGATTATTGTGAGACCGAAGATGTTGTTCCGTCAACGAGTGATCTTGTTATCTCTTGGTTTTACGTGTGAACAAATACGTGTCAACTCTGGATTTGGAGTTGAGGTTGTGAATGGGATATTGTTTGAAACTGGATATTGACACATATTCGGGTGTTTATGGGCAATGAAATTGTTGTTGTTCGAGGTTGACCAACTGAAGAAAGTCAAATTGAACTGAAGGTTTTCGTCATTACTGGATTGCGGTCAGAGCATATTATTTATGTTATTTTCAAGGCGTTCGAGAATTGGATCCTGAAACGTGATGCTTATTTATTAGAGTGAAAATTCTGGAACAAGTTGGATTTAATCGGGAATTAAAGTGTTTATGTTCTTGATCGTTATCCCTGGTGATTGAAGATGCTTCGGATTAATTAATGGTCATGTGTTAGATTCTGTCAAGGTGGTTTTGTGATGAAATTGATCACTTGATGTTGAGTAGTTGAAGATTAAACCTTATCGTATGCCGACGAGTTGGTGAAGTTGTGGAGGAAGCCCAACTTCACGTGTTGGTGAAGTCAGATGGACCCACGTGATTGGTTGAGATGATCTATTGGCACGAGGATGCATGCATTTCAAAGACCTCAATCGTTATAGTCGGAGAAGCTTACACTGAAGGGAAGATCTGATATGGAAGACGCTGGGTGATTGGTAGATTTGTGAAGCTACATGACAGATTCAGACACGGCTGGTTGACTGCAAACAGAAGATCATCAGTTAAGAGGGGGACTGTTGGTGCATGTCGTGTAACAGATGATCTTTTGTGTTTGTTAGAATTGAGAGCAACGGTCAAAGGGGAGACTGTTGGTGCATTTTGTGACCGTCGCTATGCAATTCTGACCAGCGGAACGCCACAGGCGAAGTTAGCATAACTTCGCCTTAGGCGAAGTTAGAACAACTTCGCCATAGGCGAAGTTAGCACAACTTCGCCTACTGAAGCCCAGGCCCGAGAATGTTTTATATATATATACGTGTGTCTTGTTTAGGTTTAGTTGAATCTAGAAATTAGTGTGTGTTTTGAGCAGTTCAAGTAGCTAGAGAGAGTAAGAGACAAGGAGAGTCGTGTGAGACGACCCGAGGTAGAGCTCACCTCGGGTCAGTCGTGTTTTCTGTTTGGTTACGGTATGTAACGTGTTTGTTTGATTATTATATAAGAATCTGCAGATTTGATTATCCCGTTCTTGTATTTGTTCGTGTATTTGTTCGTGTATATGTTTATGTACGTGTTTAATCGTGTTCTTCGTCTTGTACACCATTAACGAGTCTAGGAGGATTCCGCACTCCTAGACCTCGTGCGGATCTCGTATCGATCGGCGACGCCCCGGGAGGACCTACAGTAAGTTTTATACGAGATGATGCTGGTATCTATGCGACCAGTATAGACTATAATACTCGTATAATCCTCATACACCCTCTTTACGACTAGTATAGCCTATACGAGTCGTGTTGGATCACCACACACCCTTCTCAGACCATACATACCGGCTTTTCAGATGTGTACGCAGCTTTTTAGATAGTATTTAACAAGACTTAAGACTTATACGAGTAGTATAGTCTATACGACTCGTTAGTTCAGTGTACCATGTCTAGAAAGACCTGTGAATGACCAGTTTTATACGAGTAGTATAGTTTATACGACTCGTACATGCAGGGTAATTATTTGTCACGATATAATATTAGGTAAATTATTTGACACGAAACAAGATTCCACCATTAATTATATGACACAACATAATATTCTAACCAATCAAATATATATAGAGTTTATATAGTTTCCCTGCGTAGTATTCTAACATATCAAAAAATTTAATAATAAAAAAACAAGTTAGATATGTCATTTTCTGATGATGACAATCAAGACGATTGCGTTGGTGAAACTTTCGACAATGTCTCACCATTTTCAACCAACGAGGTATAAAATAATTTTATAAAGTATCTTTCTATTATTTTATATTTGACGATATTGTTTTTAACAAAATGTTAAATTTGTTTTAAGTTGTTTTCGTCTGTCGACGAACTTAAGGACTGGGCGAAAACGATAGTTCGTGAAGTTGGTGTTGTCGTAGTAACCCAACGGTCGAAGACAAACGCTGGTGGAGAAGTCGTTAAAGTTTGGCTAAAGTGTGATCATGGCGGGTCATACAATTGTACTGCAACAGTTAGGCGTTTTGGTACAATTAAAACCGGTTGCAATTTTAGCTTAATTGACAACTATTTGCGACAATACAATGGTTGGAGGTTGAGGGTGGTTGATGATACACACAACCATAAACTCGTTCAACATTTCGAGGGTCACACGTACGCATGCCGACTTACTCTTGTTCAAAAGGTTATGGTACATGATATGTATCGAAACCGAGCGCCACCCCGTGACATTCTATGTAATTTAAAGTCTAAGGATGAAAGAAATGTGACCTGCAACAAAACCATGTACAACGAAGGGAAAAAGATCCATAAATAAGACCGCCGAGGAAAAAGCCCGATGGAGGTTCTTTTCAATTTGTTGCAAGCCTGATGGAAATTGTGGATTTCGGTCTACGGCTGTTGCTCTAGGTCGTTCTGAAGATGACTGGACCATATACGAAATGAACTTATACAAGAGATGACGAGTAATTGGAATGTGTACATTCATGTATTCGGTGACGTTTGTTGCAATAGAGTATTTAATACCTTGCATTGGTCAAGCTATGGAATGGCTCCACGAGAACGCTGGATGCAGTGTTGCAAAATCGCTAGTCAGTGGTCGGGCGGTGGGGTGGGGACTAGCGATTAATAGGGATTAGTCGAGATTAATCGGGATTAATCGGATCGGACTTTAATGTATGTTTTTCAGTTTTATACATACGCATACACATTTTTTATATGTAATTTTCAGTTTTATACATACACAAACATATTTTGGCAGGAAATTGGTTGGAATCTCGCTGGAAACCACTAGTTTTTGCTGTAATCTCGCCGAAAATAGTTGATATGGGTCGGAATCTCACCGGAAACCACTATTTTGGTCGGAATCTCGCCGAAAGTCGTCGATTTTGGCCGGATTTGACCGTTAACCGATTAATTGGCCGACTAGCCCAAAATTAATCAGTGAAGTGGGGACTAGCGATTAATCGGGGATTAATCGGTGACTAGTCGGGATTTTTGCAACACTGGCTGGATGGACATGCCGTCCACAGCTTTTATGATCGCTAATAGGTATGGGGTGATCGTTCACGCATTGTCAACATATTAACGTAACAATTCTACAATTTTTCCATTGTTGCATTGTCCTCAAGAAATCCTAGATCATTGATATGGGCTAAATTTTATATAAATATTATAAATATTTCTTACATTTTAAATAGCTTTTGACTTTGTTTTTATTTAGTATTACTCTTAATTGACTCATATTTAAGTTTAAAGGTTTCATGAGACAACGTGTTTAAAACTAAATAAATGATTGTGTGAATGAATTGTAGGTGTTGAAGTCTTGGAGTTCAAATTTTACAAGACATATGGGCTGGGCTCACAAGAAGATAAAAAGAAATAAAGGTTTTTTGACCAGAAAATAAACTGGTGGGCTTTAAGACTTGTTGGAGCTAAAATAAAAACCCTATGTAATTATTATATAAGAATACTAAGAAAAAAAAAAGGGTTTGTGGTTTTTTGGTGGTGGTGTTCACGTGAAGCCAGAGAGAGAAAGAATAATAATTTGATTGTTTGGTGTGCTGTGCCTAGTTGCTTTGGGTCGAGGAAGCCAACAGAGAGGTTCGCAAGTTTACTTGGTGGTGGAGCACAGGTCAACGTAACAAAAGAAGAAGAATACTATTTTTCTTTTTTTTGGTTCTTGGTTTGGACGTGGAGACACAACAGAGAAGAAAACAAAACAATTTTTTTTTCAATAATTTTAAACTTAATATTATAGTTATATAATTTACTATAAAACGATTACAATAAAGTGGTAGGCAAACGGGCAACAAGCTGCGCCGCAACCCCCTTTTGAATAGCAAAACCAATACTGCTAAAAACGAAGCTTTGGGACCTAGAAATTGAAGAGGTTCCGAGTACGACGCGCTGAACCCTACTAAAAAATTTCACAGCCTCTGGGCCAGAAAACCAAAAGTATCAAAGGCAAACGGTAGAAAGACATGTTGATTATCTAAACAAGCTTTCTCGTGTTTAGCAACTTTGCCTGATTCAACCTTCAACGTAGTCTGACCCACAACAAACCCACGGTCCCTGAGCCCAACAAGAGGAGACACTCCTGTAAGATCCACACAGGCGTGTTTTCCCCCTGCCCACCCGAACACAAGAATGTCAGCTGTTCGTAAAGTAGACCTCCCTTCAAGAGAATCCGTGAGAAAGTTAACTGGGGCCTCCTTTTTAGCAGAAATCCCTGCCCGTTTAAGAACATCACACAGAACATCCCTAACCAAATCAGGTATGTATTTAAAGCCAGACAATTCTTTGCAATGCACCGCATGGTCACCAAAAGAATCCAAACAGACCTTGCGACAAATTGGGCAAGGTTCATCAATCGGGAACATAGGGATCATTAACCGATACTTAAGGATAGCCCGATACTCCAAACCCGACATACGTTGGCATAATCCTTCAATGGGGATGGCCGTCAGAAAATCCTGAGCCCGAGGAGCCCGAAGGCATTCAAACACCGCCTTTTGGCGAGGGGATAGATCAAACTTCACTTCTAAACTCTTGACGATTCCACTAAATAAGGCACTCGCCACAACATGTTGGGCTTTAAACGCTTGATTAGGTTGTCTACTTTGTTTTTTCAACTTGTTCGCGGTTTATGGTCGAAATAATCCAAACAGACCTTGCGACAAATTGGGCAAGGTTCATCAATCGGGAACATAGAGATCATTAACCGGTACTTTAGGATAGCCCGATACTCCAAACCCGACATACGTTGGCATAATCCTTCAATGGGGATGGCCGTCAGAAAATCCTGAGCCCGAGGAGCCCGAAGGCATTCAAACACCGCCTTTTGGCGAGGGGATAGATCAAACTTCACTTCTAAACTCTTAACGATTCCACTAAATAAGGCACTCGCCACAACATGTTGGGCTTTAGGGGGGGCGGTGTTCTTATTAGAGAACCCGCTAAGATCAAAATCTGGAAGTGAAGTACGTAAACGATCCATCGCACACCCATAATCAGAGTCCAACCCATAAATATCACAGCCCCGAAGAATATGGTCTTGCGAAAACCACGACTGTGCTCTCGAAGCCACAAAAGCATTGTTTTAGGGGGAAATCATTGTGGTGGTGGACATCGCAAAACAAAAGAAAGAAAAGACAAGAGAAGTGGGTCGGAACCGGTACACAGGCACGTCGGTATAATTAATTTTTGTTTCATACTTTATTATGAGTAGCTAAATACTTGAAACTACCTAGGTTTTGGTTGAGCACTATGTTATGTTAATTGTTTGACGAACTATTTATTGATTGTTGGTTGATTTGATATTACGGTAAAAGTTTTTAATTGGTTTGGTCATGATATTGTTGCGTAATAGAATCTAGTTTATTGTTTTAATATTTATTCCACTTGTCTTTAATAGTTTTTTGGAGATTGTTAGACGCTTGATTAGGTTGTCTACTTTGTGTTTTCAACTTGTTCGCGGTTTATGGTCGAAAAAATCGTAGGAATAAGTATTGGAAGTGGTTTAGATTTTATTGTTCTTTTACTAGAGAGGTCGGGAGGTAATTTAGTATTGTGTCATCTTTGCCTTTTACGGGTTTGGGTAATAATTGCACGGGAGTGAGTTATCCTAGGTCCCTTAGATTATTGTGATACAAATTATGTTCAAGTTAATTATTAATACCCCCTTTATATTAATATATATTGTATCCGAAGAGACCGGGAGGTGATTTGGGTTTTGGGGTACCATAGTATTATTAGGTAAGGTGAGACCGGGAGGTGATCCAACCTTTAACAATAGAGCTTCACATGTCATTAGAGTTCTAGGGTGTCGTCGGTGAGGCCAGGAGGCGATCTAGCGCATTTTTAGTGGTCTCTAGTTTCATATTATTAAGATATTGTTTCTCAACCAAGTCAATTTCGTTAACTATTAAGTTTAACTAGTAGGATTCCATTACCTAGGTAGTCGTTTCTCGCATATTAGTAAAACCCAATTTTTATAAAGTTTTATTTTTAGTTTAAATTTTAATTAGTTAAGTTTTATTAGTTTAATTAATATAAAAAAATTCTAAAAAATCAAAAGAAAGTCTAGGTTAGTAATCTTTTAGGTTTAATAATTAGAGTTTACCCATAGTGTCCTAGGTTCGATATCCGTTCTTACTTGCTAGCTACATTGCGACCAGTACACTTGCCGATTGTGTGTTTTTTAGGTGAATTCGGTAAAACTTGGTTTTTAATATTATATACGTTTTTCACACATCAATCATGCTGCCATTGCCATTCAAAATGTCGACAATTGTCATTTTGTGGTAGTTAAGTTTGAAGGGATATACCGGATGCCGACAATTAATCCTTATTGGAAACATTACAGACATGAAATGGTAAGAGGTTGGGAAGACTTGTATCGTTTGCGCGTAAAAATGTTTACAGATCTGCAAACACAAAGTCAAACTGATTATGAAGACTTAGGATGATGTATGTTGTATTTTAATAATGTTGTCTATCAACTTTTTTCAGTATGTTGTATTTTAATTTGATTGGAAATTTTATGTCAAATATAAACTTTAAATATAAAAAATCTACAATGACAACGACATTGAAAATTCGATTGCAAACCTTTATACCAAAATGGTTAAAATTGGTTGGAAAACCATTACATCATACATAAAACCCATTACATATCAACATAACCGCGCCACTAACTCAAATTTTAATACATAACAATGGCAATTATAAGCACTATGAATAAACTCTAGCTCATAATCAGTTGATGCTTCAATTTCTTTTTTTTTTCTGCAACACTGATTTGGAATTCCATAACCACACACTTTATATGATATTTGCTTCATATAAGAAAATGGTGAAGTATGACTTTAGTTGAGATGATTAAACTAATTGAGTGTGTTTCTGAGCTTTATTTTGTCAAAAAAAAAGTTATTAAAATTAAACTTTTGGTTTTGAGAAAAAAATACAGAGAAAAATAAAGAAATGAATGCTTAAGGCCAAACTGGTTATGATGTGGGGTATGTGTGCATATCTCCATATTATGATTTCTCTGTTTTTGTCTATTAGTTAGTTAGGTTTTTGTTTTTTTTCCCATATCATTGGGTACTTAACTAAAAATTTTCATCATCAGGTATGGGTTTTGTATTACCTAAACCCGGTCCAAATCCGATCCATTGCCATTCGGTAGTATAATACTACAACTTAGATTTGGGCTTAATAGTATGGGTTCCAAGTATTAATTTTTATGGGGTCCTTACAAAATTTAATATATCGTCTCTAAGTAATTTTTAAAAAACATTGGTGTCCCGGGACCCCGATGAGAACTATGTGGGTCCGCCCCTGACTGTATAACCACCACAACCGTCATCATTGGATGCGTTGTTGGTAATTTCTATATTATATCGGCCCGTCACGTGTATGCGACCGGGTTGAATCTATGGAATTCACTAGTGATGTAATGGGTTATATGGTTGCAATTGGGCTTTTATATTTGGTAATTACTTGTTGGACAAGTTTGGGTCACCCTATAAATACATAGCTATGATTAGGGTTATGATATTATGAGAGGGATTATTGTATTTTTAGATTTGGGCTATGACTAGGGTTATGATACGTGAGTTTACCCTAAATATCGTATGCTCGTTTGTGTTTCCGTTATCAATTCGTTCTTGATGCGTCACTCGACTGCTATCACAGCCACTACTGCTGCCGAACCATTGATCGCCCACTGGCAAATCACCACTCAAAACCAAGACAACCAACTAATGTAAACATGAACAATGATCAATACATCGTTACATAACTGTAAAACTTTTTTTTTTCCTTTTGATTATTCACAGATATTCATTAAAAACTAAATTATTATAGCTTCGTCACATGTTTAACATGTCCAGATCGATTAGAAAGAATATAAAATGCATGTAAGCAAATCAAATAAACAAAATCATATGTTAATTATTATTAAGTAAATAAATTATACAACTCTAATCCAAAACTGAAATAGTACGTGAAACATACACAACAAATGAAACAAAGTCTACAAACTTTTTCTAGTAGTAAGGTAACACGGTGACATTGTATCCTATAATTGCATCGACTTGATCCATCGAATGTGTCTTCGCAAGCGCAAAACCACGAACAAGCCTGAAAGCACCCGTACCTCCCACAACCGGCATCTCTCTAACTTCACTCATCACAGGGTTCCGTCCCACGATGCTAAGAGAGCTGCCATTGTAGATTCCCGAGACGAAGTTATAAGTGAGGGTCATGAGGAGGCTCATCTCGTTTCCCTGAGACGACACGGCATAAAGTCCTTGGGCTCTACCAATAAGTGTCGAGTTGGCTTCAGGAGTGGCGGTGAGGGGGTTATCTATGACATAGATCGACCCGAACCCAAACATGGCTCCCATGTCAGAACCAGTGGAGTTCAAGGGTTGACCAGCGACACGGACAGCGGATGGGTTAGATCCACCAGGAATGTCGTGCATGTAGAATTGGATATGGGTCGCGTTGCGTTTTCTAGCCTCCGAAATGGAGGCTAGAAAAACAAGAGCCAAAACAAAGCACAACAACGTTTTTGTGTAATTCATGTTTAGAAGTAATCTTCAAACAAGTGCTTGTTTGGTTTTGTGATTTGTGATGCAACTTTGGTGCACCTACTCGTATATATATAATATTTGGGTCAAAGTCAATGTCAACATTGGAAAAATTAACGCATTTTTAATCACAAGATGAAACCACGTATTGTTGGAATAGACTAAAAGATGGAAATAATGAAGCTTTTGCTTTGAATATGGAAGCTTCTGGCTTAAATTCAAACTTCAAGACAAGTGGCTAGCAAACATTAATACTTTTCCTAGACTTTTTGGAATCACATTTTGTTTTGAACTTTGAAGTGTATTGCACTTCGAATGAATATAATTCAACTATAATATAGCTTAACGGGAAAAAGATCATATTGTCTCACATCAGTTAAACAAAACGGTTTATAAAATATTGGATTTAGTACTATTTTTCTTCACTAAACAATAGTATAATTCCTTTTTGGGAATAATGTGTTATTGAACTAATCTTCTAAGCATTATCATCAACATTCAGTTCAAGAAAACAGAGATAAAAGCAGAAGATTATTAGTCATTATTTCATTACACATTTAAAAATGGAAAACAAAACAACCATTGAAAGCACTAAAGAATGACATTGCTATAAAGCTATTGATCATATATTATCTAAGGCCATGATATATTCTCTTTATTCTAGCAAACTAGGTTAAAACCCGTGTGTTACACGGGTTGGAAAATTAAAATGCTAAAATTCATATATTGTTTAGGGTTCTTAAAAACAAAAGTATCACTTATTGACTTTTTTAACACGTTGTTCCAATTGTTACTCTGCTAATTGCCCAGTTCTCGTTTTTGTTTTCTTCAAAATAATCTCTGATACATAATTGACCACTTTCTTATCAACTATGAAGGTTGATAATGCTAATAAAAACATGAAATATATTTAAGAAACTTGTGTATGTTCCAACTCAAATATACAATAACAACGTAAGTTAAAAAATATATATTATACTTTGAGTGGCATTGCGTTTGCCTAAATTAAACCTAACGACAATTTACCAATTCACTATAACACTTGAGGTAGATTCTACTTTCTTACCACAATTCACATATATAATAAATGAATTAATTATCTTTATAGATACATTATTTGTTCAATCAAACATACTCAACTTGTTTTGACTTTATAAATAAATGCATCACTTGTTCAATCAAACATAATCAACTAGTAGTGACCCGTGAACTATGAAATACCCATGTTGGGCAATGACCCGTGAACTATGAAACACATGATGCGAAAAAAATATCAAGATGATTAGAGATGGTCAACTTAGTTTTTGGGGTACCATAGTATTATTAGGTAAGGTGAGACCGGGAGGTGATCCAACCTTTAACAATAGAGCTTCACATGTCGTTAGAGTTCTAGGGTGTCGTCGGTGAGGCCAGGAGGCGATCTAGCGCATTTTTAGTGGTCTCTAGTTTCATATTATTAAGATATTGTTTCTCAACCAAGTCAATTTCGTTAACTATTAAGTTTAACTAGTAGGATTCCATTACCTAGGTAGTCGTTTCTCGCATATTAGTAAAACCCAATTTTTATAAAGTTTTATTTTTAGTTTAAATTTTAATTAGTTAAGTTTTATTAGTTTAATTAATATAAAAAAATTCTAAAAAATCAAAAGAAAGTCTAGGTTAGTAATCTTTTAGGTTTAATAATTAGAGTTTACCCATAGTGTCCTAGGTTCGATATCCGTTCTTACTTGCTAGCTACATTGCGACCAGTACACTTGCCGATTGTGTGTTTTTTAGGTGAATTCGGTAAAACTTGGTTTTTAATATTATATACGTTTTTCACACATCAATCATGCTGCCATTGCCATTCAAAATGTCGACAATTGTCATTTTGTGGTTGTTAAGTTTGAAGGGATATACCCGATGCCGACAATTAATCCTTATTGGAAACATTACAGACATGAAATGGTAAGAGGTTGGGAAGACTTGTATCGTTTGCGCGTAAAAATGTTTGCAGATCTGCAAACACAACGTCAAACTGATTATGAAGACTTAGGATGATGTATGGTATGTATGTTGTATTTTAATAATGTTGTCTATCAACTTTTTTCAGTATGTTGTATTTTAATTTGATTGGAAATTTTATGTCAAATATAAACTTTAAATATAAAAAATCTACAATGACAACGACATTGAAAATTCGATTGCAAACCATTATACCAAAATGGTTAAAATTGGTTGAAAACCATTACATCATACATAAAACCCATTACATATCAACATAACCGCGCCACTAACTCAAATTTTAATACATAACAATGGCAATTATAAGCACTATGAATAAACTCTAGCTCATAATCAGTTGATGCTTCAATTTCTTTTTTTTTCTGCAACACTGATTTGGAATTCCATAACCACACACTTTATATGATATTTGCTTCATATAAGAAAATGGTGAAGTATGACTTTAGTTGAGATGATTAAACTAATTGAGTGTGTTTCTGAGCTTTATTTTGTCAAAAAAAAGTTATTATAATTAAACTTTTGGTTTTGAGAAAAAAATACAGAGAAAAATAAAGAAAGGAATGCTTAAGGCCAAACTGGTTATGATGTGGGGTATGTGTGCATATCTCCATATTATGATTTCTCTGTTTTTGTCTATTAGTTAGTTAGGTTTTTGTTTTTTTCCCATATCATTGGGTACTTAACTAAAAATTTTCATCATCAAGTATGGGTTTCGTATTACCTAAACCCGGTCCAAATCCGATCCATTGCCATTCAGTAGTATAATACTACAACTTTTTTTTTTTTTTTTGCTATTTGAAACTTGTTTTAAGATTGTTTTAGATAGCTTGCTAGCTCGTTATGAACAACACATTGGAAGATTGGTTTGGAACTTTTTGTTATGAACTTGTGAGTTAGTAGTAGTAGCTATTTTGTGCTTTTATTTGGCAACTTCTATTTATTTTTGTGTAACATTAGTAACTATTTTTAGGGATAGCATGTTAGCCTGTTTATTAAAGCCCGTCTTAAATCCGTCTCAAACTCTTCGGTTATTTATTGGGTCTTTTTTCTCGTATGAATTGTTCGAATTTCTCCAGTAGCGTATACAATCAAGAAATCATGGGAAAAACAATGATAACATCTCCATTTTAGCGCTTTGAAGTTTATCATTTCTCCACCTTTTATCTGTCAGTATTGGGTAATTTTCATCGTTCACATATCTATACGGATGAGTAACCAATCACCACCAGAATGAAACGAAAACGGAATATACACTTGGTCAACCTCCCAAAATCGTGGATAAGGGTCTTTTGTTCCGGCTAGTTCTATGGCAACTATGGAGTCTTCGTTTTTCATTTCGTCATAAAAACACGGGGGGCAACACCGTCCAACGGAGTCATAAATATGGATTAGTTCTTAATTTTGCGTATCGAACAATCATCAATCTTGTTGTCCACGCTTCGATGTGCTACAAATATAGTTATCAAAAATATTAGTTAGTCATTTAATAAAACATATATATAAAAGTATATACAACTTTATATAAAAGTATATAAAACTTTAGAATTTTACCGTTTCAGAAAGGGAACCGTTGGACTCGTACCTTAATAAAGTACCCCAGAAACTTCTATTGAGTTTTTTCATGGGTAAAAACTTTGTATAGAAAAATGGGGCGTCTCCGTTAATCTAAAACTCAACTACATCTCTTGACCAACTTTTTTTCGTTGGATTCGAAACTGCAAAATTATTTTTTTCGTGAGGGTTTTCGGGAACATATGAAGAAGATGCCGAAGTAATTGTACGAGGCCTCGTTAAACGCCTCAAACATCATCAGTCCATCTTGCCGATTTGGAAACTGGTTGTGAGGAAAAAAATTCTTCATTTTTTTCTTTCTCTCTTCTATGCGTCATTTGGAAGAAAATTAAGGGTTTGAAAGATGGAGTAAATATGAGGTATGTATTTATAGTTGAAAGTGAGCCATGTATCGTTTGAAACAAGATGTATTTATCTCGTACATATTAATACCACTCATCTACAAATTTATCTCGTTTAGTTCGTTTAACTCGTATGGGACATGGTCGTATAGGCAGTCTCAAAAGATGTGTCATGACAGAAAGCAAGAAGTTATCATGTCATATGAAAATTCAAATAATCTCGTATGACCCATACTACTCGTATGGGGGGGTACTCGTATGGACATCTCGTATTATATGGTCAACGGGTTCTGACATAAATTTGATATCTATACTACTCGTATTAGCTATACGAGTAGTATAGGTAGGGCAGAGTGTCTGAATAGCAAATTGGGTGTCTAGATAGCAATGTTGTTGAGACCAGACCGGACCGGCCGGTCGGACCGGTTTGACCGGGACTCGGTCCACCGACCGGTCCGGTTATGTGCAGTTCGCTCGGCTCCAGTGAACCGGCCGGTCCGAACCGATTCAACCGGTCCAATCGGAAAACCGGACCGGTTGAACCGGTTTTCTATGAAAAAAAATTATTTTTTTTTCTAAAAACTTTTTTTCAGCCTTTCCCGTCGTTTTTTTCCGAAATTGTTCGATCGGTCCGACCGGTTAAACCGGTGACCCGCTAGCCTCTCCGTTTCGACGTCTGATCCGGTTATGAAAACATTGCTAGATAGAGAAGGCCTACTTTTATTGTCTTTATCAATATTGCCTTTTTAGCTAAACTTAATTGGTTTATCGTTATGATTTTTTAGTTCAACAAAGTTGGTTTCAAAATTAAGAATTTGAAATTCTCCAATTAACTTTCTATATATATTATATATTATATGGGTTGAATTATAATAAGAAGATTAGTTTTTCTATGAAGGATATGAAATAATCTTGTCCATTCATTTGAGAATTGAATGGTTGAGATTAGATTACAGAGACCATCAAGTGTAAAACAAGGGTAAGGGTATAATAGAGATAACACATTTGTTGACTTTCTCTCTCCACATGCAAAACACATGTCAAATTCCCCCATCATTTTAAAACGTTCATAACTTTTTTATACGACATTTTTTTTTCAAAACAAATTCACCATAAAAACGAGTGTTTTTTTTATCTTTTATATGAGTACCATATTGCTTTATAAAAATAAAAATAAAAAATTCGTGGGTTTTTACAATGTGTGTTTTATCATAATTGTGTTTTACAAAATTGTGTATACAATTGTGTTTTATTTTTTCATAATGTTTTTTGCATTGTGTTTTTTACATTGTGTTATCTAATTGTGTTTTCATTGTGTTTTTGTCATTGTGTTTTTATTTTCATAATGTTTTTTCCATTGTCTTTTTCATTGTGTTTTTCATAGTGTTTTATTTTCCGGCGAAATTTCCGAAGACTTTTCCGGCAAGGTGGTGGCGGTGGGCGGTGGTAGTTGTAGGGGATGAGTGAAAATTTAAGTGGGTTTTAATTAAGTGGGTTTTTTAAATTAAATTAAGTGGGTTTCAATATTAAGGTAGTAGACTAAAATACCCTCTTTTGTAGCCTTTTTAGAAAAACCAAACTTCTTATTTGATCATTTCTCTATATTATATATATATATATATATATATATATATATATATATATATAAATCATGTGGTTGGTGACAAACTTTGTAGGAGCTTGCTGTTAGATGTTTTAGCATATTTTTTTGGAACAATAGTAAATAATAATTTGATAGCCCGGTGGTTGTTTTCAATTTTCTTATTTTTTTATTGAGAAAGGGTGTGCAAATTCAAGTCACCCTTGTTGCATCTTCCACCAATTTTTTTAGTTATTTAAATTATATGGTAATAATTGTTCTTATATGACCCTCCTTTAATATTTATTGTACTTTCAAGATTAATAAATCTTAGTTAGTAGCTAATCATTAATTTATCATTGTTATATTTTTAAATATGGTTATTAAGTTATTTTAATATATTTCTTAGACTTACTAATTTATGTTTATGATTTGGTTTCGATATTCTTGATATAGACCGAATTTGCATAGTTTTCAAAGCGTCAACGCGCGAATTTTGTTCGTGTAATTATTTTTTTTGGTTTAGTTTTGGTCCTGTAACCCAGTGCAACCGAATTTGTGTATGTTCTTCACGCAATGCGCAACTTTTTTTAATATGCTAATTTGTTGTATTTAAGCGTTGACAAATTTGCTTTTTTACTGACCACGCCTAGCATGTTGCGCCGGGATAAACACCTAGTTATATTCAAAATTGAAGACAAGTCACTAATAATTCCAAAACCTTTTTAGAAATAAAATTCTAGTTATATTCAAAATTGAAGACAAGTCACTAATAATTTCAGAACCCTTTTAGAAATAAAATTTTAGTTATATTCAAAATTGAAGACAAGTCACTAATAATTCCAGAACCCTTTTAGAAATAAAATTCTAGTTATATTCAAAACCGAAGACAAGTTGCTAATAATTCCAGAACCTTTTCAGAAATAAAATTCGGAGTATATTACACTTCGAAAGAAATAAACTTAATCGAAATTCGGAGTATGTTACACTTCAAATTTTTAATTGAAATTTTCTAAATTTATAATTAAATATCACGTATTAAAATAAAGTAGTTTATAAGCATTTGTTAAACTGATAACTATTTGTTATAAAGAATGATATTAACTGGCAAAATATAGTCTGCACGGTGGTGGTTTTGAAATTCGAAACACGGATAATAAAAAAAAGGATGATGTGTATGGAATTTAGTTAGAAAACGTGGGTATGATAAAAAAATAAATGAGAAAGCGAACTTTAAAATCGGTCGGTATTGATACGGGTCGCTATAATACCGAACTCGCTATAACAACCGAAATAGAAAACACTAAAAAAGTCATAATATGAATCACATGCTACTATGGGGAAGTTAAAATTTGTAAGACTCGGTTTCAAGGACCTCTACTACCCATCCACACAAAAATTCACGTAAAAACATTGATAAAGAAAAACACGATAAAAGGGGAAATCATGCAACAATGTCTCATCAAAATAAATTATTCACGCTATATTGTAACGGTTAATAGTAAGAATTATAGAATTTTAAGAGTGAAAGTGCAATGAAATTCAGTATTTCAGTATACGAATGCAAACCTTAAACAATACTGTATAACCACCACAACCGTCATCATTGGATGCGTTGTTGGTAATTTCTATATTATATCGGCCCGTCACGTGTATGCGACCGGGTTGAATCTATGGAATTCACTAGTGATATAATGGGTTATATGGTTGCAATTGGGCTTTTATATTTGGTAATTACTTGTTGGACAAGTTTGGGTCACCCTATAAATACATAGCTATGATTAGGGTTATGATATTATGAGAGGAATTATTGTATTTTTAGATTTGGGCTATGATTAGGGTTATGATACGTGAGTTTACCCTAAATATCGTATGCTCGTTTGTGTTTCCGTTATCAATTCGTTCTTGATGCGTCACTCGACTGCTATCACAGCCACTACTGCTGCCGAACCATTGATCGCCCGCTGGCAAATCACCACTCAAAACCAAGACAACCAACTAATGTAAACATGAACAATGATCAGTACATCGTTACATAACTGTAAAACTTTTTTTTTTCCTTTTGATTATTCACAAATATTCATTAAAAACTAAATTATTATAGCTTCGTCACATGTTTAACATGTCCAGATCGATTAGAAAGAATATAAAATGCATGTAAGCAAATCAAATAAACAAAATCATATGTTAATTATTATTAAGTAAATAAATTATACAACTCTAATCCAAAACTGAAATAGTACGTGAAACATACACAACAAATGAAACAAAGTCTACAAACTTTTTCTAGTAGTAAGGTAACACGGTGACATTGTATCCTATAATTGCATCGACTTGATCCATCGAATGTGTCTTCGCAAGCGCAAAACCACGAACAAGCCTGAAAGCACCCGTACCTCCCACAACCGGCATCTCTCTAACTTCACTCATCACAGGGTTCCGTCCCACGATGCTAAGAGAGCTGCCATTGTAGATTCCCGAGACGAAGTTATAAGTGAGGGTCATGAGGAGGCTCATCTCGTTTCCCTGAGACGACACGGCATAAAGTCCTTGGGCTCTACCAATAAGTGTCGAGTTGGCTTCAGGAGTGGCGGTGAGGGGGTTATCTATGACATAGATCGACCCGAACCCAAACATGGCTCCCATGTCAGAACCAGTGGAGTTCAAGGGTTGACCAGCGACACGGACAGCGGATGGGTTAGATCCACCAGGAATGTCGTGCATGTAGAATTGGATATGGGTCGCGTTGCGTTTTCTAGCCTCCGAAATGGAGGCTAGAAAAACAAGAGCCAAAACAAAGCACAACAACGTTTTTGTGTAATTCATGTTTAGAAGTAATCTTCAAACAAGTGCTTGTTTGGTTTTGTGATTTGTGATGCAACTTTGGTGCACCTACTCGTACATATATAATATTTGGGTCAAAGTCAATGTCAACATTGGAAAAATTAACGCATTTTTAATCACAAGATGAAACCACGTATTGTTGGAATAGACTAAAAGATGGAAATAATGAAGCTTTTGCTTTGAATATGGAAGCTTCTGGCTTAAATTCAAACTTCAAGACAAGTGGCTAGCAAACATTAATACTTTTCCTAGACTTTTTGGAATCACATTTTGTTTTGAACTTTGAAGTGTATTGCACTTCGAATGAATATAATTCAACTATAATATAGCTTAACGGGAAAAAGATCATATTGTCTCACATCAGTTAAACAAAACGGTTTATAAAATATTGGATTTAGTACTATTTTTCTTCACTAAACAATAGTATAATTCCTTTTTGGGAATAATGTGTTCTTATTGAACTAATCTTCTAAGCATTATCATCAACATTCAGTTCAAGAAAACAGAGATAAAAGCAGAAGATTATTAGTCATTATTTCATTACACATTTAAAAATGGAAAACAATACAACCATTGAAAGCACTAAAGAATGACATTGCTATAAAGCTATTGATCATATATTATCTAAGGCCATGATATATTCTCTTTATTCTAGCAAACTAGGTTAAAACCCGTGTGTTACACGGGTTGGAAAATTAAAATGCTAAAATTCATATATTGTTTAGGGTTCTTAAAAACAAAAGTATCACTTATTGACTTTTTTAACACGTTGTTCCAATTGTTACTCTGCTAATTGCCCAGTTCTCGTTTTTGTTTTCTTCAAAATAATCTCTGATACATAATTGACCACTTTCTTATCAACTATGAAGGTTGATAATGCTTATAAAAACATGAAATATATTTAAGAAACTTGTGTATGTTCCAACTCAAATATACAATAACAACGTAAGTTAAAAAAATATATATTATACTTTGAGTGGCATTGCGTTTGCCTAAATTAAACCTAACGACAATTTACCAATTCACTATAACACTTGAGGTAGATTCTACTTTCTTACCACAATTCACATATATAATAAATGAATTAATTATCTTTATAGATACATTATTTGTTCAATCAAACATACTCAACTTGTTTTGACTTTATAAATAAATGCATCACTTGTTCAATCAAACATAATCAACTAGTAGTGACCCGTGAACTATGAAATACCCATTTTGGGCAATGACCCGTGAACTATGAAACACATGATGCGAAAAAAATATCAAGATGATTAGAGATGGTCAACTTAGTTTCATAAGCCGTAATTAAATTAATCAAAAGCAATACCCAGATGAGCCAATGCTCCAATACAACATAGGCGGCATAATTCAGATTTTCCTTACAAATATACATCAAACCAATCATAACATATTACAACTTATGTCTTTGCATACACATAGCTAAGTATCATGTGTGGAAAATAAAATTACTCATTTACCCCTCAAAAGAAAGTAGGATGCTTTGAAAAACTGACTTGAAAGCCCTACCAATAATCGTGCTTATGCTAAAATAACTCAATTTAAATAAAAACTTGGTTCATACAGCTACAAATAACTTAATTGTTTGATTCATCAACATCAAACTTCAAGATAGTTTTCTACAATCGTGCACTTTACAAGTATAATACTAACTTAGTAATTCAAGAAAACAAAACATAAGCACACCCCACTACTATAGTTGATTATATGAACATGAGTCACTCAATAGAAATCAAAACTTTTTTTTGTCAAGAACTTTATCGTTAAAAAACTTAGATCCAATGAAGCCATGAATTTTCTTCTCTGAAAATTTCCCAGGATTCATAATTGGAAAAATTCTATCAAAATACTTGAGTACAAATCATTTGGAAGTTGTTAATTGATAAATTAACAAATAAAACAATAACTATTTTGAAAGATTGTTATATTGGTTAGATTAATCTGCATATCTAGTCCGTAACACCTAAACTAATAAATGTAAATAAGTATACTTAATCTAAGTTTTTGATTCATATTAAGAAATTGTCAAAAATAAATAATAATAATAATAATAATAATAATAAAAGATGTTTACCAGATAATTTACATGTGGATGGAGAACACCTCTAAAGAAACTTGGCCCTATTGATCGATTAAAAAAATGTTTATCTTCATGTGATAGTAAGATTAAAATATATTTCATCATTCAAGTAGTTGACGATCCAGTAAATGAAACCAATCGATATAGTCATTGAAGTAAACGCAAACTCATTTATGTTGCTTAATAATAAAATAAACAGAAGTATGCGCCTTATTCCAATAAGTGTTTAAAAAGTCATCACATTCGAAAGTGTACAATAAATGGATGCGAAGAGGAAAAAAACTGGGCAACATGATTGAAACATACAATCAATTGACATATGGAGGCGTTAATCGAATAATTAATCGGTTATCATATAATACATGTTTGGGGTATTATTAGTGTTTTCATACAATCAGAATAGGGATTTAGGGGAAATAAAGATTTGATAACATGTTAAAATAGAATTTGGTTATGAAATTTACATGCAATTGAAAATAAATAATGGAATAGGGATTTGGGGTATGAAAACAATATAAACATACACGGGTTTGAAAACATATTTACTTGAATATCCAGATTTGGTGTGCAAATTAACAATGTTGAACGTTTATTTCTATCTCATTAGTGTTGGTTAAGGAATGCTCTAATCTTGTTAAGGAATGTTTTAATTAGAAAAATTATGAATTAAATATTACAATATAAAGTGCCACATGTCAAAAAAATAAGCCAATTAGGTGCCATGTGGCCCAAACATAATTTTTGTTTATTATAATAGTAGATTACCTTTTTATTAATTAATATAATTGTCCCATATATATAAATATATATGCGGCGATGTTGTGCTAAAAAGAAATTGTCTCTAAAATATGTACGAAATCACCATAAAACAGTGTCATGTTTCATAAGAAGTAACGGTAAATGTAACATCCTGTTTTTCTAGTTTCGGTTAATAAACGAAAGTATGAGTTATTATGAGTCGGGCTAGTGTTGGGCTAAATGGAATTGGGTTATGGACTTGGGTTATGAAGGAAAGAGGAAAAGATCATGGGCTTAAGCCCATGATCCATAATTATATAAACCATTAATACCCATTTAATTTCATTTTACACATATTCCATACACCTCCCAAAAACACAGACTTAAGCTCTCTCTCTCTAGTCTCTCTCTAGCTGAAACATAGAAGAAGAACCGATTCCGACCTACGGTAATGATAGTATGATATTGTATGAGCTTAAACCATTAGATATAGTCATGAAACGACGAGCCGACACCGTTAAACCGTTTAAGTCACGAGATCCGGGTGGATTCGGGTATAAACCGAACCTAAGATGAGCTTAGGGATCACCCTAGCTCAGATCTAGATCGCGTTTTTCCGGCGACGGCGCCGGAATTGGTACGAGGTAAAGGGGAATGTCAGAGAATGTTCCTGACATTCTCTGACCTAACCCTAATTCGTTAACAGGGAGTTAACGAATTAGGGGTGATTCGCCAAGCAGTTCGTTAAAATTAACCTAACGAACTAGACTCAGTTTGTGTTCAAGTTCGCTATGGAAGGGATAACGAATTAGTCACAATTCGTTATGACTGTTCGTTAAGGAAAAAGATAACGAACTAACTTCAATTCGCAATGATCATTCGTTAAAGGATATAATGAATTAGAAGGTCCAGTTCTTTCCATGAACTGATTCGTTATGTGAACTGATTCGTAAAAGGGTTCAATTCGTTTCAGGAACCAGTTTGCTAAGATAAGCCAGTTCGTTATGAACCAGTAACGAATTAGAAGTTCAACTGAATGACAAGAACAATCCCTGGACTTAGAAAAGAATGACTTAATTACAAAGAATCTCTTGAACTTTTAAGTAACAAATTAATTAATAATTCAAAATGTTAATGAAAAATGTGATAAGACAATTAATAGAAATAAATTTTTTTAAGCTGACCTAGCAGCTCGACCCCAGCCAGGGGCTCTGCCCCTTGGACCCTGCTAGGGGCTGCCGCCCCTAGACCCCGCTGCCAGGGCGCTGCCCCCGGACCCCCGTTCATTGAGGGTTATAATTGGACTAGAAATACGATATGGATAGCGATAGTAATTAATACGCGTAATTGTTATACAGTTAGTCGTGCACAGCTAAAGAGGGGAATAACCGTAAACGGTGAACGCAACCACCTTGAGGTGAGTTTCTAGCCCCACTTCCTTGTTATGTTTTCGGGGCTGTGTGCATACTCGATGTGATAGTTAATACACTTACCTTAAGTGGTAAGTGTATGCCTTGTATGATTTATGTATGATGATTGCTTGACGATGCGTGAACGATCTTCGGATATTGCATGTACCGTCAGGTGGTAGTTAAAGATATGATTGATATGTACGATGTAAGATATGATGTATGTATGGATATATATGATGTATGCATAATGTATGTATGATATGTTGATGGTACATGAACGCTCTTAAGAGATTGCACGTATTGTCAAGGAAAGTATGTAAGAGCAGGTATGGTACAGTTGCATGGAACAAAGGGACCAGACCCTAATAATATCTGTGATGGTAGGGACCAGACCCTAATAATATCTGTGATGGTAGGAACCAGACCCTAATAATATCAGTGATGTTGGGGACCAGGCCCTTTATAATATCTGTGATGTTAGAGACCAGACCCTTATAATATCTGTGAGGTTATAGGGCGGAAGGCTCTTTAAATATGATGGATAGTTATATATGAAGAGTAAGTATAATTAATGTACACCCCTTCGGGCACGTGTGCAAGTATGAGAACAGATTGTATGTTGTATGATTAACTGGAACTCACTCAGCGTAGCTGACTTTTAGTATGCACGCATGTGAGTAGATTGAGGCAGCTTGCATAAAAGGAAACACATGGCATGAACTTGAAAAGGCTGGCATCTCAAGAAATGTTATGCTATTATAAAGACAATGTTTTATGTTTAAATAATTTGAATGCCTGTTAAGACATGAAAGGATGGTTATGTAACATAATGGTTTGAATGTTTTAATATTCCGCGAATGTTTTTATTAACTCTGATATTATGAACCGTGTTTATGAGTAAATCCAACATCCAACGTAGGGCACCGGTAACGAGACCTTATAGTAAATGCCCTCGTGTGAAAGACAATGTGATTTTTTCCCGTTAAAAAGAAACATACATTAGTTTTAGATCCCCATAAATGTTACAAACTGAAATAAAAGATCCTAAACTTAAAACTTCTCAAAGACAGACCCTAAACATGCTACTTTTAGTAAACCACATGAACCATTTCCATTATCAGTTCAATTTTATAACAAAGTTTGAATACAAAAACGTTGATGGCAGTTAATGTAGTTTTTAATATATTACTAATCTGAATGAATGCCACTAATCTTCTAATAATTTATTGATTCTATAAACATTTGAATATTTTAATTTAAAAAAAAAGTATTTGTTTAATAATTATAACTAGGTAACAACCCGCTACATTGCAGCGATACAACGACGCGAACCCGGTAGGTACCGGCTAAGTTCGTTATAACATCAGCACTAAATCGAGGAATAAATTTGTAAACGTCCAAAACGGTATTGGGACACGTACACCTTATGATTAAAATGACAAAAATTTGGTTAGTGTCAGTTATGTTCGTTAAGCTACCGACAAGAAACATAAAAGTAAGTTAGTAGGCGTCCATAATAGTAGCATCACTCATATAACTTATGATATAAAAAATAGCATGTTTAAAACGATGTTTATACAATGGGTGAAACCCGAGTGTTGATAAAACTTGGGCATTGTGGCACGAGTCGACATAAATTCAACTGGTGTCGAATAAGTTCCTGATCTTTCCAGAAATAAACCTAAATACCAAATTTGTCAAATTAAAATTATTTTTTTTGAAAAAAACAACTAAATAACAAAATATAAACTAAAAAGGAAGCAACTAAAAATTTTCTAGAACTACTTTTTAAGTAAATATTTAGGATCATAGTGTTATATGGTGATTTGATGGTAGGTTGTGTATACTTTAGACAATAACAATAATCAAGCCCATGTTCAATATCCATTCCTTACATTTTAATTTTGAAGGTTTTTGGTCTATTAGTCCTTAATGTGTTTATTTTTAATTTTGAAAGTTTTCTTTTTTTTTTCTTGAATAATTTACTTGCCTTGATGTCTTCACATCTTATTGTTTTCTATTTGTTTAGATCATTTATTTTATTGTTTTTTTTCTTAAAATATATTGTTGAGTTTAGTTTCACTATCATATCGTCGTTGCAGAGCCCGAGTTTTACCAGTGGCAAATAAATGTCGTTCTAAATATGTTAATATTTCTTATCATAAGCTACTTATGTGTCGTTATTAGTTATTTGTAGTTATGTTACTTTGGCCCTGGCATCACAATGAGCATGACTTATATTGACCGAATTTATGTTGACTCGCCAATGCAACGCATGGATTTACTAACCGAATAAACGTTGTTTTAAATATGTTTTTTTCTTATCATATGTTGTACGAGTGCTATCACTATTCTTGGCGTTTACTAATTTATTTTTTTGAATTTAGTGTCAGGTATCGTAAAGAACCTAACTAATACCATCAAAATTTGTATCGCTTTGATCACAAGTTGTGCGTGTACCGATACCGTTATATGTGTTTACAGATATATTTTTTCTTTTTCATTTAATGCAGTACCGAAATAAATTTAACCGATACCGACCGAATTCGCGTAGCTTCGCTATCACAACATTGCAGGTTTGCTTACCTAGTATTTACTAAATCCATGAAATATGTTTAAAGCATTATATTAAGGCCTCTATGTTCATACACCAATTTCGTTGTTTGGACACCCTGCCCACATATACGAGTCGTATAGCTCATACTACTCGTATATGTGGCAATTTTGCTAGTACTCATTGATCGGTTTATACGAGAAGGCCTATATGAGTGGAGGCCTATACGCGTTGTATGAGTGACACATGCGTGTGATGGGTATGAAAAAGTTTTTAGTTTTTCAAAAGGTTCGTTTCACACAATGTCAACTTTTAAATTTATAAAAATGATTATTATCTTAACTAAACCACACACAAATAGGCAAGTGTATCTATCGTATATGTAATATAGTATAGGTAAGAACAAAGTATCGATCCGCCGACCCACTATTTTGATTTTTACTACTAAATCGTTGTATTTTTTAACCAGAAGTAAACATCATGGTAGTTTTGGTTTGACAAGTAAATTTAAAGGAAATTTAAAAGCATAAATTAAAAACAACATTTTTGGATGGGTTTTATATCAAATGCTGGTGCCACAACTTCCTTTTAGAAATCCATTATTTTAGTATTTATGATTTTAGTTTCATCATTGAAACAAGTTTGTTAGTGATGGTATGTTGGTCGAAATGTGTTCTGCTAACTTCTTTGTGGTTAAGTTAGAGGTGCATAAATCGGGTTTTTCAAATACCCGGTTCCATGTATGGAACCGGGTTCGGGTATGACTGGGTACCAGAAAGTCAGGTATTGGTAATACCCTGGTCGAGTTCGAGTTCGAGTATTGTCTTTAAAAACCATACCCTATGCATCAGGTTCGGGTCGGGTATAGAACCGAGTATTCTAAAACCGGGTATATAAATACCCTATTTTCGGGTATTGAAAAACCATATTTTCAGGTTTTTTGGGGCTTTTTTTCTGGTATTTTTAAATTAGATTGGATTTTTTAAGAGGTTGAACTTTTTAGGGGTATTTTTCGGGTATAGATCGGGTATTGGAAAAACCCGATTCTGGGTATGGAAACGGTTCGGGTTTTCAGGTATTTTGGGTACAAATTGGGTCCAGTTCGGGTTTGGGTTTTAGTATCGAAGTTCATACCCTATCTGTACCCTACGGGTAGGGTCGGGTTCGGGTATTAAAAACCCCGTATAAAAAACCGGTTTCGGGTTTTTTTTCGGGTCCGGTTCCGGGTTCAAGTTTTTTGTGCACCTCTAGGTTAAGCTGCCAGGGTTCGAATCCTTGGCTGTTCATATGCACTATTTTTGTTTAGGGGTTGTTTGGTTCATTCAGATCTAAATGAGTCAAATCTGAATGAGCATATGTCCCATTCAGCAACAACAGTAAGTCTGATTGATTCAGACATAATTTTAACCATTCAGATGTTTTTCTGTTTGGAACCAAACAGTCTGAAGTCTGAATGAATTAGATTTTTACATCTGAATGGTTCCATTTAGATGTAAACAAACAGCCCCTTACCCTATTTATTGTTTTAAATTTGATGGGCCATGACACATTATTTATTGTTTTAATTTTGATGGACCGCGAGACGATTTTGAAAGACCTTTCAGCTTAGATTCTTTTTTTAGAGGGTTTTCTAAGTATAATAATTTAAGGAAACTGAGTTTTAGATTTAGTTTCGGTATTATAACTAATTTAAACGACGCCAACTTGTCACAAATCATGGAAATAACACTTGGAATACCCAAACCTTTATGATTTAACCCAAACGTTTTACGTTTATACAACCAAAAGAACTACAAAAAACAAACTCGAACAAATCATACATGAATACATAATAATGTTGAGTGAGACTGATGACGAACATCTGATGTAGACTAATTTATTGTTTAGGGTTTAAATCCAAGAAATATTAAAGAAGACGACATATATGCAAGCTGATTCACACGCCCAAATCAGTCTCCTTTCAGATATATTTTCTTCTACGCAGACCTCTTTTTATTTTAAACATAGAACAATCAATCGCAGGCCGGAACGCATGAGGCCCAAGCTATAACATAACCTGCTATACTAAAGCCCAACAACAACATAGGCCCAACAGCAACAATTCCATATCCAATAGTGCTCGGTCCAAGTCCAGCTCATTAAAAACACATGAAACAAGTAAAATAAAACCAACAATTAGAAATTAGAACTAACAATTACATTTAAGTATTTAATGTTATTTTGCTATTGAATTGAAATATTTATATATTTCAACACAACTAAAAACGCAACGCCTCGTCGTCACAACACCCGCATTATTGTTTATTTAGTTTCAGTACCATAACAAACCTAGCCAATAATGAAATTATTTTTTATATTTACTTGTGGTACGATAACGGACCTAATCGTTACCGACCGAATGTACGTCGACTTGCCGCTGCAACGCCTGTGTTAGTTTTGTTTTTCACTTTTTTATTATTATTTTTTAACATGTCAATTTTTCGAAATTATTTTTTGGGTTTAGTTACAGTGTTGTGGCGAACCTATAGATATCGACCGAATTTTCGTCATGTAATTTGCCTATCGAATAAACGTTGTTTTACTTATATTATTTTTTGTATCATAAGCTATCCGTTTACTAATATTTTTCTATCAGATACCGACTGTATATGTGCCGCTTTCATCATAAGTTATCATAAGTTGTACATGTGCTGACACTATTTAGGCGTTCACATATAATTTTTTGATTTAGTGAAGGTGTCGTGACGAACTTAACCAATACCAACCGAATTTGCATCAAGTCGCCGCCGCAACGCGGCTGGTTTCAAACCTAGTTATATACTAAAGAGAGAGACATAGAAGGCATACATGTTTTGAGATGCTGATTTATGCATTAGTTGTACTATTTTCTATGTGCATTGATGATTGATGCTACATATGGGATTGTTGTTATTGTTATTGTATTACTTCATATAACTGATAACGTTCTTTCCATAATCAAATACTAAAACCCGGGTTTTCTTTAGCTCCTAATCACTAATCTTAGTTCCTTATCAATATCATTTCCAGCGACACATTATTAAAACCGTCGTAAATAGTCGCATACAAAAAGCAAGTAATATATACAACTGATCACCAAACATAACATATAAAAAGTATTGAATACAGTAGTCATATCATATCATTTATATTTACGATTATGGTATACCATACCGTACCATAACCATAAACGATAAAACGATACAATACTACCCAACTGTATTTCAACACCAGACACCCTAATTTACAACAGAAACATTATTTCCTCAAAGACGGGATTCAGTTTCCTTCATACCTCAACTCCAATCCTTTCAGCAATCTGCAATAAGATTTAAATAGTTACATAAAGTCAATATGTTTGACCAAAGTCAACATTGACAATGAGCAAATGGGACATACCTCCTTGAAGGAATGAACATCACTACCCCATAACCAAGCATCACAGCCTGCGTCCCGAGCGCCCCATATATCGTTTCTTCGGTCGTCACCTACGTGGACCGCATCCTCGGCTTCTACACCTAGCAACTCGCATGCTTTTAGGAATATCATAGGATTCGGTTTCTCTGCTGAAACCTAAAAAACACAGGTCGGTATGAATATATGATTTTGGAGGTGGTAAAACATGTGAGTTGGGAGAAAAGTCAAACGGGTCCGGGTCAGACCATGTGCAGGTCAAAACAGTTTGAGTTGGGTTGGGCTAAAGTTGTTCAAATAGCATATGGCTTGAAGCTCGCTTGAAATCGGCTCAAATAATTTTTGAGATGAGATGAACTTGTTTAATTTTCGAGCTGAGTTTGAGCTCGCTTGAACATTTTAATCTTGTTTTGATTTGATTTTAAGTTTAATTTTTTTTTTTTTGAAAACTGAGTCAAGTTTGAGCTCAATCTTCAGCTCAGTTATATGATTTTTAGGCGAGCTGAGCTGGCTTGTTCAAAATCTGAGCTGAGCTTGGCTTGTGAAAGACCCAACCTGTAAAAACAAATTTTTGTCCTTTCTATAAGATTTTGTAAATTATGAAGTTACCAAATATAACCACATAACTAGATTATTAGATAAACAATATTATTTCACTTAGTAAACGATTTAGTACATTGTAAACCTTTGAATACATGCTTTATCGACATTCAGTCCGTTTGACCCGTTTCACTTTTAACTAATTACTATGTTTAACCCATTAGACACGTAAACAATCGGGCAAAACCCAAATTGACCCGCTTCTGTATAAATGGACTAAAATTGCCACCTTTATTTTCATAGAAGAAATAAAGAAACTAATTAAATAGATCAGATAACATACTTCTGCTGAAACCGCCAGAGCATCAAACCAGTGATCACATTTAAGAGCGCGCAGCAGAGGCCTTAATCGTGTGTCAAAATTTGAAACAATTGCCAGTTTTATCCCTGCTTTTTTCAAAGCCTTGAACACTTTCTCAGCATTTGGATCACATAGATGCCACGCCTTTTGATGCAAACCGAATCAAAATTAGATGTACGGTTATGATGCACATAATAATGAATAATATGAACAAAATGAAAGTAAAATAAAACCTTTGCGGTGGTATAGTAATCATAAAGCTCCTCAAAATATTGAGGATCAAAACAGCCCGTTGATGAACTAACTATATGTTGCCAGAACGGTCTTCCATCGTCTACATATCTGTGTATTTAATGTTCATAAAGCAAGAAAGATTGTAATCAAGATTCTGTCATGTGAAATAATCAAATAAACACTATAGATCGGGTGTTTTTCCACATCCAAATCACAAAAATATTGAACTTTTCATGACGTATAAACAACATAACGTACGAAAATATATTTAACTTTAAAAGATTATAATCTTTTAATAGTCCACTTGCTCAGGCACCATTTTGGCGCGTTCAGCAGGCTCAGATTCCATCATTCGGTCATTTATTTTTAACTTTACCTAAATTTCGAAAACTTTGCACTTCTGTTATATTTCAACTTATTGTAAAATCCTTCAAACAAAATACATTCATCAATCACTTGTCATCTTAGGTAAATAATTTCTTATTTACATAGTCCTAAATTTTCACTGAACCAGTGAAAACCAGCAGCTTCCTGTGCAAATCAATTATTGTATGCCTCAAAAAATTTAACTTTTATCCTTTAAAACGCGCATTACCGATCCAATTTCCATATCATAACCACAAATCAATCAAACCCAACATATAGCTTTAATAATCTTAAACAAAACTGTAACACACAATTACACAAATGCAAATCACTCAAACACATAATTAAATTAAACCGATTACCTGATCCGGGATCTACCCCACGGCTGCTCGTAAGCTTTCCGGTATCTCCTCAAAATCTCATCTTCACTAAATTTCACTCCATATTTCTCCCCAATTTCCCTATAAATCTACAGAACAATAAAAACCCAAATCAATTAAACAAAGCCCACATACAAATCAAATCCAATCCAATCAACATATGAACAATTAATAAACCCACCTGAGCCATGGGCTGTGACGGAACAACGAGGGTTCCAACTGCATCAACCAACAGAGCTTTGTGCGTGATTCCGCCATGGATTGATTTGCGGTAGGTTTCGTAATCGTGCAGACTGGATTCGGGTTCGGATTCAACGGAAGCTACTGCGGATGAGAATGGGCGGTGACCCAGAAACGGGTTGACCCGAACTGGTGATAATATGGTGTTGGAGCGGAGGATGCGAGTGAGTTTTGTTATGTGGGTTGCCATGGCCTATAATTCAGCAAGGCTCATTTGAATTTGATGAAGAAGACGATGAAAGGTGTTTGTATATTATTATTATTATTATTATTATTATTCAGGTGGAGTTTTGTGTTTTTCAGTTATTATAAATGGAATGGAATTGGTGGTATATAGAGCACAAGAAATGGGAGTGACCAATATTTTTCATTATTATTCACTACTTTTTGGTAGATTTTTTTCTTTCATACACTTAAGTCTTTCGATTTGAAGAAAACGCTCATTTAAAACCAACACTCGTGAATACTCACTCGAATGCATGATATTGTGGTTTGATAAAACATGTTTCGTTCAAGTATTTACCTAACGAACGCTACATACTCGTCTAGTCTTTCATCTTGGTGTCGCTGAAAAATAATAACGAGGGTAGGAATCGAACCTATGTCACATGAAACATCAAGTCTATCCCTTACCACATTATCACCACTCCACCATCTAATTGGAGTTAAGTTTTTAGAAAAAAATCTACTAAATATACAAATATTATTATACATTACTCGACATGAAATTGTCACTTAGATAAAGAAATACGTTTTCAACATTTGAAATAATTTTGATTTGTATTTTAGTTAATGGGTTAATTTGAAAACATGTAATTTGTGTTTCTTTTCAATCAAATATCAAACTTCAATCACCCAAGTGCGAAACAGTGTAAACTTTCAATCCGATTTTGATAGCCACTCATTAGAACGGTCCCTTGCTTTTTAACCTTGCTAGAATCAGTTAATCATAATATCTTAAAAATATAACTGATTAGGTTCAGGCCGTAGACACTAATACTCGAACTTGCTCTTACTTATGATTAACTAAAAGTATTTCAACTATTAGGGTGCTATGGGCACCCTTCGGGTAATCCATGGGTACATCGGTTTTGTCTCCAAAAACACCCCAATCAAATGGGCAAAGGAAATCAGTTTCTACTACCGGAGTCGGTTAGTTAATTGTGTGTGACGGAACACTATTTGATTGACTAGAACACGTTCAAGTGGTTTGGTATAAATGAAACACTATCCTTACCAATTTGGAAAGTTTTGAGTCGTTGGTAAAAAAATGAGATGCCCTCGTTTGTTTGGATGTTGTGAATCGGGTTATTTGGGTGCTTTTCATGAGCCCCTAATACCATTAGGGGTTGTTTGTTCACTTGTTGTGAGGTAATTGAATGGAAGAGAGAATGAAATGCACAATGGAATGAAATTGGTCATCACCATTTTATTGTCATGTTTGTTTAAACGATGAGAATAGAATGGTCATTACTTTGTGTTGTCTGGTAAGCTAGAAAAGACACCGGAAGAAAGTACAAATGACAAAAATATGTTGTCACAAAATATACCAAAATGAAAAATATGTTAATGGTGACGATAATAGTGGCGGAGATTGTGACAACGGTTGTGGTCAGACGGTAGTGCTAAGAAAGTAGGGATGAAAGAAGGAATGAAATTGAAAAAAAGACACTACGGTGCAGATGAATGATTTAGAATTTTAATGTGTTCAGAGGGAATACGATTCCCTTTATGATAGCTGATTTCATTCCATTGACCAACAAACAACGTTTTTTTTTTCATTTCCTCACAATATCGTATTCCATTTATCAGTCTCGCATACCAACCACTAACTTAGGATGTGTGTAATGGGGAATGGATAGAGGGAGCCAGGAAGCCCACATCAATGTGTGTAATAATGTTTGCTAGGAAACATTATTTATATTGTCAATGTGGGGCCAGCCCCATTTGATAGAAGCGTATGATTCATAGAATAGATATTGTATGTTCAAACATAGGCAAAGATGTAAATTCGAATTAGTTGGTGTAAAATAGATTATATAAAATTCAATATGTTAGTTATTATTATATTCATTCAAATGAAAAGTTCGTTAAGCCTTATGATATTAGTTAAAGTTCAGGCTTGAGCTCATTTGTTAAAGGAGTTATAATTGAAGCTATAGCTCATTTATGATTGACAGTTGACACAATCCAAGCTTTTAGAGAAATGTAATGAATATCCTATGAGTAGCTCGACTTGTTTACATCATTTATATGATGGTTAATTCGCTTTGTGGTTATCGTAGCATGGACGTTGGATTCATACCCCATTCTAAATGTGGCACTTGTTTGAATTTGCACACCAACTTAGAACATATCAAATGTGTACATAGCATATCTAAAAGCTGACATTCAACTACAACAATCCCAATAATGTTCACAAGAAAAATACACCTTTTCACAACACACCAACGCACAACACACATTCGAATACCGACACTTAAGGGTACTTAGATCAGGTTAAGCTTCATGAGAATGATTGATTCCCTAAGTTGAGGAATGAGGAGATATTACTACATGTGGTTAGAGACCTCGTCTCAATACACATATCGTGTGCTCATCAATAACGACTAAAATTTTCATATCTCCAATTCTCATAGTACGCTATCATATAAAAAGGATTATGCACATAATTCAATTTATCGAGCAACCATTCCAGGATTAAAAAAGGTGTCAAAATACATAGTCTAATAAGCTAAATTTTACAATTTACATAAAGTTTTTATTTTAGCATACGACTCAACTTAATGACTTATAATAGGAGACCGTTTGTTTTTAACATGAATTACAAATAAAGCAGTAAAATATAAGTTATTGAATTTCTCAAATTATACAATGAGTAGTTGATATTTCCTACAATTTTTTTAAGTGATTGTTTAAACTTCTTTTAGTAATTAAACATTTTCCTAAATTAAAAAACTAATATTTCACTCTAAAAAGTTGAACTCCATATATTTATGAGATTCTTTTTAATTTACTGGCAAATTTGAGATGTTTATCTAATTGTTTTTACTTTTTAGCAATTTATATATATACATTTAACAACTTTGATATGTATAATTGGTTGGACAATACAGGGATGAGCGTTTTCAGTACGGGTATCGAATCGGTATCAAATTTTGACTTTTCGGTATTGATACGGTACCGTAGTTTCGAATTTTACATGAAATACCGTTACCGAACCAAACATTTAGATACCAGTACCAAATATTCTTAATTTTCGAATAAGAATTTTCGAGATCAGTACCGGTCAATACCGGTATCATCCCAAGCTCATCGATAGTACAATATAATGTATTATGCATTTATATCTTGCATAATTATTCACTTTAGTATTTTCTTATTTAACTTAATTTCTTTTTCTTTTTGTACTGTTATGTTTTAACCCTTACTTTATATCTTTCACTTTTGACCCCTATACTTTTTATCTTTTACGACTTTGTTATAAAACATTTTTCATATTCAGCATCATTTTTTTCACTTTCATCTTTGGCTTCCAATGTTTTTCATCTTTTACGAATTTTTTGTTTAACATTTCAGTCAAAATTTTGTGAGTGAACATGTTGCAACATATGTGTGTGGTTCAACGTTTTTATATTTATTTTTCTCCGTTTTGCAACACCGTGGCACGTTTTTACGTTTATTTCCCCTGTTAAACAACACTGTCGGAACACGTTGGTCGTAAGTCGACTTAATTATTCTTTTATATGTTTTCTGTTTCGGCCTAATTTTTTCATGTCAAAATGTTGCAACACACTTTCATGGTTGAACATTTTTACGTCTACTTTTCGTTTGGTTTTAAAGCCTCACCGCAAACCGTTGAGCCGATGCCCCGTTACACTTAGGTTTGATAAAATATTTGAACATAATTTTCTTCATGGTTTAATACCTCGCAACATCACAAGAGCTTCATACTAGTTTTGTATAAAAATTGTTGATGAAAGTGAAGATTACCTACATCCCATATCATCAATTTTAAATTAATGTCACCATCCTTCCAACAATTTTGCGTATTTAAATAGCATTTGGTTTTGTACTTTATTTCATTCATAGTCATCTTCCAACGTTCCAAACTTCTATATGGACTATTTTAAGGCCCGATGATAGTGCTTTTATTTTGTTTATAAGTGTACTTAGTGTGAACACTTATAGTAAGATGTTTCTCCTCTGTCTTAAATGTCGATGATTTAAATTCTATAAAATACATGTATATGTAGTTTATAAGAGTAAACTACGAGTCATTAACAAAAGCATATAATCACTGGCTGCGGTGTGGCGGCGATTATTTGGGAGCACATTAGCCGTTGGTGTAAAGTCTCTCCTATTTTCGGGTTCACGGTTAGAGATCTTTTAGAGCTTCACAAGTCCATTAAGCTTGGATATATAGAAAAAGAAGTGTTCCATAGGGTTATTATTATTGCTTTTTGGAGAATTTGGAAAGCAAGAAATGACAACGTGTTTGAGGGTAAAGATGTCAAAGTGGAAGATATTATTGGGGATATAAAAGTGCTTGGCTTTCTCTGGTTCAAGTATAAGTCAAAGTATGGTTCTATAGATTGGTCCAATTGGTGTAATTTTTCGTTTTTGTAGTTTGTTCTTTTTGTTAGTGGCTGGTCTCCAGGTTGTGGAGGTGGCCTGTTTGTGGGGTTTTTTGGTGTTGTTGTGGCGGTGTTTGTTTATAAAAGTTCATAGTTCGAAAAAAAAAACAAAAGCAATAAATACTTGGTCTTTTTTAAATAAACTTTGAACTCTTCTCAAAACCAAAATAGCTCATATGTATTAGAAATAAAACGATTGTGAATCCATTTAAAATAGTTAAGTCTTTACAAAATTAACATCTTAATCATTGTATGTATTCGATACTTGTGAGATGAATCAAATTATCGTTAAATTTTGGTGTGACTGATGGAAGACAACTATTTTTAGAAAATAATCGAGAGGCTTACAAGACCGTAATGAAAACACATTATTTATTATTATTATTATTATTATTATTATTATGAATCCACCACATGTAGCCTAGTGGTAGGAAGACTTGAACTCTGCAGCGGAGACACAAGTTTGATCTCCGTTTGTGTCACTTTTGATGGGTTATGGCAATAAAAAATTTGAGCTAGGCCTTGTGAAGTTGACAATTCAATTCCCAAGCCCCCCCAGAGTTTTCTTCCCTCAATGTGCTAAGTCACAGAGTTCTGCACTTGTGGCGGCACAACGACTATCATGTGGTAGCCGGCGATATGGTTTTCCAGGGGAAACACCCAAACCAAACTTTGAAGTCAACATGAGCTCTGTTAAAACAACACAGTCTAACCAGAATTTGGCAACAGAACACTTCAATTTAAAAAACGTGGTGGACTTAGAACACAATAAAGTCGAATAAAAAAATTTAGGTGAACATGATATTGGATGATGATGTTCCATGCTTGTGGAATGTCGAATGTGTTGAAAATTCTAACTTGGATATCTACCTTACTAACAATATAAATCAAAAACCAACCCCATATGTATATATTTAAGCTTTTAATAAATGGGTTGAATTAAAAAAATCTGTTTGCTTGTCTATACTCTATAGCCTCAACTCTATAATATATATAAACGAAAACATAAAAATCCTACGTGTCGTGATATGGTCGTTCTCCCTTTTTTTGGAGTCATCAGATTTGCTTGATTTTTAAATGGGGGCTTCTCATGCATTTGATCCGAATTCACGGGTATGGGTCTTACCAAACCCAGATATTCCTTAAACGGGTTATAACATCTCATTAAATTAAAAATTATTCTCATCAAATTATTGATGTGAAAATCCTATAAAATAGGATATACTAAAATTTATTATATGATATTTTTTAAATATTATTTATAATTAAGAAACAATTTTATAGTAATAAAAATAAGCGGGTCTTGGTTCTTAACAAACCCAGATATCTTTTAAATTGGTTTATAACATCTTAGTTATTTGTGAAACCTTTTTATCATCAAACTCTAAGTATATTATAATTTTCATTACAATAAATAAAATTAAACCCAAAAAATATATAAATATTAAAAACGAGTAATGTAAAACAGCCCCCATAATACGGGGGATAAAAACTAGTTATCATATAAAGTGTTCAAAACATCTCAATGACAAGAATCTCACTAACTTTTAAAACATATCAAAATTTGCCACCATCACACCAATGCACCACCAGAACACGAACATAACAACGACCACAATCGATATCGAATCATAAGGCCAATTGCACACGTAAATAGTCATAATCGGCCTAAATTCAAATATATTGACTTACATAACCTTCCGTATATAGGACGAGCAAACATCAAAATCAGCTACGATATGCATATTCTTTTGATTGGTACATTTATAGTAAAGTTTGAATTAAATTTTCTTTTATAAATATTTAATCATTTTCTGATTAAGGTAAAAAATATTAAAAAAAAAGCTTCATACATATATTTACATAAGGATTTCATAACCTTGATTAAATTAAAATTTATACTAGCATTCTATTGGTTGCAGTTATTTTATTTTTAATAATCATGCTTATTGCTTATAGGCTTGAAATATATAAACCATAACAACATAAACATAACTTATACATATAAATTATATAATACTTAAAAATAAATCGATCATAAGATCAATAAATAAATGTTAATTTTTTTAGCTCCGTCTAGCTTGTTCGAAGCCCATTATTTTATCCCATCACAACTTAAAAAAATTATTAATAATAATAATAATAACAACTTGTTAATATTATGACCAGGGCCGACCCAATAGTTTTAATAGGCCAAGCTAGGACTTGAGGCCTCCAAACAACAAAGACCCCCATTTTGTTAAAATTGTTTTGAAAATAAGTAAATATTAGGTTTTTTTTATTTATGTGATTAGAGTTTTAACAAGCCAGGGGCCCAGAAAGTGAAATGAAAATTGCAATTAATCATCCATCAAATTTAACTGTAATTAATTGAAAATGACAATTAATCGAAATAGGAATTCGCAACAGTCACTGTGAATTGCCAGTTTCCTTCAAATTAAATTTATTGTGGGTCAAATTTCCGGTTGCCAATTGCCAAGCGGTTTACAAGTTACAACCCTCAAATTGATTGTGCCAAACCTTCAAGGTTAGGCAATGAGATATACTTTAATTCATCTTGACTCCATGTAAACCTAAAATCGCTCATTTTTCTCTCTTTCACTCCATCTCATCCAAAAGAAATGGTTTAATCCTTTTAATGTCATCTCACCCCTATTTGTAGTTAATTAAATATATTATTATTTGCCTTTTAACTCGTTAAAAACATAATCCAAGGCCCTTTTTTAATAAATTTAACACAAGTGGGGAGTGGTTTAATCCATCGATAAAGTGTCATGTCATTTTAACCTATGTTAAGGTTAGAGTATACCATATAACCTCAGTGTATCTAAATCTAATTCTCTATTTAGTTATGTGAATTGCTTGTTATTTGCTACTTAGTGATTAGAACAACGTTAATTTGCTCTTTGCTTTTTAGTTGGACTCAAATTCCATTGTTGGTAACAAACTCTGGGGGAGGTTTATATCAAATTTTTGTTGAGAAAAGGTCTCAATTTTTTAGTTTGATTGAGGCCTCTGAAAACCTTGGGCCGCCACTGATTATGATTGTTTGTTAAATTGATAAACGTATGGCTTGCTTTTTTTTTCTATTTCTTGGAAAGGCAAATGTATGGTTGTTATGAACCATATGATCGAATTGTAGGGACACCAAAAATCAACGTTCTTGTGGTATCAAATGCCAGAAAACAACTTTGATAAAGAGTCTGCCCTATCTCTTAAAATCATTCCCTTTGAATTTTAAGCAACGCTTGCTCTCAACTCCACATAATATAAGTGGACCAGTTTTCTTATGACCCCATGAACAAAGTAACAAACGATTTTTAGTTGGATTTTTGATTTTGTTGGTGTTGAAAGAGGATGTTGTGGTTGTGGTTGTGGTTGTGGATGGTAATGAATTGGGATGGGGACGGGTTTTGATAAGTTCAGTTTAATCATATTGCGTATTGGTCGAGTATTGATTGCTCATTTTTTTGTTTGAAGCTTTTTTTACTCGTATAAGGTAGTCATGTTTATGAACATACTTGGTCAAAGGTTATTGTTAGGATTCTTATCATCTGATTATCTTCGAAGCCTGATCTTAAACTTACTTTAAAAATCAACTTGTAAGTTGTAACAGTAATACTTGAAGAAACACGCATCCGATCCCCAAGTACGGGTCCTGGATCCAATGAGTCCACAGGGTAGGGTATGATAACAACCAACACAATATGAGTACAACTTCCCAAAGTCCAGTGTAAGGCCCCGTTACCGGTACCTCATATTTGGACGTTGGATTTACTTATTCACATAGTTCTAGTAATCAGAGTTAATAAAAACTTTCGCGGAATATAAAAACTTTCATAAGAGATTACATAAATCCATAACTTGTCTTAAACAAACAACTTGTCTTTCAAAAACTAAGTACTTAAGACATAACACGTCTTGGGTCTTCCGATGCCAGCCTCTTATTCGATGCCAAGTGTTCCCCTCAAGCCAGCTGCCTCATCCTACTCACCTGCATGCATACTAAAAATCAGCTACGCTGAGTGAGTTCTAGTTAATCATACCTCATACAATACATACATACTTACATACTTCATTTATACTTTCATACTTCATTTATACTTCCATACATTCATATCTTACGTTATAGAGAGCATTACGCCCTACATTCCTCGAGTATTATTAGGGCTCGGTACCCTCTTTCCTCGAGTATTATTAGGGCTCGGTACCCTCATTCCTCGAGTATTATTAGGGATCGGCACCCTCTTTCCTTGAATATTAGTAGGGTTCGGTTCCCTAGTTCTCGAATATTAGTAGGGTTCGATTCCCTCTTCGTTACCATACAACCATACATCATACCTCGAGTATTATTAGGGCCCGGTACCCTCTTCGTTACCATACATTAACCTTTCTTTATTTACTTTATAACATTCATACTTATAAGCATACATATCATACTTTCATTATTCCTAACCTTTCAGCTTATCAGTAAGTGCAATATCCGAAGATCGTTCACGTACCGATAAGCCATCATTCCTAACATTCACATAACCACATAAGGCATACACTTATCACTTAGGATAAGTGTATTAACATTCACATCGAGTATGCACACAGCCCCGAAAACATAACATAGAAATGGGGCTAGAAACTCACCTGGATCCTGTTGCGCTCGCCGTTTATCGTAATTCCTTTCTTTAACTGAGCTCGGCTAACTGTTAAATCTATATATTTGTTAATTAACCGTCTAACTAATTAGGTTGGTATTTTAGTTTACCACTGGGCTTCCTAAGTTGGGCCCGTTTGTTTTAGTTCATGACAATGGGTTAACTTATCCTATATTAGATATGGGCTTAACATTTATGGGTTTAGTTAATTCAGGCCCAACTATCCACTTTCTGGGCCCAACAGAGGACTGGGATGACCGAGAACTGTAAGGCAGAGAACCTGTGAGGTTTGACTGAGAACCTTGGTTCTTGACCGAGAACCCTCATGGCCGAGAACCCTTTTGGCCGAGAACTTGGTCACCGAGAACTCTTGGTGACTGCATGTTGACCGAGAACCATACGGTTGACCAAGAATTCTCCCATTTGGCCGAAATCTCAGGTCTGATGATCCCAGTTCATATTTTTCTTATCTACAAATCTTTTTTTGGCTCAATCATGATTAACGACTCGTAACCACACCTTTAATTACCTACAACTCAACCTCCTAAACTGTTTTTAGCATAAAGCTTGAACCTTTAACCATAAAATGTCCATTTAATCTAGATCTAGGGTTTCATCCATAAGCCGTATCTAACCATGAGCTCTTACATCCATATTAATCATCAAGTTTGAAGCTTTATGATTTATCTAGTCCCGATCTAGTTTATGTTCAAGTTTCATGGCTAACCGTTCATAAAAATGCAAGCTTTAAGATCAAGAACATACCTTTTATCGTTTGCTAGGTCACGGCTAGCTTGGTTATGAGTTTGGATCTTGTTACCAGCTTGAATACAGAGGATGGTTCAAAGATCTTGGCTTGTTTGATTCTTGGATCACACTTTCCTCTTGCGGTCGAAAAGGAAGAGAGTGTGTGCGTTTAAGGTGTAAGCAAGGTGTGAAATGGATGGAAATGGAAAGATTTAGGGTTTAAGGGGCATTTATACTCCCTTAAGCCCATGGACCTAAGGCCCATCTTTTCTTTTTAGTCCATGATTAATACCACCTAATAACTTACTTATCTTTCTCTCTTATTATTATTATTATTTTATTTACTAACCCAAGTAAACTTGTACATCAATAATATATAAAATATTATTTATTGAAATTTTGGGATGTTACATCCAGTGACCGGAAACAGACACCGTAAGTCTCATTACGAGAAGGACAAGAGGGGGGGTCTTCCCGTAACCACCCTGCGGCGTGAGAATCAGTACAGTTCTTGAGAGAAAGTACTAAGTATACAGAGTAAGTACGGTGAGAGTATATGTGAGTAAATGTGTATGAATACCTCATGCAGGTTGACAAGGTATTTATAGCCGAAGGATGCAGGAAGGTGACTGGGCCAGCTGTCCCCTTCTAAAAGATCTCAGTAACCGTCTGGACACGTGTCCCTTTGCGGTAGATTGAGCTATACGTCCCATGTGCATGGGTATAACAACCTGGACACACGTCACCTTATGATAGGACGGATTACACCCTGGCCATGTGCACGGTTATAACAACTTGGCCAGGTGTCCTTCGCTCATTGGTTGGCGAGTCACGTATTCTTCATGTAACAATCGTGGTTATTCTTCTAGAAGATAGTTAGTTATTTACAGCTGTTCTGTTGGCATTGCCTTCCGATCATTTTGGCGGACAGATGTCCAGTCCTGCGGATGACTTCTGAGGGTACCTAGATGCTTCCGCGTGTGATGCGGGGATGTTCTTCCTCTACCATGTTTTGCGGGTGATCCATATGTTCTGCGGGTGATATATGAGGGGTTCCTCTCTTACCCGCGGATGTTACTTAAGGGTATTTGGGACTTTTTGGTACCCTACCTCTATAAGTCTCCCAGTCCAGTGTTTCTTTCGCGTGAAGTTTTTTTGCGGGTGGAATTTTAGACTTAAGGTAAAATTGGGGGTTTTAATTTTGAAGTTAGGTAGAAAATATCTTTTGTTGGTGTGGATAATCATGAAAAAGGACAAGTTGACCACTTGCAGGTGCGTGAACAGATGATGGGACATTTATGACGGCTGTCACTGTACCCGACCGTGCAACTTTTTCTCTTTTTCGAATTTCCCGCGTGACGAGGCGGTTGTTGATTGAGCGATGACTTTCTCTCTCCACTGTTCATATCCCATCGCATTAAATGCGATGAGTATGAATAGTGGGAGTTATTTTCCGTTTGAAGTTTTATCACCTTTAATTTCTAATTATCATCTTGCTTTCTCTTTTTAGACCTTTGATTTTCCCTGTCGATTTTCGTATAACTGCTTGCCATTTCACCATATTTTACTGTAATGATGACTATTCAGTCTGAGGTTGACGAGATAGAGATTCAATGGGATAAGTCTGACTTTGAAAAGTTGATTGAGACTTATGGTATCCCACTGGAGTGGGAACCGGAATTTCCCTCTCCTGATTCTATAGCCAGCCTGCCATCGCCTGGCAAAATGGCTGTGTATTCCGATTATTTTGTCTATGGGAATTTCCGTTTTCCTATGACAAAACTTTTCATGAATATACTGAGTGTATATGGGATCCATTTATCCCAGTTGCATCCTCGTGCCATCATGCGAATTCGCCATTACGAATTTTTGTGTACAGCACACGGAATGCTACCTCATCTTGACCGATTTCCGGTCTTTTACCGATTTGCCAACCGTGACTGTTGGTTCACGTGCCAAGGGTTTTCCGATAGGAGTATCGGCTACGAGGTCGAGAAAGGGTCCACCGATTGGCGTAGCAAGTTCTTTTGGATATCTGAGGGCGTGGTGCCCGTTACCGTGGTCCGACGTCCGGTCACTAGAGCACTTCCAGAAGTTGTTACAGCCCCACATGAGGGACGTGATTGGTTTCGTGTCCTTATGTCGGAACCAACACCGATGTGGGCGTTACCCGAGGAAGCACTTGTCTGGCGGGCATGAGCCGCCTATGGCCATCGGAGTTCTTGGAGCGTGTTTTTATTGGCTTGAATGAACGTAAGTTACTTTCTCTGATTTTTCTCTTGGTTGAAACATGATGACTGTTTTTTTGTTTTTTCCCTTTCAGGTCAGGGTCCCATGATAAACGCTCTTTTCGAGGATAGGGGTTGTACCAGCAGAAGCATCCAATATGCGGGTGATAAACCCATTCTTGAAAAGACCAAAGACCGATTCCTTATCCCAACAAAGGTGCAAGCCGAACCCTTAGTTTCGGATGCAACCTTTGAATCAGGTGCGTATGTCTTAAACCCTCCTCCACTTAATGCCCTCACTTCTGCTGGGGCGATCGCCATTCTATCATCGCGTGACGATTCCGTCACTCAAGAAGAGGGGAGCTCTGATGACGATGCCTCTGAATTTTCCTCTGTCTCGCACCTATTGGTAGACTTGGAGAAGAAGAGGGCTTTTTCGTCCTTTCAGACGAGTGATGCGGGTGCAAGTACAGCGGACGCCGAAGAAGGATCTTCAAAGAAGTAGCGGAAGACTCACCGTCCCAAGAAGCCGCAGTATATTCTTGCTGAGCGGATGAATACGGTAGATGGTATGTATTTTATTTTCTATACTTTACTGCTTTGAAATGTTAGCTAAATATGACTTTCTTGTGCAGATCCATTGATCATTGGGAACGATGTATCTGAAAAGTTGTCGTCACCTACCCCCAGATCCGAGAAACAGCCGTCTCCTTCTCCTGAGAGGACAACAGAAGATAGGCCGCCTACTCCTCCGGTTGAGACTACTACTGAGGAGCCAACCGTCGAGTCTGGGAATGATAGTTCTTTTGACTATCTTTTTTAGACTGGGACTGCTACTGGTTTCCAAGAGGGCGGCCCGGCTATGAATGTGGAGGGTTTTAGGACCAAGGAATCTCCACCTCGTCCTCCTTCACAACTTTTTGCTACTTCTTTTCCTTTAACTACTGGTGGGGAAGGAAGTTTTCAGTTTTGGCAAGCATTCCAGGGTACCGGGGAAGCGACAACCCAAGATGCTCTTCAACAATCAATTTCAATCCCTGTTCGCCTTGAAGCTTCAGGTTCTCGTTATTACGGGGATGTGAATCTAGGGAATGATTTTGATTTGTTTGTCCCTCCATGGGATATTATCAATGGGTCCCGGTTTTCTGAACCCGGGACTTGCATGAGTTTTGTTAAACACTGCGTGCCGCCTGCCGAAATGACACACCAGCGTGAATGTTCCCGCCATGATCTTCACACCGATTTATCTTTTTCCTTGGCTAAAACTTTGGCCTGTAGCCAGGAAATTTTACGCGAATGGCGTACCATGGGCGGGAAACTGGGTGTGGCTTCTCGAGCTGTTGATGCTGCGAAGAAAGAGGTCGAGGACAATCGCTTGGCAGCCATTGTAGCCAAGTGGAAACAGACGGACGCAGAGATCGCCCTTAGGGGTAAACAAGATCAAAATGCTATTGCGGACCGTCAATGGAAGGAAGCCTGTGAGAGGCAAAACGGTGTTCTCGGAGCTGCCCGGGCTAAAGCTCAAAAGAAGAAAGATGACTTGGCACGGGCCCAAGTGGCAAATTCAGTTCTGGAGAACCAAGTGACCCTGAAAGGTAACCGAATCCAATAACTTGAGGCGGAGCTGAAGTTGCAAAGAGAGTAGGTTGATCTCAAAGACAAAAGTGTTGCTGAGATACAAGCTGCCTATGACTCCCTTTTGCAAGCTCGTGAAGAGGCGGAGGCCCGTGCCACTGCAGCCTTGAGTGAAAGATAGCAAACAGCTGAGGAGTCCCAAGAACTCCGAGAGAGAGCTGAACATGCGGAGCAAGACCGTCAGTGGTTCCTCACTCGGGGACTTGATTCTATAAGTTTTTCCTCATTTTGTTGTTCACTACACACTTCATGCCTCGATACTAAATAAATTTTCTTTTTATTTTTTCCAAGTCATCCGTCATATTAAGGGAAATGCAGAGCTAACTGATAGCTTTGCCAATTTGATGACCGCCTCATCCCAGCTTGGTCGCGTGAGAGGCTTTAATGAAGGGATGGCCTACGCTCAAAGTAATCGTTCGTTTAGAAATCATCCGCTTCATGGCCTTGATGTCAAGCAGGAGCGAGATATGCGGATTAAGGAACATGATGGCTTAGTGTTTTCTTTACAAAATATGCTTCCGGAGTTTGCCTAAGCTAGTGACGGCGTACATCTATTGAGGGATTATTTAAATGACGAGTCTGAGGACGCCTCATCTGAGGACACTCCTCCTAAGGATACATCTGCTCCTAATCCTTAGGATATATTTAATGCTAAGATTTTGTAGTTATTTCTACATATTTTGTAACCGTCTTTAGACTTACTGGAAAGAAACTTTTTGTCTTTGTGAATATTATACTGTTTGTGTGACAATATCTTTGCAAAATATTTTTGAAATTTGAAATTTTGCAAGTTGGATAATTTTGATGACGTGGCAGGGAGAGAAACTTTAAGGGACAACTGATAAGACGTGTATGACGCCTTTGACAGCCTGTTCGCACTTTCTTGAATCTCCCGCCTGACGTGTCAATCATCCAATGGTCCGCGTTTTTTCTTTCCTCTGTCAGTCAGTCAGTCGCATTTATTGCGATGAGTATAAATAGGTCACTCGTGGTTTCCAATTTACTCTTATCGCTTTCCAACTCTTTTTCTCTCAAACCTTCAAAACTTGAACCTTCTGAAATTTATCTCCTTCTTATCTCTGATCAAACATATTAATCTAATGGCTGGTAACAAGAAGAATACTCCAGCAATTCATGAGGTTGTTGTGAACTTAAAACAGAAAGACTACGATGACGTTGTCAATGTATACGGTCTTGCGGAGTGGGGAATGGAACGTCCGGCCGATGGTTCAATCGCTACCAGTCCTCCGTCGGGGAAGATGGCCATATATACCGATTTCTTTACAACGGGGAACTTCCGCTTTCCCGTAACGAAATTTATGAGGGCCATTATGACGTCTTATGGTCTTCATTTGTCTCAGATTCATCCCTTTGAGAAGATGCGAGTTCGTCACTTCGAGTTCTGCTGTCAGGACCACGCTATTGAGCCTACAGTTGCTCGATTTGCTGTTTTTTATAAATTGACTAACCACGACAGATGGTATGGTTGGCCTTCTACCAAGAAGGGTCCTATTGGTAACGAGTGGTATCGGAGCCTTTATGAGTTGAAACCCAATTTTTTCTGGATTCGAGAAGATGCAACTCCGTTTGCGATGACTCGTCGCAAAGTGGAAGACGCTTCCCCATCCGTCACTGCGACCACCGAGATGAATCTTCCATGGTATCGTACATTAACCCAAACACCTACGCCATTGCGAGCGATTCATGAGGGAGCTCTGGTGCACGCGAAGATGAGCCGTTTATGGCCATTTCCCAACTTGGAGCCCTACTTCGAGAACTCTGACAAGAGTGAGTCGTTATTTTCATTATTCAGAATTTCGTTTCAATATTCTAACATTTTCAAATGATAGGTGAAGGCTCTGTTATTTCCTCCCTTCTGGACAAGGTGGAAGGGATGATGGTGCGCCGGCCCATTCATCCTAACGAGTTGCCGTTTCTTGAACGCACCCGGAGTAATTTTTTATTCTCTGTTGTTCATGCGGAACCCGTGGTGTCTGAGGCCATGTACGCCAAATGTGAGAAGATCATCATCGAAGGTGAGGGAATTCTAAAACCTTGCCCTCTTACCGCTATGACTCCTAGCGGGGTGATAGTACTTCTATAATCTAGTGAGGAATCACTACCCCGTGATGGAGAAGCACTTAATGAAACTATTGATTCTACAAACGTCGTGCATTCACCTACACGTTGACCCGGAAATTTGGCAAGAATCCATCTGCTGCGGGTGATGATGATGCGGACGGTACCGCTGAGGGTAGTGGTCCGGAGATTGATGACGTCGCCCCTGAGGATGAGCATCAAACTGTTGATGCGGGTGTTTCCAAAGCGGCCGGTAAACGCAAGGTTCATCCTGCCAAGGCTGATCCATCGAAGAACTCGAAGAGGCCAAAGCCTGCTGATTTGGAGACGCTCCTTCATCAACTTGCCTCGGATGATATTTCCTTGGGTACGTTTAACGTTCCTCAAATTTATCGATTGTTATGGATCAAATGTATATTTGATCCATTGCTAACGTTTTTCAGTGGCCCTGAATGATTTCTCTGAAGATGTTTCAGGTCTGAAGAACTCAGCAACGCCACCTCCTTCATCATCTCCACCTTCTAACACCGCCCAAGAGCCAATCCTTGTAGTGGATGAGTCTCCATTGAAGAATAAGGAAGTTGATGATACTGATCATGTTATTATGTCACCTTCTTTCAACGTTCATCGCTTCAGGGATCAAGGAGGTGTGAGCGCATTCGCCTATGGGCCTCAGACCTCTCCATCTCCTCATGAGGAAGACCCTTCCCCGCATCATCCCTGTTGGTTTTTACGCCGAGATTCAACGTTTCGCGACGTGGATGTATGCTTTGAATATCTGCGGGAAAGCCTTCCTCTCACTGAAAAGGAGCGAAAACGTCGCCGTATTCCCCAAGAGTTATTAAACTCAAACTCTTATCATATGGCGAATACTATTTCCACCAATCAGGAAATAACCCGAGACTGGTTGGCGATGAATAAGGAGTGGGATGAACTGGCGGCTCCAGCGTCTGACGCTAAGGGAGAAGCCCTTAAGGCTATAGATGAGGCCAGAGAGAGCCGCCAAGCTGGAAGCAGAGAAAATTGCTCGTTCCATCGTTGAGGAAGCTAAAGCTGTTCTCCAAAAACAATTGGATGAACAAGCTGAGTTACTGAGGACTCTTCAGGCTGAGTCAGCGATAAAAGACAAGCGCTTGACTTACCTTGCTGCTAAGAGCCGGGAACAGGCCTTAGAATGTGCAGGTCATAAAATGGAACTTGTCTAGGCTAAGGAAGAAAAAAATGGCTGCTGGCGGAAGGAATTCCCAAGGTATGTGTCTAATCTTGTTATGAATAATCAAATTACTCATAATTACTCATATTTAATTGTTCCAATAGGTCATCGCCGATGTCCGGGCGAGTGATAAACTTGGGAATTGTGTCGCCATTCTGTTGAACGCGTCCAAGCAAGCTGGCCGTCAGCAAGGCTTCCAGGAAGGATATAAATTTGCTTCGGAATCCAAGCTTCCGGAAGAATAAGTTTTGTATGGCCAGGATACTGCTGCCGTCCTCATACAGAAAACAAAAGCTTTTGATAATTTGAAGTTTTCTTTGGCGGAGCAGATATTTGATCTTGCGGACAAGGAGGATAACATTGAACAACTAAAGGACCTCCTTGATCTTGATGAGGAAGATGAAGAAAACGACGCGGAAGACGAGAACGCAGAGCATAGAGATGCAGCGTTGTAAATATTTTTTTTCCTTTGTAATTTAGATCTTTTTGTAATCCCTTTCGATAAGGAATAAAAAGTTTTTGTTGTCTGGTACACTTTGTTTTATTCTTCATAATATAAGTGTTTGTAAGATCATCTTTGTTTGTGAATAAAGGATTACATAACAATACATGTCATATATGATCGAAATAAAATTTCCATAGATAAGGCATAAGTCGAATTACAAAATACGAAATTACATAACTTTGCTAGTCTATTTAGGCACGCAGGCCGAAAAGAAAAACGTATTATGTGTAACACTTCCTTAATTGGGCCCTGTTCCAAGTTCTAGGAATATCAGTTCCATCCAACTTTTCTAACTTGTAGGCACCTATAGATAACACTTTTTTAACTCTATTATGTCCTTCCCAAGTCTGGGCCAATTTGTCCGGAGGCTCTTGCCCGGAGGCCTCATTGTTGCGGAAAACAAAGTCTCCCGCATCAAACTCGCATTTTTGGACCCGCGAGTTATAATATTTTTGCAATTGGCCTTTATAATTGTGCTCGCGGATTGATGCTAGTTCCCTCCTCTCTTCGAGGAGGTTAAGATTCATCCGAAGTTCATGATCATTGTCATCAATCAATAAAACTCTTGCGGATGGAATCCCAATCTCGGCTGGAATCATGGCTTTTGTGCCGTAGGTTAAGCTAAAGGGGGTCTTAGAATTACTAGAATTCTTTTGGGTGCGGAAGGCCAAAAGTACATGGGGCAACTCGTCCACCCAACCCGTCCGTTTAGTTCCTAACCTTGCTTTGATTCCTTCCTTGATTGTCCGGTTGGTTCTCTCAACCTGACCGTTTGCTTGCGGGTGGGCTACGGATGTGAAAATTTGAGAGACTTGCAATTCTTTCACCCATTCCTGTAGCCCATTGTCCGCAAACTGAGTACCGTTATCACTAACCAGTTCCAGCGGAAGGCCAAACCGGCAGATTATGAATTCCCACAGGAATTTCTTAACGCTTGCTGCTGTTATGGAAGCAACTGGTTTGGCTTCCACCCACTTCGTGAAGTAGTCAATGGCTACTACTGAAAACTTGACGCGTCCCGGGGCTTCAGGGAATGGTTTCATTATGTCGATAGCCCATTTCTGGGACGGCCAGGCTGAAGTGACTGGAACAAGCTTGTTCTTTGGTCGCAGCGTGTTGGGAGCATGGCGTTGGCATGAATCACACTTCCTGATTTCATGCACAGCGTCCAGATGCATTCCTGGGCCAGTAATACCTGGCATTCATTAGTTTCACTACAACCATACGCGGGCCTGCGTGAAGACCAATGATGCCTTCATGAACTTCTCTGATTAAATAGTTCGCATCCTCGGCATCCACACATCGAAGTAGTGGACCGAGGAAGGAACGTCGGTATAGAACACCATCATGCATCTGATAGTTCAAGGCTTTGTGTTTTATCTTCCAGGTCGCGGTTTTTCCTTCCGGGAGGGCTCCTGATGACAAGTATGCTATGATGGGTGTCATACAAGATTCCACTCTGGTTTGTATCACCAAAACTTGATGTTGCGGGACAGATGGGCGATCCGGTATTTCAATGCGGATGTCTTTAGCGAAGTGTTCGAAGATCGTTGAAGCCAGCTTGCTAAAGGCATTCACTGACTTGTTCTCGCTTTGTTTTATGTGAATTACTTTGCACAAAGAAAACTGAAGCATCAAATATTTCGCCTACGACACGTATGAAGCCATTACGTCATTCTTTGCTTCGTAAGTGCCATTGATTTGTCCCGCAATCAACATGGAGTCCACGCGGGCTTCCAAGTGTTTCACCCCAAGCTTTTTGGCTATCCATAAGCCCACCAAGAAAGCTTCATACTCTGCCTCGTTGTTAGTACTCTTAAAGTCTAACTTTATGGCGTTTGTAAACTCGTGGCCTTCGGGATTGACTAGCCTGAGGCCTGTGCCAAATCCCTCACTGCTTGAAGCCCCATTCGTGAACAATGACCAAATTTTTCCTTGCTCAGGAGGTGCTTGGGGTTGCTGCTCAATCAAATATTCTTTCTCCTTGTGTTGCGGAACTTCAGTGACGAAGTCCGCTAACACCTGCCCCTTGATTGCTGGCCTAGGTTTATATTCTATCGCATGTTCACCTAGCTCGATGGCCCACTTTTCCAATCGCCCAGACAATTCCGTCTTACTGAGAACATTCTTGAGTTTGTATCCAGTTAACATGTTGATGGGGTGCCCCTGGAAGTACCTGCGGAGGTGTCGGGCGGCATAGACAAGTGCTAAGACCAGTTTTTCCAGCATTGAATATCTAGTCTCTGGGTCTGACAATGTTCTGCTGACGTAATAGATCAGCGTCTGAACGTTTTTTCTATCCACCAAGAGTACAGCCTCAATAGCAATGTCTGATGCTGACAAATATAACGTCAAAGGTTCCCCCGCATAAGGTGTTGTCAATGTGGGTAGTTCCATCAAACATTTTTTAACCTCCAGGAAAGCTTGTTCCGCTTCCGCGGTCCATTTGAATTGTGCTTTCTTGAGGCATTTTCTTAATGAGACAAACGGATATGATTTGGCTGCATGATTCGCCAAAAAGCGATTCAGGGCAACCAGTCGACCATTAAGCGTCTGAACCTCTTTAAGAGAGGAAGGAGAAGGCATGCGGGCTACAGCCTGTACTTTATCCGGATTAGCTTTGAAGCTCGCACCAGAGACAATTACCCCAAGAAATTTTCCTTCTTCCATCCCGAACGAACATTTAGCTAGATTCAGCTTCATGTTGATACCCCTTAAGGTTTCGAATGTCTCTTCAATGTCCCTCAACATTTGATCTTCTTCAATACTTTTGATCATAAGGGCGTCCGTGTATACTTCCAAGTTCCTACCAGTCTGACCCTTAAATTCTATACCCATCAATCGTTGATATGTGCCCCCCACATTCTTTAGTCCGAAAGGCATCATTTTGTAGCAAAAGGTGCCCTGATCAGTACGAAAAGTTGTTTTGTCCTCATCACCCGTAGCCATGCAGATTTGATGACAACCTTTATAAGCATCCAAAAGGCATTTGAACTTGAATGGGGCCACAACATCAATCTTGAGATCTATTTCAGGTAACGGATAACAGTCCTTGGGACACGCCTTGTTTAGATCCTTGAAATCTATACACATCTGCCATGTTCTGTTGCTTTTAGGAACGATAACTGGATTAGCGACCCAGGTCTGATATTGAATTAGACGAATAATTCCGGCATGGAGCAAATCTTGTACCTGATCATTCATGGCTTTCTTCTGTTCTGGGCCCATATTTCACTATTTCTGGACAATTGGTGTAAACATCGGGTTTACCCTTAACTTGTGTTCTGCAATACTCCGCGGGACACCAGTCATGTCCGCAGGTTGCCAAGCGAAGATGTCCATATTTTTGGTCAACAGTTGTTTTAAGAAAGTCCTTACTATTTCTGAAATAGCATGTCCAATTATGATTGTCTGATCAGGGAATTTCTTGTTCAAAACCCATTTTTCCGACTCAGTCCTTTGAGATTGCTTTGGAATCTTGCTAGGCTTTGAGCTTTCTTTTGCGAAGCAATGTCGACTAACATGAATTATTGCTACACCGGTGCGGGTTGGAACCCCTACCACGCCGTGAGCCGTGGACGGGTGAGCATTAAAATCACCAATTGCTTCTCGCCCCAAGATGATGTCATGTTTCGATGTTGCTGGTAAAACTAAAAATTCGACCTCCTCAGTCCTTGAATGAACCCCGTCACTTAGAGTGACTAGAAAGGAAATCACCCCTCGCGGATGCATTATCTCCCCTCCAAATCCAGATCTAGGAGCATGAATAGGCTTCAACCTCTCCTTATCTTCCTCATCGAGTTGTTCAAAGCACTGCTCGTACATGATGTCAGATGTACTACCAGTGTCAAAGAAAACATATTGGGAGCGATAGTGGCCAAAGAGAGCAGTGATGATCAAGGGGTTCTTGTTACTGGGACCTCCTTTGTTTCGTGGAAAGATCACTGGCTCATTCTTTCACTCTTCTTCATCGGACTCTCGCCTCTTTCCCCCAACCCTACGTCCACCTTGGATCATGTGAACGTTTAAGTCTTTAACTTGCTTTTTGGACGGGCCCTGATTGTCCCGCATAAGCGTTTTACCAGTCCCGGGTTTTCCACCTTTCACCAGGTGTCCAAGTTTCCCAGACTTTACAGCCGCCTCAATCTCATTTTTCAAAACATTGCATTCGTTTGTGTTGTGACCAATGTCATCATGAAACGAACAATGTTTTTTAGCATCAAGAAATGACCTCCTTGTGAGTGGCTGCAGCTTTCTAAAATTTATATTCTCTGTGGTAAGAATTTCAGCGGGAGTCTTTGAAAGTGGAGTCCAACTGTTGGGACCTCGATTCGAGGGTCCCCCTTTGATTTTATTACCAATGAGAGATCTTACATCGAACGACTTTGATGCCTCCGTGTTTGGCTGAAGTCTTGACCAGATTGACCCCTTTGCTTGTTTATTGGGTCGCAGAGTTTGGAATTCAACTTCAAATTTCTGCATTGAATTATTGTACCCCAATGTTTTTTCTGTTCTGGCAAACAACTTCGCCGCAGTCATGATGTCGTCCCATTCTTTTGGCATTCCATCTATACCAGTAAGTGTGCGGATCAACGCGTCACACTTGACGTTCTTGCTGAAGGCACCGCGAAGCATGTCCTTGCTAATCCCACCAATGTTCAGACTTTCGTCATTGAACCTGGTAATAAAATCTTCCACGGATTCATTATCTCGGCGGATAACATCCAGAAATTCTGACTAGTCACGAGTATGTTTCTTCTGCTAGCTGAACTGTTGAGAAAATTTTTTCACCAGATCATCCCAGCTTGAGATTTGACCGTCAGGTAGCTTTTCAAACCATTCTCGTGCTGCCCTTGTTAGTGTCAATGCGAACATGTGACACCAATAGGGGAGCGTCCATCCGCTTACACCACCAACCACCACGAATTTTTGAAGATGATTGCTTGGATCAGTGATGCCATTATATTTACCCACCGATGTAGGTATTTTAGCATTGACAGGAAAAGGTGCTGTCGCAATGCTTGCTATAAACTTAGACTTCTCGGCAAAGGCTGCAGGACGGTATGGTTTAGTGAAGTCTTCCTCTGCATCGCTATGATATTCAGTGTGGTAGACTACGTCTCGTGGACGACTGCTTCTTGCCCGCGAACTCATCCTGCTGTCACCTGTATAAAAACTGAAGTCTCCCGGGTGATAAGTTGAATCATAGCTGTCATATTCATCTACGTAGGATGGCATCCGCATGTCCATACGAGGACGAGGGCGCAACCTTCGTAGTTCACCAAAATCTTGTTCCGTCTGTTGACTATAACAGATCTGACTTCCTCTCACTGTTGGTGGAGGAGAAAGAGATCTCCGGGGAGATTCTTCATAAGTCAGAGTGCAAGCTTGGAAACGTTCATTCCGCACTCTACGCTCATATTCAACTGTCAGGTTCTCTTGCTAGATGTGGAACCAATCTTCCGGAGACAGCAGTCCCCTAGATATGGAATTATGACGGTGAGACCTCGCCATATCATAATCACCTGAAACATCTTCCAGATCTAATACTGATCGATTTCGGCGAGTCTCCCTCATAATTCGTCCGAGGTCACCCAAATTAGAACCTTCTGGAGCCGTAACATGTCCTAAATCGGTAGGAGTTGGCTCAGCTGGTGCAACGACACGCTCGAGGGTACGACCACCTGGTGTTGTATCGGTAGTTCGTGAACCCGGAGCTGTAACACGTGCAAAAACACTCGAAGCAAAACCTTCAGGTGCTCCGGTATTAGTAACACGTGAAGTATGTGCAGGAGTTCCCGTCGGCCCCTCAGGAAGTTTACTCATACTTTAAACGAACAAAAAAATCAACGAAAATTTGTGCTGTTCTAACACCAAAACGGATGGTGCCAATAAAGAAACACAGGTCTGATCCCCAAGTACGGGTCCTGGATCCAATGAGTCCACAAGGTAGGGTATGATAACAACCAACACAATATGAGTACAACTTCCCAAATTCCAGTGACCGGAACCTGCAAAACAGACACCGTAAGTCTCGTTACGGGAAGGACAAAAGGGGGGGTCTTCCCGTAATTACCCTCCGGCGTGAGAATCAGTACAGTTCTTGATAGAAAGTACTAAGTATACAGAGTAAGTACGGTGAGAGTATATGTGAGTAAATGTGTATGGATACCTCATGCAGGTTGACAAGGTATTTATAGCCGAAAGATGTAGGAAGGTGATTGGGCCAGCTGTCCCCTTCTAGAAGATCTCAGTAACCGTCTGGACGCGTGTCCCTTTGTGGCAGGTTGAGCTATACGTCCCATGTGCACGGGTATAACAACTTGGACATGCGTCACCTTATGATAGGACGGATCACACCCTAGCAATGTGCACGGTTATAACAACCGGCCAGGTGTCCTTCGCTCATAGGTTGGCGAGTCACGTATTCTTCAAGTAACAATCGTGGTTATTCTTCTAGAAGATAGTTAGTTATTTACAGTTGTCCTGTTGGCATTGCCTTCCGGTCATTTTGGCGAACATATGTCATGTCCTGCGCATGACTTCTGAGGGTGCCTAGATGCTTCCGCGTGTGATGCAAGGATGTTCTTCCTCTACCATGTAGTGCGGGTGATCCATATGTTCCGCGGGTGATATATGAGGGGTTCCTCTCTTACCCGCGGATGTTACTTAAGGGTATTTCGGCATTTTTGGTACCCTACCTCTATAATACTATAGCGTGATTATAATAATTCTGGTTTTTTTATTTCGTCAGTTATTTTGGTATTAAAGCGAGAAGAGTTTGTGTGATAACACCTCATATCATACAGTCTAGGTCTATTTAAAGAGATCGTGACTTGAAATTAGTTTGTATATAAAAGAGTCAAGTCAAGCTAGCTCGTTTTAAATTCAAGGTGTGCTCGCGACAAGGGTAACTTAAGCTAAGTAGACTATTTAAGAAACCCAACTTAAATAGAAAAAGGGATGTGCCTGTTTTTTCATTATGTTATATATATGCACATGTGACATGTGCAATTATTTTTTTTGTTTTTATACTTATCCATAAAAAAATTTAAACTTTTAAGAATTTTAGAAATAAATAGCCTCGCTCGAGCTGATCAAGTTTTAGCTCGCTTAAAGTTTTTGAACCGAGTTGGCTCGTTTAATATTGAGCTCGAGATAAAGTTGGCTCCACTAGTTCGCTCGTTAAGCAGTCCTCTACTAGTCATGTTCCCATGCAATTAATTAATCATACTCGGACCCCATCTCAAATACATGTATTTGTCAATGATTTGAGTTTCAATTTTCCGAGTGGAATTAGATATTTCTGACAATGCTATGAGAGGTGTAATAGAAAAGGCTTAATCAGAAATTTGATATTTCGGTTAAGTGTTTTAATAAGATAACAAGGTGTCGCAATTGCTTTTTCGTAATTGCTTTTTCGTAATTGCTTCCATAAAGAAATAATTATTAAATTAAAGAAAATCATTATGTTCAATTCACTAGACTAACTTAGATTTTTTTTTCATTAAAAATTTATTGGAGTGAATTTACTTTTAAAGAAACCCTTGGTTTAGTGTAGAGACATTTTACAATGCCACGAATGGTAACAAAGTTTTATTGACTATACCAAATTATTAATTTTAGTTCTATACTTTGTATACGTGAAAACAATTTCGATCAATAAAATGGTTAAGATGATAAACAAACAGAAATGGAAACCAGCATCAAGAATAGTTTTTTTAGTTAGCTTTTATTCGAGAAAATATAATACTAAGGGCCCAAATGCTAGTGGGCCAAGTTTTAACCCAACGTTCTTTTTAATCTTTTTATCACAAAAATTAAAACCTCTTTGCGTTTTTGGGAGACCATATAATCGGGTTTTGGTTTGGATATATCATAGAACAGTAGACTGACTTGTACTCACACACATACATATATAACTAGTAAGTTACCATTTTGTAGACTCAGGTAGGGGCGCAAAGCCGCAAAGAAGTCGAGCCATTCACGAGTTACTTGTGTTCGTATTGATAAAAAGCTTTAGATGAGTTGAAACCTTCCTTTTTAAGCTTGATCCGAGCCTGCTTCAAGAAAAGCTCGTTTAGTTATCGAGCATGCGTATGATCTTGATTCTTGAGCCTTGTATGGGAAGCTCATATAGGCTCGTCTAGCCTTAACAAGACTTGTGTATTTTTAAATATTTCTTATTTTGGACCTGTATGTATTAATTTTACATTGAACAACAGATTTCGAGATGGGCTTAAGCTCATTTAAGGGTTTTCTCCAAATCTATAAAATTAATTAATAATAACTAATTATAAATAACAAACGAGCCAAGCCTGATCTGAAAAACAGTTCACGAGCTAAGCTCGGGATTTATAAAATGAGTTAGAAATGAGCCGAGCTCGAGCCTAATCGTGGCCGGCTCAGCTCGTTTACACCCCTAGGATATATCCATCGGTAAAAGTTCTCTATTTTTTACTATTTTATCATGTATATTGATATTTAAACCATTATCGGGTTTATATTTATTAAAACTAATACTTAATATGCCACACGTATATATGATATCTGATGTTATTTGGTACTCGTCTTTTTCAAGGTACGTTTGTGTTTGTGTTTTTGCTTTTGTTTGTACATGTGACATACTTTTGTCATTTATATTGAGTTGGACATCAACCATACATAAATGACATTATATATATCATCTTTGTGGTTAACGAAACTTTTAGTTGGAAAATGGCATAAAGTTATAATCACATATTAAATTTGTTTGATAAATAGTATTTTAGTTTCCTTAATGTTTGTGTTTTCTTCAAATGCGAATTTTAATATATTTATAGTTGGGAGTTGCCACCTTTTGTAAGAGCATGCCCATTTGTACATCTCATCCATCATTTTTTACCCTATAATTTAACTTAATTTAACACTTTTAAAAATTTAATACTCATTTTTTAAAATCTCTTACAACCTATTCATCATTTTTATCTTTACTTTACTCATAAACAATTAGTTTATTATAGTTCTCGTTTTAACACACTTATAATAATTTAAAAAATGATGAAAAGTAAGTTTTTATATATAAAAAGTTAGGTATAGCCGTATAGTAACTCTTCATAATTTAGGGCTGATTTAAATTAAGGGTGGATGGAATGAAGTTCGTTTTTAGTAGATTTACAAAAAAAAAAAATTAAAGTTAAGAACATGATGAATAAGATGAGAATGCTCTATTCTCTAATATGCTAATATAAAATTTTGGAGTTGCTTGAACTTGAACCTATTTATCGGCACCGCAACTTATTTGAGTTTTTGTTGGCTTGGGCCTTTTGTCCTATTAATTTATTTATTTGTTGGTTTGGGTCTTTAGGCCCATTAGTAATTTATATGGCCCATATTTGCTCACTAAAAGTACTGGCGGCCCGGCGCTGTGGGCCTGTCTTTGCATTTACTTTTTGTGTGTTGAAAATCTGTTTTTCTTCATTACGAGTAAATATTATTTTTTCTTTTTAATGGCTTTAATGTAAATGGGTGCTGCGAGAATTCGAAAGGCTTAGCATCCTTACACAATCCATTGTACGAGTTTGAATTCCAAAACAACGGCGTTCTCTCGTATCAGTGACATACATTTGTTGAAATCGAACCAGAAACCCCTAGGAGGTTCCCACATAATTCTTGCAACAAGTGTGGTTCGAACCCGATACATCCCCTTGTCTCACACTTAACCCAACAAACATTTGGCAACTGAGCGAAGGATTCCCCCATATTACTTTCAATGTCATCATGGCGCACGACCTCTTAACATTACATCGTTGAATCCCCAATCCTTTGTTTTCTATGCGGTGATGGTACCAATATCAAATAATCAAGTTATGCTACTAATACGAGTACTTTCATAGCCATTCTACTCCATCCAACCGAAGAAGAGTTTGTTGCGTAAAAATATACATTATTACTTTTAAAAATTCAAGGATGTAATAGGGTCAATTTGTAGAAAACTAGATAAGTTCTTTTATATTATCGGTTTAGTCCAAATTTTAGGTAAAAAATGATGGGCTACTTGCCCCAAATGGCCTAATGATTCCTTTGTTTTTAAAAGCTTATGTTGTCTGGTTTTAGTTAACGAATGAGGTTCTATTTATAAGCCATATATAATATATTATTATAGACTACGATAATATGGCTTATAATATGACTATTTGTTTAGAATTTGATTATCTTTTTGCCTTACTAGTTTTTAATATTGGTGAACTTATGTAAGACTTAAAATTTATACCTCACTCCAAAGTTCTTTACATATTTATTTGCAAGACCTAGATCCGTACTTCTAAATTACAACAAGAAGAAACGACTAAACTCATCAACATGACCTAATCTGGCAAATATTAGAACGTTGAGATCTATATGTTACCTTGTTCTTTACATGTTTTGTTTGCAAATGAAGAGTTTCTGTTTCTTTAGAAACCAATTTCTATGAAGTTTGAAAAAATAGAACCTTAATAATAAAACCAATTAATTTCTATGAAGAGTTTCTATGAAATTTGTAGTGAGTACGGATGAAAATAATATGTGTGCCGGGTTTCCATACATTGTAGTCTAAACTGAAACGAGGTTGTTGCCATAGCCCATAATGCAATTCAAAGAATAAACTTGAGAATATCCCAATCTTGAATAATCATGCACCATAGCATTATTCTAAATACTAAAATACATACATACATACATATATACATATACACTGAATTATCAAATGAGAATACTTATGTGTTATAACTTTATATATATCAAAGAGTTTTTAAATAATACTTTTTAGAAATATGTAATTTTGAAATGTATGTTTTTCTTTTTTTAGAAATAAATAAAAAGGTTAACTGCCGACTATTCCATACTTTCTAAAAACTAACACAAATCACACATGCATTTCAAAATTACACAGTGCTTTTTTTTTAATATATCTTTTCATATAATGGTTACATGATAGTCAGATTTATTTAACATATTTCTAAAACAATTCCTATACAGTTACACGATATTTAAGTCAAACTTGAGTGTCAACCATATGTTCTTCACCATCATATTCATACTAATTAAAGTGAACCACGAGGACCAAACAACAGGCTACACTTGTTAAACTTGAACCTACTACATATTTAATGTCACTCGTCTAGAAAATATATATAGTCCCCTACCAAACCCCTTTAACCGAACCATGGTTTATAAAATATATACTAATAATACAAACAAACCTATCACATAAAAATAAAACTAATCTAAACCAAAACATGGGAGGATCTAGGATCAACCATCTATTCATCACCACAATATTCATCCTCATCTCTGCTATCTCCATCTGTCGATCGGTAAGCATACTCAACCCGAACCAATTGACACATTGATTAGTTAACCGTTACATACCTAAGTACCTAACCATTTAATTATATCATTGTAGGATGATGCGGATTGCGTGTACACCGCATACATACGCACCGGTTCGATATGGAAAGGCGGGACCGATTCAATAATCTCTCTCACGTTGTACGATGCAGCCGGCTATGGTATATTGATCAAAGACATAGTGGCATGGGGCGGCTTGATGGGTTCGGATTATGATTATTTTGAGAGGAAAAATTTGGACATATTTAGTGGTCGTGGCCCGTGCCTGACTGGCCCTGTGTGAGATGAACTTGACCTCAGACGGGAGCGGGTCAGGACATGGGTGGTATTGTAACTATGTGGAGGTGACCTCAACCGGGGTTCATAAGCCGTGTGCGCAACAAGAGTTTGAGGTGGAGCAGTGGTTGGCGACCGATACATCGCCGTATGAGCTTACGGAGATCAGAAACTATTGTGATCAGTATACTTCGACTCGTCGGAGAGTTGGTCGGCACGTTATTCTTGAGTCCAAGTTGAATTCTTCAACTTCGGTTAGTGTGGCAAAATGATTGGGCTTGTGACATGATCACAGTTATTTCATTATTATGTGTGGGGTTGTTATGTTGTATGCCACTAGTTTATTAGTAAAAATAAAAATGAAAATAAAGAGAATATTAATAAAAATATATTGTTAGTTTATTTTCCTATATGTTGAGATGAGGAATTTATGTACCTTTTTTTAGTGATTGGCATTTTATTAAGTTTTATAAAATTTAGCTTACTTTGTGTTACACTGACATACTAAAAAGTATTAACTAACGAGGAAGTAATACTTGGATAATATTAGTGTATAAAAATTTATAGATTATAGTTCATTTATAAAAAAAAAATGTTTTTTCATACATATAAACACAAGATATATAATATTACTGTTCATTCAACCTTCATGAATCCATGAAGTTCTCATTCATTCTGTCAAATTTATAATACACAAGCGTGTTTTAGCCATGCATGCTAATTTTATATATGATATTCTCTTTTTTTATGTCATTTATAATGAAACATCTTATCATATTTTGTTAGAATCCGTTATTCCATTAAAAAATAAATTACAACTTATAAAATTAGTATGTGCATATTTTTTATGATTACGTAGAAATTGCGTAAGAATGCACAACGTATTCGTATAAATATTCCATTAGAAAATATAATTTGAACTTATTAAACTATTTAATTTGATAATATATGTTATTTTTAATTTAATCAGTTAATATTTATAGTTTAGTTATATTTCTTTTGCCCTCTTTTAGCCGTAACAAATTTGAGCCAAATGTAGTTAATTTGTACCAACTGATCTATTTACCAACTTTTAATCCGAAACAATCAAATTCAAGTTCCACAAAAACCCGAAACAATACTTGATAAAAAAAGCAAGAAACCAATTATTATAAATTTTATTATATTTGAAAGTGATTGATATATACTATCCTTACAATTTAACATATATAGGTATAGTTTACTAAATTAACCGGAAAAATAAATAGATATATTTAAATCATATATTTATAATTTATAAATTTATATGACAATGTAAAAAAAACCAATAGATAAATGAATATATTTTTAAAAACTGAATCAACTTTTAAGTATATATATTTATAACTTAATGATTAAAAAAATTACTTTGTAAATTGAAAACATATTAGATTTTTTTTTTGTTTTTTTTATTTACATTCTTCAACAATATACATATATAGTATAATATGTTAATAATAACATTTAAAATTATATTATTTTCAATATTTAACAAACACGGTTTGTTATTGATTTTTGGATTTCACCAAGTATGTTGTGAAATATATTTTAACAATGTATAATAGTATAATATGAAAATATTTATTTTTATAAAATGTATAGATATAATATAAATATAGTTTAAGGAAAAGTGAATAATTTAATTATGTTATAAATATAATATAAACGGAGTGTAAAAGGAAAGTGATCAATAATTATTGATATACGGCATATATTAGTTTTGGAGGGAAAAATTTGTGAGAATTAACCACAAAGAAGGAGCGTTCTCGGGTACGTTTTTGCACGTGCATTTTTTTTATTAAGTTCATATAAAAAAATCATTTTGTGATATAAATAGAGTCAATTTATGTACACATAATATAGATGTAATGCATTTTTGCATATACATTATGTAATTATATAATTTGGATCATTCAGTGTGTTAAACGGGCTCTAAAAAGAGTATACTTTATAAGATGTCATATTGTCATGTGTGTTTGGTTAGTAACAAATGTATATTTGGATATTGAATGCCGTAAAACCGAAATAGAGTTGAGTTCACAACATACTTGGTGAAATCCAAAAATCTACAACAAACCATGTTTATTATATATTGAAAAGAATATAATTTTAAATGTTATCATTGACATATTATACTATGTATATTGTTGAATATTGTAAATTAAAAAAAACACAAATATGTTTTCAATTTACAAAGTAAGTTTTTAATCATTAAATTATAAATATATGCTTAGAAGTTAATTTATTTATTAAAAATAAATCTATTTATCTATCGGTATTTTTGTACATTGTCATATAAATTTGATTTAAATCTATCTATTTAATTTTCCGGTTAATTTAGTAAACTATATATATATGTATTAAATTGTAAATATAGTATATACCAATTTTATATATTTATAGATATTACATAATTAATGAAAATTAATATCATCAAATAAAAAATTGGGAAGCTAGTAGTTACACTGACGAAACTCCTCGTGGATGCTCCTAGCTATAGCTTCGCCGAATTAGCCTTAGCTATTGTAACATCACGGAAATTTCGAGCCAAAAATGTAAACTTTTTAAAGTCTAGGGACTAAAATTTGCCAAATTCCAAACCCGATGGTTAAAAATGAAAATTATGATTTCCTAACCCATCGCGCTACACGATGGATCAAAAGAGAGACCCATCGCGTATCGCGATGGGGGTGTCTGACAGCGAGACGCGTGTCCTGCCACGTGGCACACCGGTCGCCACGTGGCCACACGTGGCACGTCGTCCGCCATGTGTCAACACGTGGCACGCCGTCTGCCACGTGGCAGACCTACGTTGTGACTGGCCAGGGCTACGTCGCGGTACGCGACGGGTGCCTAGGAGGCCGTCGCGTACCGCGATGGGACCCCGGATTTTGCCTATAAATAGCAAGTCCTGGATCTCATTCCAACCACACCAAAACCTGATTCCAATTCTCTCTCTAACATCTCTCTATACCTCGAAGTTCGTGCCCTCGATCCATCTCGATAACCGTGCTCGATTCCTCTTTTTCCGTGCCATACCTCGATAGTCGTTCCACCACCCGATGATGTTATAAACAAGAAAATGTACTTGGAGTGATGTCCCGACAAGTTACCTTCATAAAGCGTGCCGACGTAGAGGAATATTGGAGTGTCTCATTTTGCGTGCCGAGGTGGAGTATTGATCAAAGTGAGGGTTGAAAAGATAAAGCGACGTCGAAGTGCTGCTCGAGTATCTAGGGATTTTAAAGCCAAGTAAGAGGTAGGCATAATGCCGAATTAAATAATAATAAAGTATTATAAGGGCTTAACCCTAAAGTCGTAATTATACTCGATGCTTCAAAGAAAATAACAAAGAAAAGAAATATATATATGTGTGTGTGTGTGTGTGTATAAATATTCTTTGTTATAAATATTATTTAAGTATAACGAGTATACTTAAATAATAAAGGTAGGAATATGTTTCTTAAAGAAGAAGAA